>NC_090265.1:1256262713-1256575629 GCF_040414725.1 Anabrus simplex
GACCTATTTCTTCCCTGCGCGCGGCCGCGTCTCGCTTGTCAAGAATGGCGTAGTGTTAGTTCACCGCAGATATGCTTGATATTATATTTGAATGTTCAAACTCTTTGATGCGATTCTGAAATACATGTTGTGAACTAGTTTGATAATTTAGCATGATGGGTATTTATGCTATCATTATCTTTGCTTTATTCTTGTCATTGCATAAATCTGTCATTGTATTTAATGCCGGGTTGAGTGGCGCTGTCCTTCTGACCCCAACATGGCAGGTTCGATCCTGGCTCAGTAGGGTGGTATTTGAAGGTGCTCAAATATCTCTGCACATGGTTATGAGAGTATTTAGGGGTTGTAGTAAGGATGTAAAGGAGAGAGCATATTTGTCTCTGGTGAGACCCCAACTAGAGTATGGTTCCAGTGTATGGGACCCTTACCAGGATTACTTGATTCAGGAACTGGAAAAAATTCAAAGAAAAGCAGCTCGATTTGTTCTGGGCGATTTCCGACTAAAGAGTAGCGTTACAAAAATGTTGCAAAGTTTGGGCTGGGAAGACTTGGGAGAAAGGAGACAAGCTGCTCGAATAAGTGGTATGTTCCGAGCTGTCAGTGGAGAGATGGCGTGGGAGGACATCAGTAGACGAATAAGTTTGGATGGTGTCTTTAAAAGTAGGAAAGATCACAATATGAAGATAAAGTTGGAATTCAAGAGGACAAATTGGGGCAAATATGCATTTATAGGAAGGGGAGTAAGGATTGGAATAACTTACCAAGGGAAATGTTCAATAAATTTCCAATTTCTTTGCAATCATTTAAGGAAAGGCTAGGAAAACAACAGATAGGGAATCTGCCACCTGGGCGAATGCCTTAAATGCAGATCAGTAGTGATTGATTGATTGATTGATTGATTGATTGATTGATTGATTGATTGATTGATTGAATATATCAGCCTCGTGTTCGTAGATTTACTGGCACGTAAAAGAACTCCTGCGGGACTACATTCAGGTACCTCGGCATCTCCAAAAAACCGTAAAAAGTAGTTAGTGGGACGTAAAGCAAATAACATTAATTATTTATTGTATTTAAAAACTACCTTCTTCCTCAGCCGGTTTTCCATATCCTGGTGACGTCACACTTCTGGTCACCTAACCCCAATTCTGTTGGTAGTAGTGTGATATGCTGTGTGTGTATGAAGAGGTATGTGCTGAGACAAACACGAACAACCCCGACCCGACCAAGAATCTACCCCGGAACCCTCTGAACCGAAGGTCACAAAGCTGACGGTTCGACCGAGCGAGTTGGCTCTGCGGTTACGATCGCCCAGCTGCGAGCTTACATTCGGGAGATAGTGGGTTCGAACCTCACTGTCGGTAGCCCTCAAGATGGTTTTCCGTGGTTTCCAATTTTCACAACAGGCTGGGGCTGTATCGTAGTTAACGCTACGCCTGCTCTCTTCCCACTCCTAGCCCTTTCCTATCCCCTCGCCGCCATAATACCTATCTGTGTTGGTGCTACATAAAGTAAATTATAAAATACGTAAATGAAATGTAAAAAAGCTGACGGTTCTGTCAAGGAGTCGGTCGGACATTATGAACTAAGTATACAAAATTAAAATAGATTGGGATGCATTTTAATACCATGCATTGTTACACAGTTGAAGCCTGTTGGCAAACAGCAGAACTGTTAAATGTCACTTCGCTAGCTACTCGTAAACGGTGGGTCTTTTCACATGCTTCTGGCGGCAGTCTTGCTAGGAAGTAGATAACGTTCTATGTTATGACTTTGTGTAATAATATGGGCGTGTTCGATCAAGCCTGCTCTCTATTCGTTCTTATGTTTTTACCACTTTAGGAAAACTGTTGTTCGTATTGTTGTCCGGGGTCTTCAATTTGATCATTTGACCAAGCGTCAAAATCAGATTTCGAGATATTTAAACAAATACAAAATCATTTGTATTAACATCTTTCCTGTGAACTGTAAAGTATTGTATACCAAATTGAAGATAAAAACATAAATTTTATTGTTAATGTATCAAAATGAGTGGTATTTTAAATATATTGTCGTAATCTGAGATAATGGTTCTTGGTCATTTGATACTTTATTCCGGTTCCTTTGGTCTTTTTGTTTTGCATCGCTCGAATAACCAATAAGATTGTTATTTAGTGATTTGATTTTACTTCAAAAAAATCAAAAATCAAAGAATATCGTATGTTTTAACAAACTGTAATGCCTATTTAAGTACATGATTATATTTTGTCAAATATCACAAAATGTGTTTTATTGATCATGTTCATACACATACCTCTTTTCACAAATGGCTTACAATTTTACGACTATGTAGAACAGAAGGTTTTAAAGGTTACAACATAAAATGTTCCAAAACAATATTCTACATAATATACAACATGCAATAGCGTAATTCAGACTCAGAAATGGCGGTTAGTCATTTGATGCAAAACTTCAATGGTAGAGGGTTTGGTGTTTGGTCAAAATTCATTTCCGCGAAACCATATTTAGAACAAAAATCCGATATAAACTTTATAAAGGTTACATCTTTAGCTAGCATATCGAGCAATACTGTAAAAAGAGAAAAGAAAAATGTTCGAACAGTAAACTGTATAAAGTTTACACTTTTAGCTACCAGATGGAGTAATGATCTAAAAAAAATTGGTGCTTGGTCAAGTGATGCATGACACCATCCAATTCACAGACTGCTTTGATGTAGTTTTCCGTGCTTTCCTATCCTGTGATAACCTCTTCATCTCTTCGTAAGTAATACATCCTTGCACTCTACATCCATCGTAACCTGTTCGTCGTATTCGTGTCTTTGCCTGCCCGTGCCATTCGTACCCTCTACATTACCCTCCAAGAACCAACTGAACAGGCCTTGCAGGTCTCGAAGTATCTTACATAAATTTCACTCTTCATGCGTAACCTGAGTTATCCATTATTATGGTTAACTCTACAGTTTAAAGGCTTCTATTCTCTTCCTTTATACGCCAAATTCTGTCCTTTATAATAGTAACTGAGACTAGTCGTTAGCGCTTGCTATACAGAGACCTCAGCCCATATAATAAGCATTTACTTTCGACACTCTGCTTCCACTGTACAATTGGGTAGGAACTTCTCGTCTGTAATTACTCATGTTCCGTCGTGAGTTCTCGGTAACTACTTTTGGGATCTCACATAATTGCCCAGTAGGCATCCTCCCGCTAGTAGAGTTTGTCCATATTGTGTCTAATTCTACCCAATTCTAGCTCCATGGATTGAGAACAAGGAGATTGTCCGCCTGCTCTTTACTCAGTGAAAACCGCCTTGTGATTTCAAACTTCGCGTTATCAGTTGACTTCATCGTCCTTGTTCAGTAGCAGCTGATTGAAGGACGGAAAGGTGTCTGTCTTGAGGTATATTCTCCCAAGGACCTTCGGTTATTGCTTGTTCGCGAACTACCGGTGCCATGCGAGATACTTTCCAGTTGAACGCGACGAGCCCCTAGGAAGAAATTAAAATTCGAATATGTCTACTGAAAACAGTAGACTACTGTATCAGTAAAAACAAATGACAAGCAAAGTAAAGAGGCAAGTATTTGAAAATACGGTGAAAAATAAATACAGTACTTTGCTTAGTGTGATGAGTCGACCTACAGTCCATGTTCAGAGCTTTTCGGGCTGAGTGGCTCAGTCGGTTCAGGTGCTGGCCTTCTGGCCCCAATTTCGCAAGTTCGATCCTGACTCAGTCCGGTGGTATTTGAATTTGCTCAAATACGTCAGCCTCATGTTAGTACATTTTCTGACACGTAAAATAACTCTTGCAGAAAAAAATTCTGCCACCTCGGCGCCTTCGGAAACCGTTAAAGTAGTTACTGGGATTTAAAAAAATATTATTATTATTATTACTTTTCAAAGCTTAGTTCAGTTTTATTTTAATTGGCTTTACGTCGTATTGACACATATAGGTCTTAATGGCGACGACACCAGTTTTTGTGAATTTCGGGATTTGAAAATGGAGTTCTTTATTTTTTCTTTATTTCTTTCTTCCCCTCTCTTCCTTTCCTTTTCTTCCTTTCCATGCCATTTTTCCCGTTTATGGAGTCAGCACAAATGTGAATTAAGAATAGATTTACGGCAGGATGCCCTTTTTGGCGCCAGCCCTATAGGAAGGGATGTGTTTGCTATTGGATATTTCTTTGGTGGTTAGTCGAGTGATGTACAAGTGAAGATGTGTGTTAAGACAACCACAAATACCTAGCCTCCGAGCTTGAGAAATGAGTCTGACATGGCTAAAATCCTCGGCTCAGCCGGGAATCGAACACCACCATTCAGCAGAGGAGCCGGAGACAACTTGTACTGCTTCCATAGATATCTACTAGGGCAGTTTAATAAGTAATGAACATTTTTGTTGTTGTTGTTGTTGTTGTTTTTATTAAATGAGATGGAGAAGCATCAAATTTTATATACAGCAACTATTTTTATTTCTTTGTCTTTAATAGTGGCGAAGTTAGGATTTATGGTCCTCTCTTACACTTCCTTCCTTGGCAGTGCCACGAAGTTTCAATGTTGTCGTCATGATAATGATTTAGTTGTAAAATGACTACTGCACGTGAATTACGTACAAAACAGACCGCTGTGATTACATTTCTTTTTTTTTTTTCTTTTTTTGGAGCAGAAGACCGTTGCAAGCATTCACAAGCGCTTAGAAAAAGAGCCTTGGAGATCAGGCAGTGAATAGCAGTACAGTCAGTTGTCGTGTAATCACGAGTATCATCGTCACAACGAGGTGAAGTGAGAATGAGATCTTCAACGTTCGGGACGGCCGCTTGCAGCCGTGACACCGGCGCCTGTTCGACGCGCAGACGGGGTGATAGGTGAACGAAGTGGCTACATAGTTTGACATCTGTGGGTAGTGTCAACACAAGTATTGACGCTTAGGCTATTCAGAGGTTTGTTTCAAGTGGTGCCTAACTGACGACAATACTGTAAGGAACAAAGGTGGACCATTTGTGCAGAGTTGTTTGAGCATCTCGAGACTGATAATTATTTATCGTCCAAAGCCAAATGAGACATGGATTCATCATTTTGAGCCAGAGACCTAATTACAGTCCATGGAGTGGAGTCGCACGAATTCTCATCGGAAGAAAAAGTCCAAGTCAGGGCCATCAGCCGGCAAGGGATTCTTCTGGGATTCTGAACAAGTGATTCTGATTGATACAATGCCCACAGGTCATACAGTAAACTCAAAAATTTACACCGAGAATCAGAAAATAGTGAAGAGACGATGTTCGTTCCCATAAAAATGTCAGCAACATCCTCCTTCAGCATGATAACGCAAGGCCACATATACGCACAAGCCTGCATACCCGTGAATCAATCTCAAAAGTTGGGTGGACTGTTCTTTCTCATCCGTCCTACAGTCCGGATTTTTCTCCATTTGACTTTTATTTGTTTGATCCCCTTAATGATGCACTCCGTGGAAAGCGATACGACACCAGTGAGGTAGTCATAGCCGAAGTCCGGACGTGGCTGAGAAAGAAACCAGCTCCTCCACCAGCGAAAGTTATAGATTCCAACGGAGACTATGTTGAATAAAATGTATTTGTAGCTAATGAATTGGAGAATAATGTGGTATATTCCCTGTTGCAAATGAACAAACCTGCAAACACAAAACAGATGTGCATTACTTATTGAACCATGTAGTAATTGTTTTTTACACGCGATGCTTTTCATTATCAGCGTGTGAAGTGTTAACGTGGAAAAAGAAATCTCCGCTGGTTGTTCACAATTTATGATACAAACGGAAAGTTAAAATAGAACGCTATAATAAGAGCGTTAATAGACACGATAGGAGAGGTTTAGTCTTTTAAAGTGGAAATCTTCAGGTTTATCAGAACCAGTAGCGGCGCGCTAAGAAGTCCCCCCCTCCCCCAGCAATAATTGAAAATGGGCTCCTGACACGGAAAATTTGTATTTCATAGTACAAAGTTCTGCCTGCTGTCATTTCTTGATGGATACAGTACTTTTGCATCCATCTCTTGGCACAGGCCAGAGTAAAGTGTAGCTTCCACCGAAGTCCCAGTCTCATCCATGGCTGTGACAATATAGATATTGCTGGGGTATGGAGTGCTGAGTAATGACATTCAGAGCATGACTAGTGCATCTGAGTGTTATGAAAGGTGCTGCTCATAGGGTCAGTCGTGCTGCAATAGTACTTTCTGGCCCAGTGAGGAAAGCAATGGCAAACTACCTCACTCCTCATCTTGCCTAGTACGCCTCATTTTGGTGCTGCCATTGGTTTTTGGGGTTTCCTTATAACCGCATAACCTTTGGTGGTGCTATTTGAGGATCCAACCAGCCTCTGGGCTGATGACTTAACAGACAGTACAAAGTTGTATATTATTACAATGAACAACAACAACGGCGATAATAATAATAATAATAATAATAATAATAATAATAATAATAATAATAATTGCTTTACGTCCGACTAACTACTTCTTAACGGTTTTCGGAGACGCCGAGGTTCTAGAATTTAGTCCCGCAGGCGTTCTTTTACGTGCGAGTAAATCTACCGACACGAGGCTGGCGTATTTGAGCACCTTCAAATATCACCGGACTGAGCCAGGATCGAACCTGCCAAGTTGAGGTCAGAAGGCCAGCGCCTCAACCGTCTGAGCCACTCAGCCCGGCAATTTACTTGAGTACTTCCCATGTGAGTACATTCCCATGACATGTTAGGCCGTTCAAACGTGACTAGATATATTGACAGGTAAATGAACTCTTTCCAAGATCCTCTCTGCAAACAATCAATGGGAGCTCAAGCACATTTCCCTAGTTATCTTCTTGAAGTGGGAGATGTTTCCCATTCATAGTACTCTTCTTCTTCTTCTCCTTCTACTACTACTAGTACTTCCTGGAAAGACTGGACTGGAAATATATATGGTTTTTTTCGCATTTGCTCAGTACTCTGGTTTATTGATATCATCTGGCCTCTGGAGAAGCCCAGCTGACGTCCATGGGCGACCTGTTGGTCTGGGTGTGGTGGTGGTAGTAGTAGAGGTGAAACCCGGTATCGGCACATAGCCTCCTTCTCCTGTCGAATACCACCAGGAGATCTGCTCAAGGCTTAACATTTTCATCCGACGGACGATTCACAAACAACAGCTTCATATGCCCTCAGTCTATATAAACACTGCAGAGAGGTTTGGATTGGAACCCGGACTTTTGGCACGCAATCTAGTGATTAGAAATTGTATTCCACCACTTCTCGTACCTTGCCGGCCAACATTCTGTGAATTTTTTCTTCCATCAAAGGGACTCGAGATCTTAATGATCGTGGCCACCAGGTGGGCTAGTACTCTGATAATCGTGGTTAAGTTTCTTTCATCCTCTTCTAGAAGAAAACCTTCGCATTGGTTCCTGTTTCGAACAGCACTAGCATTCTTTTTTTTTTACCAATCCAAAACGAACGCAAAATGATCTGCGAACAGATCGATTTGTGTCTTTGTTATCGTTATCTTTTTTCAGTTAACGGTATGTTACAGAATTACTACAGGAAGATGCTTTGTGGGAGACGATGGTGTTTACATCTAGCTACTCCTTTCTTGGTGATGAGGGAATTGGGCTATTTACGGTTCAGTTTTTCCTCTGGAGGGAATCGGGAATAAAAACATAGCGGGAAAGAATCGAGAGTCTTTATTGTTAAATAATGATCAGCCCTGTGTAGTTAGTGTGAGCGTTAAGTCGCCTGGTAACTGAATTGATTGATTGATTGATTGATTGATTGATTGATTGGATTGATTGATTTATATTGATTGATTGGATTGATTTATATTTATTTATTGATTGATTGATTGATTGATTGATTGATTGATTGATTGATTGATTGATTGATTGATTGATTAATTGATTGATTGACTCAGCACATTGGTTTGTGTATTATGTCTATGGTTGTGGAGTAAGCGACCGTAGCCCATATGTCAAGATAACCATCCGACATTTGCTTGAGATAGAAGTTAGAAAAAAAAAACTTGTAGGATCTCCGAAATTGTAATTTTAACCCATGTTTCTACTTAGGTATGTTCCCTTAGGCTTAGTATCCCCGTTTCTGGTCTCTCAAACGAATGCATATCCATTGTTTGAATGTGAGAAACATGTTTAAGAAGCTACTTTCTGGAGAAGTTATCGTCGAGAAGTCGTAGGTGGCAGCCTTGAGATTAGCGAGTCAGATGCCAACACGATATTGTCTGGACTAGGTCACCAGATCCAGCAGGAGATTAACTATTGTGATTATTGACGCTTAGGCACCGTTCCAACCTCGATGGACATTACAAAGAGATATCTCTCCTTTTCACTTATAGGAAATTCCATCGGACGTCAGAACTGCAATGCACCAGAAAGATGAGCTCATCTGGGTGATTCTGAACTTTTATCTTAAGAAGATTGTAGTCCCACGCGCGACCGGCGATGAGGCATCAAACACTTGTTTTGACTTCCAGTCTTGTAGACGAGCACTTCTCCGAAATAGAACTATTTTTCTGCCACTTATTGATTGCTATATAGGCAGAGATACAGTCCGTAACATTTTTGCTTTAAAACTTGGAATTAAAAGAGAAGCGAACAAAAATGGTGCCAGACAAGTTCGTAGCAGTCGGCATAGGTTCAAGACTGTGGCTTAACCTGTTAAACTTGCAGGAATTCATACATCTAAATGTTTGTAATTGAAGTCCTTTTACATAATAAAATGGTTAATGGCTTTAAATTCCACCAACTACTTTACGGTTTTCGGAGACGTCAATTTGCTGGAATATTGTCCCGCACGAATTCTTATACACTTGCAGGAGGCTGGTATATTTGAGCACCTTCAAATACCATTGGATTGAGGCGGGATCAAACCCGTTAAGGAAAATGTGTAATCTTCATCGTAGAACTATGTAGCCTATGCTTGTCTTAGCTATATCTCGCTAAACGTGACGACTATGGAAACAGTTTTCGGACAACGAATATTTTTTACTTTAATTGAATGGTAAAATCTGCGTATAGAAATAAATTTATATCACTCATTCTTCATTTTTGTGTAGAACTTAGTAAACATTTCTCAAGTTATCATACGAAAGACTGAACATACTGCGTATTACTACAGTTTGAATAGGCCTTTAGTAGATTGACAGACTATTTCCATTACCTGTGGCATGTCTGAGGGCGTGCAGTCAGCATGGCGGATATAAAACAATTTTCCGAGACTATGCCCTTTTCGGATCAGGTAACTCCTCAAGAATGCACCTAGTGCATCTAGGCGGCAAAAGATTCGTTTTTCGGTAGGAGACATTGCTTGGTCTGTCATGTTGCATATGGCTTTGAACTATTATATTAATACAGCAGTGCCATTAAGTTTATTAGTTCCGTTTTAACTTTAATTGGTTAATTTCGCTGGCACGAGGGGCTGGGTGTAAGTGTCGTCTTCTTCATCATTTCATCCTCATCATGACGCGCAGGTCGCCTACGGGAGTCAAATCAAAAGAGCTGCACCTGGCGAGCCGAACTTGTTCTCGGACACTCCCGGCACTAAAAGCCATACGCCATTTCATTTATTAGTACCGTAACAACAAATTGTTCCGTTGTCGCACATAATTCTATGTGTACACAACTTCACCCGTAGACCATCTAAAACTGACCTACTTTCCAATAACAACCGGCGTATAATTAGAAGAAAACGCAACCGGTATTGCAAACATTTTTTGCCAGCAAGAGATCGTAACAGCACTAGATTATTATGTAGCGTATGGCTTATACAGACAATATCAGTAAAATATACGTATTTACAGATGAGAAACAAAGTAATTTGTGCTTCGCAATTGAATATCTAGTTCTTCAATCCAGCGTACGATATCTGGAGTTACTAGCAGTAAGTCAGCTTCATCACCGTGATAGGCTCAAATCTTGCATTTCCTGACGATATGATGAATAGTTTGGTATGGAGCTCCGCAGTCACCGTCTGGATTAGATAGCTTTCTCCACATATGGAGAACGGCTCTGCACCGGCCATGTCCTGTTCTGATTCTATTCAGCAAACCTTGCATTATGACTGTTCAAGCAAACAGGTGCACAATACTCAGCACTTGTGTGTTAGGTGGGATCCGCTTGGAAGTCTGGGACCTGAGAAGTTATTTTTCTTAATTTGCTTTACGTCGCACCGACGCAGATAGGTCTTATGACGACGATAAGATAGGAAAGGGCTAGGAGTAAGAAGGAAGGAAGGAAGGAAGGAAGGAAGGAAGGAAGAGGCCGTGGCCTTAAGGTACAGCCTCATCATTTGCCTGGTGTGAAAATGGGAAACCACGGAAAACCATCTTCAGGGCTGCCGACAATGGGGTTCGAATCCACTATCTCTCGGATGCAAGCTCACAGCTGCGCGCTCCTAACCGCACGGCCAACTCGCCCGGTAGAAGTTATGCTGGCGCACATCTGTTGCTTCTTCCAATCGACCTTTCTACTCATCAAGAGATTTAAAATCCTTGCCTAGTTGTACTTCCTCTTAAAACAATAATCACCACCACCACCATGTCAGCAGCATCAAGTAGAGATGGATGGCATTGTTTTAGTCTGTTAAGATTCAGAAGTGGCAGGTCACTATTCACGGGTAGACTAGGATTTCTCGAGATCTTGTGGAATTCGTTCATAAGGGTATTAGATTGGCGTAGGTCAGGTGGAATTATATCAGTTAGCGGTGGAAGCCAATGAACTGGAGTAGATGTGATTGCGCCAGATACGATGCGCATTGTGGTATTAAGCTGGGTGTCAGCAAACCTTGCATTATGACTGTTCAAGCAAACAGGTGCACAATACTCAGCACTTGAATACAACAAACCTGAGGGTGAAGATCGCTAGGTGGTTGTTAAAGATCCCCAGGTAGTTTCACACAGTTTATGTAGGATGTTGTTTCGAGACTCTTGTACTAAGTTCAGGAGGTGTTGTTTGAAGGATAGTGTACGGTCCAAGATGACGCCAAGGTATTTTGGGTTCCAATTATGACGAAGATTCTGCCTCTGAAACTAAAATTCAGTTTCACGTTCGCCAAACGATTATTTAAATGGAAGCGAGACACTTCTGTTTTACTCACACTGGGTTGAAGTTTCCAGATTTTGAAGTATTTTTCCAGTGAAGACAGGTCTTTGGTCAGAATCTTTTCAGTCGTCTCTATTACCTGATCTTGTACTACTAGAGCCAAGTCGTCGGCATAGCAGAATTTTCTGGATGAAGTATCAAGAAGGTCAGAGAGATATAAGTTGAACAATAATGGTGAGAGAACTGATCCTTGGGGCAGTCGGTTGTTTAGCTTCCTCTCCTTGCTTATCTTGTTTCCAGTGATTATTTGGAACTTTCGATCACTTAACATGTTGTTAACCAGTTGAGCCATCTTTCTGCATGGTATGATACGAAGAAATTAGTAGATCTGTGTTGGTGCGACGTAAAGCCATTAGCAAACTATAAATAAATAAATAAATAAATAAATAAATAAATAAATAAATAAATAAATAAATAAATAAATAAATAAATAAATAAATAAATAAATAAATACATTTGTATATAAGGCCTTCCCTTCATACAGTGTCAAAGGCAGCAGTAAGATCAACAAATACTACAGATGTTTTCAGCTTCATTTGATATCTTGCCTGTATGAAGGATGTAAGATACAATACGTGGTCGCAACAGCTACACCCTACTCTGAAGCCTGCCTGTTCAACGGGAATATGCTTTAGGATTGCGCTGCTTATTTTGTTATATATCAACCTTTCGAAAAGCTTGTAGCAGCAGCTAAGTGGGGCGATAGGTCGATAGCTTTCTGCCTTGTTGCTGAGTTTGCCACGTTTCAGAATAGGAATTATCTTCGCCTTCTTGAACCCCAGTGGAAGTTGACCAGTCAGCAGGATATCAGTGAAGAACTCTGTCAACCATTTATTAGCATGTCGTCCCAAATGAATCAGGAATTCTGGATGTATGCCATCGAAATTATCTGACTTAAAAGGTTTGAGGTCATTCAGTCCCATGTCAATGTCTAAAACTGTGATGGGACGTGTATATTCAGATGAGGGAGATGTCGTCTTTTTCAGATCACGAAGCTGTCGTCTAATAGTTTTGATATATATTTCTTGTCGCGAGGCACTATTGATGCGGTAATGATGTGGGAAGCAATTTGGTCAGGTGGTACTCCTGAAGGTTTTCTGCATACTGATCCTCTTCCTCCCAATCTCTTCACAAGGCTCCATGTTTCCCTACTTAAGTGGGTTATGTCCATACTTTCAAATGTATCTGTCCATTTCTGCCTTCGACATAAGTCTAAACTGGTCACAAGTTCTCTAGCTGTTGGTCACTACTTTGCTGGAAGCGTTGGTAGAGTGTTTCACTTTCATCGCTCCATCCTGGGATATATTCTTTTCGATACACTCTTGGCATACACATTTTAGTTGTTGCTGTTACTGCACCGATGAAGCGGTGGAAGTTCTTATAAGATGGAGGGATCCAGCGAATGCACATATCCAGTTCCCTTGAAAACTTCGCCCAGTCAGCTTTCTGTAAGTTCCATCGAGCGTGTGGAGTTGATCGTATGACAGGGACCGTGCAACCAATTGGTATTATTACAGGTCTGTGCAGGCTCTGGGGGAAGGCATCTATCACATTTCTTGTGGAATTGATCGGGAAGCCTCTTTCATTGCAGGTAACAAAACATAAGCCGGTATTTTAATCCTTGCCCCCAGGCAGTTGACCTGAAAGTACCTTGATCTTTGGCATCGAACACTAGATGAAGATTGTTCACTTCAGCCTATTCTGCAAGCATGCTTCCATTTTCATCAGTTAGAGTATTTCCAAAATTCGTGGTGACTATTGAAGTCCCCAACATAAATTTCTGGATGTTCTGCGGTTTGTAAGACGAAATCGAGTCAGGGTGTCTTGGGTGGCTTATAAACATTTGTGATCGTGATATAATACACTTTTATGACAACCGTATGCATATCTTCCTTCATTATAACAGAAATTAGTGAAGCCTCATTTAAGTTGCCCCGAACATACGTAGCAGTTCCATATTCCTCGTGATATGTTACACCAAGAGCAGTATATCCAGGAATTCGACCTTTGCTTCGGAATGTTTCTTCGCTGGAAGCATGAGTTTCCTGAACGGCGACAATATCTGTGTTATTGTCCAGTAGGAATTTCGACTCCACTTTGCCTTGCTAATGCTTTCGACATTCAGTTGTAGGAGTCTGATAGATGGACCAATGTTTCTCGTTAATGAGTTCTGAGAAGAACTGTTTCTATTGTCATTGCCAGGAGATCCTGTGTATAGTCTGGCTGGCTGTTTTCGCTGTTGCTCAGTTAGCACCACCCAGGAGGCACGTGTAGGGCAATTAGAGGTTAAACCTACGGACGTGAGCAATTCTGCCTCCCAGTGCTGGATATATACTAAGATTACACCTGATACCTTGTCTAAAGAGTGCTGAGATTTAAGAGAGAGAATGTTGATTATTGTTGTTTCATTGTTTTTATTAAAGGGAAAAACCAATGTGATTATTTCCCATTAACGCTAATCAAAGGTGGAGCAGGGGAGGACCCAGCTTTTTCATGAAATTAAGGAGTCTGCGATAGAACGTGGGGAGCATGGAAAGCAGGAAAATGAGACGTAGTGGGACTCCATCTCGATCACCAACCTTCGTAGAGAAGGATTCTGAAGAACAACAACAGTTACAGGGCACTTCGTCATCGACCTTTCTATGCTTCGCAGAAAACGTTCGACATATCAGTAATGCAACTATACAACCTGGAAATGTTAGCTGTTACAAACTGATGTTTTTCTTTCAAAATCTAATGCAAAGAAACTAATAATGGAAAGGTTACAAATTGTGATTAATTATTTTTATGAAGGTCGTTCCTTCTCCACTTTTCCTTAGTATCGTGTATGACCTGCTCCTGGCTTTGTTCAGGTTTGACAACCTGTTGTATGCTTGCGGTCAGTATACTGACTTTATCTTGCGAAAGAAGTTCCCATTCCACGTGGACAAATCTACTAAGGTCTGGGAGTGTCTGTGGAGATTGTGGTTGTGGACAGTCTAAAAGAGCAGTTTTAACCTGTCCGCTACATGATCATTACATTTCATATCCGGTGAATTAGTTGGCCGTTTCATATGATTAATACCCATCTCTCTCGTGAAGTTCCTCACTGATGATCGATGAGGGTAAGCATTGTAGTGGACGAAAATTAATTCACCATATTCATCCCTAAATGGTTGCACAACGAGCCGTATTTCTTCGGTATACCGCTGGGCAGTTAACTTCCTTCGAATTGATATCAAAAGCGTACGACGGCCACGCATAATCCCAGGTCAAAATATTACACTACCACCTTCAAATGCACCTACTGATCACGCTGGTACTTTCCACCGGGTTATTTACGTGTCGTCGTGTATCTGGCCTAAGTTATTTCAGAGTTTCATCTGCAAACATGACATACAAGGAAGGGATTTGAGCACGGGCCTCCAAGCTGACATCGCTCCATTTCGGTGACACTGGCTGAAATCCACGGTGTGTTTGTGTTTGATGCTGGTATCTCAAGCTGGTATTAAGTCACCTGTAGATTTAGCAACACCGCCTCGCAAGGTTGGCCGCGAAGCAGTCTCATTGGCTAACTTCAGCAGCTGATTAAATGACAACGCCGCGAGATATCGATTGTTTTCAAATTATATTTATCAGTGTGACCAACCCTCTTACGCTCATATACCCGGTTCGTTGTCCGGCTCCATGGCTAAATGGTTATCGTGCTGGCCTTTGGTCACAGGGGTCCCGGGTTCTATTCCCGGCATGGTCGGGAATTTTAACCATCATTGGTTAATTTGCCTGGCACGGGAACTGAATGCCCTGGGATCTCCCGGCACTAAAAGCCATACGCCATTTCATTTCACCAGGTATATTTTGTTTCCGACCACCTGTATATTAGTTGAAGACGGGACAGGTATGCCAATTGCCATTCCTTTCCCTCATTGTTCCACATTTGTTCTTATTTTATATTTCTTCTACCAAACACAATATTCACTCACGTTATACTGTATTTCCTTTGCGTACTAAATGGTATACGAACTGTTCGTAGCTACTATTTTTCATAAGAATAAAGTTCGTAAGTAAACCTCAGTTCAGAGCTTGTACATTTTTTTTCTTCAGGAATCTGTAACATATTTCGAAGTTATTGCGACAGTGTTATCACTTTTTTAAAAACAAAAATGATGAGTAGAATGCAGTCACGTAATTTGTCTATACTGATTTGTCAGTGTGAATTGTTCATGTTTACTTATGCAGTTTATTGACTTAATGTAAGATTATTGGTTCTACGTGATCGGTAATATCACGATCACACCACTAGGTGCACTGGGCCTGACTTTTCACCTCAAAAATCCCAATCGCTTTGGCCGGGATTTGAACCGCTACCGCCTGGGTGAGAGGCCAGTGACTATGTCGCTCAGCTCTCACACGCCCTGGTCATAACTTATATTTGGCTTTTCATCCACTAATTTCCAAATTTATTTTGGGCCGGTTGATCGATTTGAACAATGTAGAAAACACTCGTTAAATGGAAATCAAATAGGCAATTGATAACATCGATAACTGACGAAAAAGTGTGTTACAGATGAAATAAATTATACAAAAATGACAGATGCCTGGAAGAGAGACATTGTAACAAATGTCACACAGCCTATGCTGATAAATTAATCTGCATTCGGAACATGGAATACGTAGCGTTAGTCAGTTTTTCGACGGTAGATTTGCCAACGAACTGCTTGGTGATGGTACAGGCGCACAATGATACATTTTGCTCTTGGCTGGGCTTACTAGGTACTGTAATCCACTCCGTGACCATACAACAGTTAAACAAGCGTTGGACGCCAGAAAGTAAGAAAGTACTAAATAAATGAATTGAACTTTCTAAAGGGAACAAATATGTGCTGTCATTTTCCACTTTAGGTCTGATTGTTACATCAAAATTAAAAGTAATAACCTTTATACTTTGGTTATTTTGTCATATGTTCTTTTCTTTCAAAGACTGGCTTATAACACGTTAATGCGTGTGATGCACAAAAGTCTTTGTCGATTTAGAAATTAAAAATAAATCTATACATTTAAATATTTCAGGTAACCTGTTAACTAATAAAAAAACATAGTGTGTTGGCCACATGGTTAGGGTCGCTCAGCTGTGAGTTTGCATTCGGGAGATAGTGCGTTCGAATCCCGACCGTTGGTAGCCGTGAAGATGGTTTCCCATTTTCCCACTAGGCAAATACTGGGGCCGTACCTTAAGCCACGGCCGCTACCTTCCCAGTCCTAGCTATTTCACTTCCTTCCGTCGTCGAAAACCTGCGGTATGTTAGTGCGACATAAAACAAGTAGCAAAAAAATGTCTGCGTATAGTTATCGGATAAAATAATTTTATGCTGTCAACGTACAACACGGGAGTGCCGAATGGACTCCGTATTTGACTACCTCCGTGTTTGAACACACAGTCTTGTATCCGAGGGCCAACACTCTACGACTGATGTACTGAGGGGCTCTTATTAGCCCACCCCTTCGTCTTTCCCACAGAAAACGTGGAATCTTGATACACCTGCTTTGAAACAGCCAGATCGAAAATCAAGGAAGAATTGCGCGTTTCTTTGGCGGACAGGCGTCAGTAATGAATGAGTAGCGGAAGATGGGCGAGTCACATCCCTCGACTTGTTTACAAAAGTCGTTGATTGTATTAGAATGGTCCACGAGTGGTAACTTATTGGACTTGCTAATATTAACTGTGTCAGCATTGAGCTGGAAGCTGGAAGATTCGCTACTACACACCCATGCTGTATTGTACGTGTGGCTGGATGGAATATATTAATTACACATGGACATGCATAATGTGCCCCATTCACTCGAGTGTATTATCATAATGTAAAACATCATTCATTCCGGTGGGAGATCTCAGTGCTGCAGCTCTGTCAGACAGTGATGACGTAAATGTACATGCTTCTTCGAATTATTTTTTAGAATTCGGCTGCTATGATACTTGTCCTTTTCTTTGCCAATTAAAAACGGAATTCCGGCAAATGCATGAGAGATTAGTGAAATGGTTAGTCGTTTTTGTAGTCTGTTGCTGTTATTATATGAACAGTCTTGTAAAACCACACAAGCTTTTTTTCCCCACTTTAAACATACACATTTGTGGGCTATATAAAAGGCTTTGATCAGTTTTCAAGTACAAAAATTACGCATTTCAATACCATATCTCCCCAATCAACATGATTGTGTGAATTTTTTCTCCAAAACGTAACATTCTTTGCCCTGTTTTTTATTCGTTCGAATATCTATACAAATAAAATCGTGCGGTTCACGTGCCTATACATTTATTATTTCAACAAATTGTTCATTTCATTGATGTCTGTCCGCTTGTGTTCCAAAAACTGAAAAACAGCTGAGCATGTGTCGACCAAACTCCATATTCGAAATATACTTATTTAGGGTTGCGTTATCAGGTGCATAAGCCTTCATATGCACCGCGTGGAGTAGGGGTTTATAAAAACTTCAAAACAAAAAGATCGAACTCAGGTATCTCAGTTAATATTATGTCCATCGAACAACTGTAAATACAAACAGGTGTTGGAATTGAATTTCTTTTATGCTGTATTCCTACAATATATATCGTATGACAGATAATGAAGGAGTTGTTCGCGAAAAATAGGTTTTTATTCCACGAACGTACTACGTTGGCGTAGCAGGGGGAGAGGTGATACTCCCCGTGGCGCGTCCCAACTGGCGGTTAGGGGGTCGTAACCGGATTGCCGGCGGACTTGAGGGAAATAAAATACCTTTCGCGGACCAAACCCACAACCCCCTGTGAGTGGGAGACGCAGACGAAGAATACACCCACGGTATCCCCTGCCAGTTAAAAGAGGCGACTAAAATGGGCGACAAAGGGATGATTGAATTAGAACCATGAAACTACTTGTAATCAGTACCACCACACGGGGAACACCATGGGTCGCTTTTACTTGCGCGTAGTACCACTATGTTAGGTACCAAATAGGTTTGTGATTAGTAGCAAAAGAGTTCGGTGCCGGCTTTTACAGTACCTGTGATTAGTACCACTATATGAGCGACACCATGGTTCTGGCTTGCCTACGATTAGTACCCACTATATGAGGAACACCACGGGATAGCGCGAGTCCCTGTGGTTAGTACACTTACGTGGTGAACACCATTATTTGCGTTGCCTGTAAATGGCGCCGCAATATGCGAAATACCATAGGTCTGTATTACATGTGCGAATTTCATTACCTATGAGTTGTAGCATACTGTGTGGAGTACCGCGAGTCTACGCTACTCTTGATTAGTACCGCACCGTGACAAGTACTGTAGACCTACCATGGTTCTACTTTCCTAGCGATAAGTACCATTATGAGGGGCCGATGACTAGGATTTTGGACCCCTTTAGACTAAAAGCATTATCGATTCAGTATTATGCTATAGACGCAGTCCCTTGGTCAGTAATACTATTATTTAACGTCAGTTTCTGTGAATGCGAGACATTGCAGGTCGGATCCACTGATTGTTTTAAATTTATATCCATCCATTTATTCTTCGACCTCACGTTTTGAATTCTGGTCAGTGGAGGATTTTGGACTTTTAATTTGTCATTCCATTTCATCTCATTTCGTACTATTAGGAGCGATGACCTAGATGTTTGGCCCCTTTAAACAACAAGCATCATAATCATCAGGTTTTGATTCAAAGTCCCGTGACACTAATGGACATTATCACTCCGGGTCACTTAAAGGGGCGTTAAAAGCGAAGTGGTAACTGCATTTTTCGATAGAGCAGCAGAAAATAAGTAAGGCATCGTCAAGGACTGGTTTCTTGCGTCTTCTGTCACTGTGCCACGCCAGCGAAGAAAGGAACTGCAGTATATCCGTACTATACATTCGGAAGTCGTCCTCATTGTATCTCGATTTGGTTCGGCTTTATTGTGCTTCATATTACTGCCACATACTCCCAGAGAAAACTTGAAAAAGAGCTAATGTGCTCTCAGTTTTCCAAGCATACTCAAGGCAACATAGCATGAAAATCTAATAATCACTGGCCTCACAAGGCACTATTTACAAATATAAATCTAATTACACAGAGGTATCTAGTACCCAACCTACAGTGCCTTAGTGAAAAAGAACAGGTTAAATAAACGGCCCGAGTACAATTTGAATGGAGTCGAAGACTGAGCTCCACAAATTTGAAAACCTATAAGGCGCTTGGCCGACGAAACAGGGGCTATTCCCAAACTACTGAGGTTGCTCGCATGAAAATAACTTTAATACATTGCAGAAACAAGAGCGTTGCACCTCAAACCAAGATGAAGGGAAGCTCGAGAGAGAACATCACTCTCTATCCCCGATTTACAGTTGAAGATTTAGTGAAGTTATTACATTAGCCGGCAGAAAGTTACATTTTTAGAAAAGAAGGTTACATAATGGTTGATTCGGACCTTTCCCTCGGGTTAAACTGCGGAGCTAGCAAGAAAGAAAGAAAAAAAAGATGTTATATGGCCATTACCTTGTAGAAGTTCTAGCAGCTGACGAAGAGGCCTTTGAAATGTGGTTAGACAGGAGAATGCTCAGAATAGCTGGGCAGATTTTGTAACCAATAATGAAGAGTCAAGGAAAGCTAGATTTGAGTGTGAGCTGGCAAACATCAGCATAGTCAGGTAAACGGCTTATTTAGGCCATGTTCTACGAGGTAGAAACTACGGGCTCCTACACCTCGTATTACAAGGAAAGATAGAAGACAAGCGAGGATCTGGCAAACTACCGATGTCATGGATCCAAAACATCAAAGACTGGATTTGCATCAACAACACCGAACAACTCTTTAAGTTAGCTAAAGAAAAAGGGGTGCTTTCTACAGCGTCTTGGGGACCAGATATGGCACTTGAAGAAGAAGAAGAAGAAGAAGAAGACTGTGATTGGTAGAGAATTAATTACAGAAACTAGGGATTGGCTGGATTCAAAACTGGTGGAAGGAAAATACAAATATTGCCTACCCAAAAATAAATGAACATCAAATAGACAAAAAAAATTTATGAATACCAAACTTCTTTAAATCAAAAGTTCTTTCACTTCGCACCAGGGTGCATGAGCATAGTTTTTAGTAGTGACATATATGGAAGAATGTCCAAACTTCTTGATGAATGGCAAACAAAACAAGTAGAAATACAGTCAGTTCAGGAAACTTCACAATAACAAAATTATCATATTTTAGTGGCGACATCTTCTGAGTAAATTTATAAGTTGGCCTAGTTTAAATTTCACTCTTTCACCAGTAGAGGAGTTCTTTTAGGCGCTAGATTTAAATGCGCGGCGTTGGGGTGTACCTCCCGGTACAAATAATAATAATAATAATAATAATAATAATAATAATAATAATAATAATAACAGAGGAATTAACGGGATTTAAGCAGTTACAGTGCGTGTGTATGTGTGTTGAAATTAGGTAATAAAAGAGTGGGCATGGTGCCGGCACATAGACTAATCCTGCCAAATAACACCATGGGGTCTGCTCAAGGCTTAACCTCGCCATCCGACGGACGAATCACCATGAACAGCATTATATGCCCTCATTCCATATGAACACTGCGGAGAAGATCGTATTGGACCCGGGATTTTGGCGCGAGAAATTATATACCACCACCTTTCCTACCATACCAGCTAATTTTCTGATGGTGGGACTCGAACCAATTAATCGCAGAGTCAGACAATAAAGACTCTACTACTAGGTGGACTGTGTATTCTATTGCAATATGCGGTTCGAAGAACGGTTACAAATACTAGTGAACTAATAAAGATCAAGGAAGGATTTGTTCAGCAAGCTAAGATAATGTAATAATGTTATATTAAATGTGTACACAGTTGATTGAAACTGTCTTTATGTGAGCTCTTTCTATTCACACGAGTATGTTAAAAAAAACTTGCAACATTTCCCCACACAGCCTATTTCATTTCTTTCGAGCTTAAAATTCATCTTTGGTGTGGTATATAACAGTTATTTATGTAAAGGGGGCTGTATATCTGAAGGACCAAAAAAGGACATCTATTCTGATTTTTTAAAACTTGGTAACATGAAAATAACTTTAATTTGTTTTGATTGCTTAATATTGTAATTGAAACTACAAACTACTCGAGGTTACAATTAGTTATGAGTTATGAATTACAAAGGAGCCTCCGTGGCTCAGACGGCAGCGCGTCGGCCCCTCACCGCTGGATACCGTGGTTCAAATCCCGGTCACTCCATGTGAGATTTGTGCTGGACAAAGCGGAGGCGGGACAGCTTTTTCTCCGGGTACTCCGGTTTTTCCTGTCATCTTTCATTCCAGCAACACTCTCCATTCTCATTTCATAGCATCTGTCATTCATTAATAAATCACTTTGGGAGTGGCGACCCCATCGTACTAACAGCCTATATCTGCTTCATTCATTACATCCCTGACCCGGTCAATGACTGGAAAACAGGTTGTAGGTTTTCATTTATGAATTACAAAATTTAAATTTTCTCAGTTTCTGCAGTCTTCATACAAGATTTAATTCTATTCAAAAACATTGATCATTTGATCACTTCATCACTATGCAATAAGTTAAAAATCAATATTACTTTTCTCAGTAGCCATAAACTTTATTAGATTAAAATTGGTGTGATGAAGTAACAATATGCTCTGTTTTTGTAAGTCGTAGCTCAAAAAGTAATCGTAATATCTAAAAGTAAAGTGAACTGACGGAACTCATTTCTTAACTCTTCCCTACGACTTCACATAGACATATGTGCAAGGTCGTTAAACTATACATTGCTATGTGCTATCAATAAATTGTGAAATTATTTGTTTGTTTGTTTGTTTGTTTGTTTGTTTGGAAAACGGGAAAAATGGAAAACCGGCGGGATGGGCGGGACAACAGAAAATAACGGGACTATCCTGGCGAAACGGGACAAAGGTTACATTATCAAGTACGAACAGTAAAACTAGAGCAGACGAGTTCGCTATGTTCTTTGCGTACTTGTTAAATACAATACCACTCTAATAAAACCAACATGAATTATATGAACAGTTTAAAGTTATTATAAAAGTAAAAGTCTCTATCGTTTTCCAAATTCAAAAGAAAGTATATCTCAGAACCCTTTCCCACCTGACTCACATGATCCTGTGGTCAAAATTGAAAAAAATCTGGTATGCTGTTGCCTTGTCTACCTGGACTGTAATGTTAATGCGGTCTCGAAGTGTGAGTTTCTGTTGCATTGCTCGACATTCACGTGCCAGACCTAGAATATGTCCATGAAAAAGTAGAACCAATACTCGCTGTGTAGAGTGTGGTATCTTAAATGTGCCTCTTGAGGGAAAACCACTGTTTCAAAATGTTCCATACACGTGTGTGATGTCTAGAAATTACCCGATAAAAATATATTATATTGGACAACTGACTGAATATTTTTCATATAAATTGCTTCACTTATGTTAAAAACAAACTGTAGTGTAATTTATTGTCATCATTTGGAATTCCCTTCCTAAAGAATTGTTACGAGCCGCTCTGATATATTTGACAGTGATTTTTTTGTGTGTGAAAAATAATTGGAAAAACTTACTTGAGAAGCATGATTGTGCCTGTACGTTTCCAAAACATGTATGGCAAAGAATATTTCCAGTAATATATATTTTTTTCCAGATCTTGTACCTTCCCAAAAGTGTATTTTTAAAGAAAGCATTCAAAAAATTGAGGTGGGAAAAGGATAATGCAAGAAATAGAACTCTCTTGGGGTGAGGGTGGGGGTGGGGGAACTTATCCCTAAGTAATTAATATTGTCGAGAAAAACATCGAATGTATAGATATATATTTTTTACATTCCACCGTAGTTTGACATGGAGTGCAGAATGGAATTCCTCTTACGACGATTTGTATACGTGGTTACCGAGCTCGATAGCTGTATTCGCTTAAGTTTGGCCAGTATTCAGTATTCGGGAGATAGTAGGTTCGAACCCCACTGTCGGTAGCCTTGAAAATGGTTTTCCGTGGTTTTCCATTTTCACACTAGGCAAATGCTGGCTGTACCTTAAGGCCACGGCCGCTTCCTTCTCACTCCTAGCCCTTCCCTGTCCTATCGTCGCCATAAGACGAAATGTGTCGGTCGACGTAAAGCAATTAGCAAATGTATACGCGGTTTGGGATTCTAGAGGTCAATATTCTACCACCACTAACGCACATGGAGAATTAGTACTGTTTATTACGTAACGGGTTGCGGGTAGGGGCGTAGAGGGCTGGGAAGGAGAAGATACAAAGAAAGGTGTAGCGAATGGAAAATAAACGTTGCGTAGTGTATTTTCATGCCCTACCAAAGAGTGTGTAAATATGGCATGACAAATTCCTAAAAACAGGATCTAAGGAAGCTGAGTGATTCTGTCATACTCCCTGGTAACGCCGGTAAATACACATTGTATTTATTACGATAATGCCTTCTTAGGTCAGTTATGGAGGCCTACAGCTTTCAGGAAGACAAGCAGTTGCCTCCGAAGGTTGTGGGTTGTTTCTTTTTACAAGCTTTTGATGATGTAATTGAGTGTACGAGAGGTCTGCTTGTAATATTTTCCAAAGGTCAAGATCCAACAAAACGAGGAAAATAGAAACTTGTAGAGATGATTACTTAACAGATGCTGTTCAGCTTATGTTAGATGAAGATGAATTATGAACTCCGCCCCACCGCACGCAGCTGTGTTCTTAAACATATAATGTTACACTTCTAGTAGTGTCTAATTTGAAGTTCTAAAGCACAAACTCTCACAGCTGCGGATTCTTTGCATTCTACTACGATTAGTTATAATAATAAAATAAATAAGCGCTATTGGATGTAATGTAACAATAAATATTCAGAAAGAGAAAAGTAATAAATCCGGAAAGGAGTGAGGCACGGCCATTTGTGAACCTCCCAAAATGCAGGAGAGCAGCCTGTTTCGGTTACGTCTTCCGAAATGACAAATACAGTCTCATACAGAATTAGAGAAGTTGAGATAAAAGCGAAAATTGACGTTAGCAGAAAAACAAAAATCTGGCCACGGTGGTTCGACATCCACGATACAACTCTGGTATGGGAAGCAAAATTGGAAACATTACTCCATGATGTTTGCCAAGCTTCCGAAGGGGAGACGGCACCACCACCACCACTACAAACACAGCAGCAAGTCAGCTGACCTTAACGTTCCTCAATTTCAAGAAAGAACCAGAAGGGAATCCTGATTTAATTTAATCGATTTGCGAGTATTCAACATATTCAACCCGTTAAGTCCTTTTTTACCGGTCGAGTTGGCCGTGCGGTTAGAGATGCGCGGCTGTGAACTTCCATCCGGGAGATAGTGGGTTCGAATCCCACTGTCGGCAGCCCTGAAGATGGGTTTCCGTGGTTTCTCATCTTCACACCAGGCAAATGCTGGGGCTGTACCTTAATTAAGGCCACGGCCGCTTGCTTCCAACTCCTAGGCCTTTCCTATCCCATCGTCGCCATTAGACCTATCTGTGTCGGTGCGACGTAAAACCACTAGCAAAAAAATAAGTCGTCTTTCAATCCTTAAAGGAATGCGAATTACTATTATTATTATTTATTATTATTATTATTATTATTATTATTATTATTATTATTATTATTCAGCTCCTTGGCTAAATGACCAATGTCCGAGGCCTTCGGTTCAGAAGGTCCCGAGTTCTGGAGTTAAAGCCTCAGCCGGGAGAGGAATTTTAGCCACATCTGGTTAATTCCTCTGATAAGGGGATTGGATATTTGTGTTTGTTCCAATACACTCCTCTTCATATATATACAACACATCACACTGCCAAACACCATGGCAGCACGCGATAGTAAATACTGTACATTCTTCGCATAGTGTTGGCATCGGAAAGGGCATTCTGCTGTAAAACAAGGTGAAGTCCATACGAGCCACATAGATCGCACCCCTCACCACAGCAAGGCGTAGCGAAAGCGGCCGAAGATGATGCCAACAACACCAACAACAACAACAACAACACCAACAGTACCGGAGGTACACCCGCCCTGTGCGTTTAAAAATAACGCCTTGTAGAAGGCCCTCTAGATCAGGATAGCTGAAACTCATTTTGGAGATGGTGTGAACATTTCTCAACAGATGTCTCTACTATCAACCTATGTTGTGCCCTCTGGGGGTGAAGATGAACTATTAAAATTCAAGATAAATTTTGTATGTTTCCTAAACTGAATACTTTGTTTTCGGTGTGCTAAAGTTTACAACATTTCCATCTCTTCCCGCCAACTTAAGAAATTGGCCAATGAAAATTTTTGTACATTTATTTTTCTGCCAATCAAAACTTTCTGGTATTTATTTGATTATCCAGTGGGGGTGTGTCAAGGCCTTAGCCCAGAGTTTTCTGGAACTCTCCTCTCCTCTCCGCTATAAAAGCCGAGAGCTGGTGGGCCATGATGTGTTTGTGATCGCTCCAGTCTACACTCTTGTGTGTGTTCGTAACGGAGGCGGGGGCCGCCTCATCCGTCTTCGGAAGGTCCACCAGCTCAAGGTAATGGCAGATCTAGTTTAAAATGTGATAGTCTTTCAAAGCTAACTCGAGGCTAAGGTTTCAGATCTTTGGTAAAGTAACTTTATTTTCTAAAATGTAAATTTCCAAATCTAAATTTCAAACAAGCTGAAAGAACTTAACCGAAATCAGGGAATAGAGAGTGAGGTACCCTCTCGTATTCCCTCTCAACTTGATTTTGAGGTGACTATGATCTTGTAACCATTTATATCTTGTAATTTCTGTAACATAACTATTTTTCTCCATCTAGTCAGCTCCGTAGTATAGGCCTAGCCTCTGTAACGTTGGGCCATAAGCCCAAAGAGGATTTTATGCATTTAATGTACATTTCTAGGAGTGTAAGTGTTTGCCTCCTTACTATTTTGGTTTTTGGGCCAGTAATTTAACCTTTTGTTTTCACCAAAGGCCATGTAGAATGGGTACTTATTACCTCTGTTTAACTCCATTTCATTTATTTCATGTTAAAGGTATCAGACTGTTGAGCAGTTAAGACAGTGAATACTGGTTAATTTTGTTAAACGTTGGTTGTGCCTTTGATAGGCCTGCAAGATGTGAAATTTTGAAAATAGATTCCTAAGTGTAGATTTGTAGAGCAAGGGTGCTCTTCCTTCTTAGGGTAAAATTGGGAGATCCGTCTCCTTAACTGTTGATTGAACGGAGCAGTAGTACTCAAGGAACATTTCTAATTGGGAGCTTCAAGCTCAGCCTGTAAAATGGTTATCTGATTACTCTAGATTGTATTTCTAGCTCACGAGCTACAATTGCACCTGGTTTTGTCATTTTATAGGCAAAGTAGGAAATTTGGAAAGAAATAAAACTGCAAATTTTAAAGTTTTAAATACATCTTTTGACTGTTTGATATCCACCCATTCATGCCCGCACCTTCTCTCACCTCCGCGTTCCACAGAATCCCCGGAATAACAAAAACAACAACAGCATTCTAATAGGTTCACAGTAGTCTGTTAGTCTTCAGACCGGGTCCTCAAACAGCACCGTCAGAGGCCATGCGGTTATAAGGAAATCGCAAAAACCAATGATGAGGCGTACTAGGTATGAGATAATTTGCCATTGCTTTCCTCACTGATCTATAAAGTGTTGTGGCAACACGAGCACTCAATGAGTAGCACCGTTCATAAAATCCCGACTCACTAGTCGTGCTCCGCACCATCCATACCTCAGTAAAACATACTGTCATAGTTATAAATGACCCTGGGACTTCAACGGAAGTTTCGTTTCGTTCTGACCTGTGCCAGAGATAGATCCAAAAATACTGCACCCATCAAGAAGTAGCAACAGGCGAAATTAAAATAGTATAGCAGCGAAATTAAATTTAAAAAGAACTTGTTTAGGTTAGTCTGATAGACTTCGGTAAGCTCTTCTAAACACAAGGTGGTCGAAAACAACGAAAAACCGGGTATATGAGCGATAGTAGGTTGGTCATATTGAAAAATGTATATTTTATTTTTCCATATGTCACGCCGTTGTTACTAACGAGATCGCTTCGCGAGCGAATTCAAATGGGCGTTTTACGAGGCATTGCTGCTAAGTCTACACGCTACTTTAGACCGAATTGAGAGCACCTGTCGAAGAAAAGAACTAGAATTTTGCCATGGGACTGATTTGAACACGGACCTCCGAGCTGACAGGATCGCGCAATAGAAAATACGCTACGGTGACTCGGACTCACATGGCAACGCAAGCCTTCTGCGATTGCTACTCTCAAGCCACATGCAGATTTAGCAACTCCGCCCCTCAAAGTCCATTTGAATTCGCCCGCGAAGCGATCTGATTGGCTAACTTCTGCAGCTGATAACATGACAACCGCGCGAGATATCGAATTATTTATTTTCAAATTATTTATCAGTATGGCCAATCCTCTAACACTCATATACCCGGTTCACCTTGTTTTCGACCACCCTGTGTATCGATATTGAGCCAACCTCCTTCCTGGATAAAGCCTTCCCTTATTCATCTATTTACGTCATTTCCGGTTCCGTTGTTGATATTTTCACGGTCACGCGGTCAGAATCTCTCTGAAGCGTAAAGGTAGTCCTCGAAGAGGAAGAACAGCCCCCAGTACAGTTTCAGGTTGTGAAAACATTGTTGTTGTTTTTTGTGATAATAGTGTTAAATATTGAACATGTGGATTAATGAGAGAAGGAAGGGAAAAGTGGCAGTTCTGGGAAAATTAGGCATACAGCCTGGGACCAACATGATTTCCACTGTTTTAAACGAAAGAACAAACTAAGATTAAGAAAGACAGACAGGAATTAATTAAGAAAGTAGGCCACAGAGAATAGAAGTATGAAAAAATAAACGAAAGATGAGTAACATACTCGTCAGGAGCATTGTTTTCAGAGACTGTTGACCGTTGAACAACCAAATTTGTATGTCGAGTTTGCGATACATTCCAGCATTTATAAACTTATGTTGTTCAAGTTGCGAGTCTGCCTGTTACCGAGAGGATCCGATTTCTATTTCCTGGCAGGTGAGGGTTCGAGGTTCTCCCAACCTCAGCCTACGGAGTTGTTGACGGTTGCAGGGTACTGCAATCTCCTTCCCATTTCTCGGCCCATTTAATTACTGATCAATACAAACGCCTATGCTGCACACGTTACTAGACATATTTTATACGTATAAGTTCATAGGAGAGCCTCCGTGGCTCAGACGGCAGCGCGTCGACCTCTCACCGCTGGATACCGTGGTTCAAATCCCGGTCATTCCATGTGAGATTTGTGCTGGACAAAGCGGAGGCGGGACAGGTTTTTCTCCGGGTACTCCGGTTTTCCCTGTCATCTTTCATTCCAGCAACACTCTCCATTCTCATTTCGTAGCATCTATCATTCATTAATATATCACTTTGGGAGTGGCGACCCCATCGTAATAATAGCCTATATATGATTCATTCATTACATCCCTGACCCGGTCACTGACTGGAAAACAAGTTGTAGGTTTTCATTTTCATTTTTCAAGTTCATAGGACTATTCATCATGGTGTCAAAAAACAACTGCAGTGCATAAAAAAAAAGGGAACGTCAACGTATGGGAAACTCTTGAGTTTCCTGTTTATCTAGTCCGGGTCAGTCGAAATACGGTGGTAGTGTAGTGGTGTTTTATTTTAAGGGACACGATTGGAGCAGGGTGGGTAAAAGCAGGGAATGGATGCCGGGGCACATACTCAGTTCAAATAAATTTAAATTGCATGAAACAAAAAATGTACGTCTAGCTAATACTTGTCCGGGTTTCGTAGTCGCCGAGGTGCCACAGTTTTGTCCCACAGAAGTTATTTCGCCGACACGTGGCTGGTGTATTTGAGCACATACAAATAGTACTCGGCTGAGCCGGGATCAAACCCACCAACTTCGGCTCAGAAGGCCAGAGCTTCTACCGTCTAGTGCACTCAGCCCCACACTCTGATTAACAGCCTATTCCAGTTGAAGACGCCTCCATTGCTAATGGTCACGAATACCCATAACCTTAAAGATGTTTTGTACATTTGTGTATATCATTAGTCCAGCAGTTCGAATAATCCGGACTTGAAAAATGCTGTAATTATTCGCATGGAAGTATGACTACATTCTGGTAGCGTGAGAGACGGATTAATACAGCCTTCCCTGCTCGTCGAGTTCCCGGAAGATGGGCAGATGGGTCATATTCCATCGAGACTAAAAACTGACTGAACAACTTCCTCTCTTCAGTCCGTATCAACGAGCTAGAATAACATAGGGACTGTGTGCCTAACATCAGCGCTCCTTGCCGAGGCAAGTTCATAAAGGGCAATCATGTTTTGAGTTGTCAGAACAAAGCAAGTTGGCGTGAGAACGTATGATCAGGTGACGGGGAGATAGCGCATGACGATTGAACATCGTAAGTTTCAAGAAGTGAAAAGTTAAATTCTCGCCTTCAAGAATGCTAGGGGCGTACGGCTACACTAATCGCAGTAAGGTCTTGCGTATGTGTGGTGGTTGATAATGTTCCCCTTTTTCGACTAATGTTAAGTGACGATTTCTTGGTACCTGTTTATCTTTTGCCCTTGTGAGTTCAGTTTTGTTGTCACCTGTTGTAGTGGTGTATAATTCATTGAAGTTTGATATTCAGGTTCTTTCTTTTATTTTTTCTCCATAGTGGTCCTGAAGTTTGTATCACTCGCTGTGCGTCCTGCTTCGTCATTGATTTGATGTAGGCGTACTTCAGTCAAACGTACACCAGGCATGGTAAATACAGTAGGTTACAGCTGTTTGTGAAATTTGCGAAGTGTTTATTGTAGATGTCAGTCGCATTAATATTTAAAATTAGGCTATACTTCATAATGGACAACTTTCAAGGTTACCTTGCAGCTAGTAATCGCACTATATGGTAATGGGGAAAATTGTATGTTCCCTACATTATCAAAGATAATTACATTAAACAATTATAGTGGCACTCATGGGGATAAATACGTACTGGAGGGCGTTAAATGTATATATTCAGTAGACAATGATGTGATGTGGGGCTTCCGGACAGGCCTGGTGCAGGTCTTGAGAGTTGACGCGCATGGGCGACCTACGCTTCTAGGCGGGTGGGTGTATGATGGTGATGATGAAACACGGTGTTAGCTCATTGCATACTTTTGTCAAATAACGTCCCCATCCGACGGACGAATCGCTATCAACAGCGTCAATCAATCAATCAATCAATCAATCAATCAATCAATCAATCAATCAATCAATCAATCAATCAATCACTACTGATCTGCATTTAGGGCAGTCGCCCAGGTGGCAGATTCCCTATCTGTTGTTTTCCTAGCCTTTTCTTAAATGATTGCAAAGAAATTGGAAATTTATTGAACATCTCCCTTCGTAAGTTATTCCAATCCCTAACTCCCCTTCCTATAAACGAACATTTGCCTCAATTTGTCCTCTTGAATTCCAACTTTATCTTCATATTGTGATCTTTCCTACTTTTAAAGACACCATCCAAACTTATTCGTCTATTGATGTCCTCCCACGCCATCTCTCCACTGACAGCTCGGAACATACCACTTAGTCGAGCAGCTAGTCTCCTTTCTTCCAAGTCTTCCCAGCCCAACCTTTGCGTTATATGTCCGCACTCCATATGAACACTAAGGAGAGATTTGGAATTGAACCCAGGCTTTTGGAACGCGTGTAGCCTCCGTTGCTCAGGCGGCAGCGCGTCGGCCTCTCACCGCTGGGGTTCCGTGGTTCAAATCCCGGTCACTCCATGTGAGATTTGTGTTGGAGAAAGCGGAGGCGGGACAGGTTTCTCCCCGGGTACTCCGGTTTTCCCTGTCATCTTTCGTTCCAGCAACACACTCCACCATCGTTTCATTTCATCTGACAGTAATTAATCTTTGCGCCAGAGGAGTGTGGCAGGCTTTGGCAGCCGGCACACTTCCTATCCTCGCCGCAAGTTGGAGACTTCATACATCTCATCCCAACCGAGTTCGATAGCTGCAGTCGCTTAAGTAAGGCCAGTATCCAGTATTCGGGAGATAGTAGGTTCGAACCCCACTGTTGGCAGCCCTGAAAATGATTTTCCGTGGTTTCCCATTTTCACACCAGGCAAATGCTGGGGCTGTACCTTAAGGCCACGGCCGCTTCCTACCCATTCCCAGCCCTTCCCAATCCCATCGTCGCCATAAGACCCATCTGTGTCGGTGCGACGTAAAGCAACTAGCAAAAAACAAAAAAATATATATACTGGACCAAAATAGCTAGTACCTAATTGATTAATTAATGAATTCATTCATTCATTCATTCATTTGTTACTACATATGTTCTCCCAACCTTATGCCATATTCTTTTGTCTCTCTATAAATTACCTGTTGCGAAATAGAAATCTAATAGAAACAGAACAGTTAATAACGGGTTTTATTTCCGATTGTTCAACTGGATTCCTGGAATGTGGCACCCTGGAACCTGGAGAATGTTGCCATTTAACTGGTGCATACCGATCTGTGGCTGTAGTCAATTGGAATGTGCTCGTGAGAGTGGTAGATTGACAGGTTGAAAATTAGGGAGACTAACCATTCGCTGCTACAAGGATAATTGCAGTATCGGGGTCGAGGAAAATGAATATTACATGCTTGAATGCCTTATCAGATGTTTGCACGCCATCGAATATTGCGTTCGACCCCAGATAGTACTCAACAATAATAACTTTACGTAGGCAAAGCAGAAATCCCGATTTAAGAGAAAATATTTCACCCAAGGAGAAAAGAAAAAGTTAACACGTAACTTGTGTATCGCCAGTGGGTAGTCCCACTGTTAGGTGGAACGGAACCTAATCACATTGATATGCAATGTGACGTTACCGAAGGAATAACCAACAGTTGCATGCTGTTACGAGAATTCCGGAAGATCCCGACTGCGCGCAAGATACAGTAAATGCCTGTTTTGAAACGGCCGACTGCCCGTGGTAGTCAGTTATGGGTATAGATCAACAGCGTGCGGGGATTATTTATCCATTTTCCTTCTCAGGAGACTTGAATGCCTCACAGGCAGGGTTGTTCATTCTGATGTGATAGTGTCAGAATTTCAAATTTTTTAAGGAAATGCAGATTCAGAAAATATAATGGAATGAGTACTGGTGGCGACACCTTCATCCAAGAGGTGCATGTGGACCTCGTGGTGGACCTAGGTATCAGGAAGGCAGTACATGAGGCCTGTTGACGTAATATGCGCTGTGGTATCTTTAAAGAGGGTAAACATGAGTGTGAGGAAAGCAATGGCAAACGACCTCACTCCTCATCTTGCCTAGTACGCCTCATTTGGGATCTGCCATTGGTTTTTGCGGTTTCCCTATAACTGCATAACCTTTGGTGGTGCTATTTGAGGATCCATCCAGCCTGCCTCTGGGCTGATGACCTAACAAACAACAAAACAAAAATATGAGTAATAAAGGAGGAAGAGAGGTGGGATGATGTAAATGAAGTGTTTTTTGGTGAGGTATTGAAAAGTATTAGTTTTTTGATGTTAAAGGAAGGAACTGTACAATTATTTATTGATTATATATATAAGTAGAAGCACATATCACGTTTAGAAGACTTATTCCATGCTGCTATCTATTTTTTCGTTTTCAGTGAGTCTTGGACAAGACCCAACAACAGTCTATAAGACTTACAGTTGATGTGCACAATCTCAAAAGGGAACACATTGCTCCATAATTCAAAATAGAGGGGTCAGAATGGTGACCACTGGTTACCCATTTACCCAATTTTAGCAGGTATTTTTATTTGTGAGCAGTCTGTGGGTAACGTGACAGCATAAAGTCGGAATGTCCGTCTAACAAAAAAGGGTTCGGCTCCCGGCTGGGTCGGGGATTTTAATTACATCTAATTAATTCTTCTAGCTCGGGGGCTGGGTGTTTGTCTCAACACTTTCCTCTTCATATTCAGACAACACATTACACTACAAACCACCACAGAAACACGCAACAGTGATTACATTCCTCCTCATAATGTTGGCCTCAGGAAGGACATCCTACCGTAAAACGGAGCTAATTCCGTATTTGTGACATAGTTCGCTCACGCGACCCCACGCTTGGTCTTTTGAAAATAGTACCATCCGTCCCATTGATCTAACAACTGTACCAAGCGAATTCCCAGATCCAGACTGCTTTTGTATTAATAATAATATTATTTGTTTTACGTCCCACAACTACTCTTTTACGGTTTTCGGAGACGCCGAGGTGCCGGAATTTGGCCCCGCAGGAGTTCTTTTACGTGCCAGTAAATCTACCGACACGAGGCTGACGTATTTGAGCACCTTCAAATAACACCGGACTGAGCCAGGATCGAACCTGCCAAGTTGGGGTCAGAAGGCCAGCGCCTTAACCGTGTGAGCCACTCAGCCCGGCTGCTTTGGTATTAGCCAAGTGTCACAATGTTCATAATATCTATACATATATGAAGTATCTTTATGTAAATGAAGATGTATAACTGTCTGGATAATCAGAATATCGACGTGGTGTACCAGCTAATCCTTAAGTGTTGAGGGAAGAATGTTAAATTTACTCCAGTTACATTTACATTTAAAGGAAAGTATGATGATGCTTGTTGTTTAAAGGGGCCTAAAATATAAGGACATCGTCCCTAAAGGGAAGTAAATATTATTCCTAAATTATACGAATACAGTCAATCATGGTAACATTACAAAATTCTGTTTCTTGTTCACTGAATTCAGTATTATGTTCTGTGGCTAGGGGGTCCAAGGACATGAATGTGGTATGTATGCTAAGGGGGCCTCAGTCACACAAAATTTGAGAAACACTGTCTTAGAGTGTTAGTCCCATTGTACTCAACGGTAACTGTTTATAAGGTTTAAGGTAGTCTAATTTGCCGTAGTTGCCGCAGGGCTTGAAATAAGTCACACTACGAGGAGATCAATACATGCTTGTAATCAATACGTCTTAAAATTCTGTAACTTAACTTTGGTTTACCAGTTTGTTAATGCAACAAGTATTACTGCTCTCGTTAACTGCTGCGAAACATTGAAACAAATCTGAATGTTCACGTGCACTTTCACCTCCTTGTTCTTGCAGCGGTAATACAGATTGTAGAATAATAGAGTACGCGTATGGAGGCTTCAATGCAAGATGAGAGTAAGTCTATTTCCCACATTTTTCAGAAGATAAACAGCAAGTTTTACGCACTATAAATTTTCACTTTTGCCATAAAATTATCGTAATGTTACATTTAACAAAACGACAAGCCAGATAGAAGATATGCAACACACAAAAAAAAGGAACTTATTATTTGTATTACAGATTTGTTTTAAAAAATATGAATTTGGACTTGCGTACTTTTTACTTTGGATAAAGATCTTTATTATTTTTAATACATAGTTTTTAAAAGTGAAATCAAGCATAAGTACTCAATTTACTTGAGCCATGTTCTAAGGTCTTTATTTACTCATATTCATTATAATCCTCTTCAGAGTTTAATGTTGCAGGTGGAATTGTTCTATAAAACTCGAAGTGTTTCTGAGGAACTAACTGTAGCAGATGATCGATGTCCTTTAGCCTTGGTTCTTTAATGGAGATAAATCCATCCTCTTTCTGCTTAGGATAGCCTTTGGTGCAAGTTTCGGTTACTCTTCCGTTATGTAAGTAGATATAAGGTCTCTCATGTCCGAAGATCGAAGCAATGCTTGGCAACACATTCCTGGTACAGATGATTTCAACAATGCAGTGTAAAATTCTTTGTAATTATCTAGGATGGTACTGCTAATGAAAAACAGAATGACAAAAAAAAGTTAAATAAGTTGATCTTCGAAAGATAGCTGACGTGCAGGTTGAAGCATTCTGACGGACTCTTTTAAGTGTAAGGCTGAGCGACTGCATTATTGGACTTGTCAACTTTATAATTGAATCTGCTGAACTCACACACATTTTAGATTGGTAAATTTACTTGTTGTATTGAAAATGCTGACACGTCCCTATTTGTCAATGGAGCAAACACGGACTTACGGGAGCTTAACATTTGAAATTAGTATACCAGCAGTTGCTCACTAACATCCTCTGCAGAGATCATCCATTTTATTTTCTAATAAGTGGACGACTTAACGACATTTTGCATTGGAGCCTCCACATGCGAGTTGAGATCCGTGTTGTAGTGGACTCTCCTTGTCAAGGAAAATCTCAGAAGAACTTGTATCCTGTCTAGACTTGTTATTTCTTGTATATTTAGAGTACTATCTCAGTTCTCTACTCCCCACAGCCCTCGGAGACTGTCAAACTCGAGCGGATTCCGTCATAGGACTTGGTGCTTCTCAGGTCTAAAATAAACATTATTGATCGAGAACAGCAGAAACTTTGAACATAACCATCCGTTTGGAATTACAACGAAGAAAGTGGAGCGTGGGAGATTGAATAATTTATTTCCCAATAACTTTCTGTATGTTAAGACAGTGCAAACATCTGAAAGTTTTATGACAAGTATAAATCTAGTCACGGTACTCAACACTGTCCCAAACTGAAAAGAATACATTGAAAATTTAATTTTATCTTGAGATTCAATTATTTCTGTTTCTAATACAATGAGTATTGAATGAATCACATCGTTCTGTCAGATATTCCCTGTGGCATGTGCACCCTGTTAAGGGCCTTATCCTGTCAGGATGGCTGCTGCCCGTATGAGGCAGATGGTCAGTTGGTCTCGGCAGGCTGAGCGATCCCCTTCCAGTCCTCAGTTTAGAATTAAAATCCTTGGACTGGCTGGGAATCTAACCAAGGGTAGGTACACTACCCCACCATGGGTTTGGATGTTAGACATTCGATTCAGGTAGAGAAGGACTAGAGTTAAAAAGGAGGCTGTGACCTGGTATTTCCATGATGGGCTAACAGGAAACCATGGAAAACATTTTCAGGGCTCTCGAGAGTAGGGTCCAGGTACATGTTAAGTAGTCTCGGGGTTTACACGTTCCAAGCTGGAAGCTTGCATCCGAGAGATTTTCTTTGTCTTCTTCTTCTAGCCTGTTGGCGTCCACCACTGAACATAGACAGTAGCGGCGATTCGGAATTAGAAGTGGGGGGGGGGGCGGGGGATTTATAGACAGTAAAAAGTACCCGGGTTTGTGGGGTATAGCGGGAGGGGCGACGGATATACACCAAAACAGAAAAAAGCTAGAAAATGGTAAGTCTTTTTATGCTCTCTAAGCGAATTTCGAGAGCGAGGTAGAAGTTGACAGTTTACCAATTTCAGTGCTGTAATAATAGTTTTTTGAGATTTTGATTCAATGCTACACAATAAAACTTAACACATGTATTACAATGAAATAGAAGTACGGCGTGATTATAAATAAAGAATCGTTTAGAATTTGACTATACACTAAGAAACCAACAAACACTTAAGAGACAGCCAGACTGACGAATGAGCGGCGGCATGTGGATGAATCATACCTTGGCAAAAAAAAAAAAAAAAAAAAAAAAAAAAAAAAAAAAAAAAAAAAAAAAAATCCACCCTGCTACCCTTCCTCACAGCACATGCAAAGTCTCCACTACTTGCTGTGGCGCTATACAGATCGGCTAGCCGCGACGAACGACATTTTCAGCTTATTTCCGCTAGTAATTTTGTTAATAATTAGAGGAAATAAGGGAAAGAATTAGATAAGACAAAAGGGCTTGTAGAAATTGCTTTGTTTAATAATTCCTATAATTCCTAGTTTCAGTCTGCTAAAAAATGAAATGTTTTCTCCACAAAGTCGGGGTCGACCGCTCCCCTCACCCTCCCTAATCGCCGCTATTAGTAATGTGATATTCGATTCATTTTACTGAGTCGATTCATTTGATTCCAGTCACGTTACTGAATCGATACAGCGAGCCGATTCACGGCTCATTAGAGTCATCGATCCTATTGCATCTGTGTAGTGTGTACTGATAAGACAGCAGCAACAACAATCAATACTTGCTCCTGCCATCTGGTTTTCATTCTGTGAACTGCTTTCCTATGCGTCATCTAGCTTTCAGATTCTCTATCCTCCTGCAGCCACTTCTTCGCATCAAGTTTTGATGTTACAAAGCCTTGCCCCGACAGTGACAACTCCATTAAATAAGTACCGTATATAGAGTTAGATGAAGAATATTTGTACACAAAATCATCGATGATCTGCATTTACAGCTGTCGTGCAGGTGGAAGATTCCCTACCAATTGTTTGCCTAGTCTCTTAAATTTCATTAAATTCTCGGTAAGTGCATAATACAAAATAAATAAGTTAAGCATTGAAATGCAGCAAAAAATAGTTACTTGTGCAATATTATCATAACACAAAACTTACGTAGTTAATAACAATAATAATAATAAATATAATACATATAGCTCCAATTTTGACACTACCCCATGGTTTTCCACAGTTCTATGAAGGTCACAACTCATTATATATATAAAATTAGATGTAAAAATGCCTGTGTTCACAATAAGTAGCCTACATATTAAATATAAATCAAATAAGCTGCTTTACGTCGCACCGATACGGATAGGTCTTATGGTGACGATGAGATTGGAAAGGGCTAGTAGAAGTGGAAAGGAAGTGGCCGTGGCCTTAATTAAGGTATAGCATGAGCATTTGCCTGGTGTGAAATTGGGAAACCACGGAAAACCATCTTAATGGCTGACGGCAGCAGGATTCGAACCCACCATCCTCCTAATGTAAGATCATAGCTACGCCACCCTAAACGCACAGCCAACTAGCTCGGTCGTCTTTGAAAATGTCTTTATCTATCAGCAGAGTATTTAAATCGTCATATTTTGTATAGGCTACCCGAGATGTACAGTAGTCTACTGATTTTCTGATTAAACATGTTTTTTATTTAAGTTATTGAATCAGTCGGCTCACTTACTCACTGTCCACGTACACCGGTTATCTCATGATTCGATTATTGAAGTATTGTGCAATGATGCGACATACGAACTGAGAAAATACCGAGCGGTTCTTCCCAGACAATTTCGACTGGTCATGAGCATGACTCATAGTCATAGGGTAGGCTAGATAATGTTATTGGCTTTACGTCCCACTAACTACTTTTACGGATTTCGGAGACGCCGAGGTACCGGAATTTAGTCTCGTAGGAGTTCTTTTATGTGCCAGTAAATATACCGACACAAGGCTGACGTATTTGAGCACCTTCAAATACCACCGGACTGAGCCAGGATCGAACCTGCCAAGTTGGGGTCAGAAGCCCAGGCCTCAACCGTCTGGGCCACTCAGCCAGACGGGTAGGCTGGAGAGCTGAGTTTAATTGTCGAATGTCAACTACTGATTGATTAAACTAATACGATAAATAGAATAACCTAATAGCCTACCTACTTACAAGCTAGATACGTTGGAATTATGTTTTGACTACCTTTATAACACTGCAAATAAATCCGTCTGTTATTTAGCGGGTATTATTTTCAAATAAGCTGAGCGCGAGAGTCCATTATAGCAAACGATTCTTTCAGTGTGCTATGGCTCTGTATGTATCGCTGCAGCGGTAGTTCTGCTCCCCACCAACGTCCAGTGTCCCGCTAGTGAACCGTGTGTGTATTGTCTCACTGATCCGTGAGTGCGCCACTCAGCACTGTCTGGTGCGAGTTAGCTTGAATCGTGTGCCGTAAGCTCGCCGTTCCTGTGAATCGACTCACTCGGACACTTAAACGAATCGATACACTGCTTCGAATCATACACTCAGTAGCCAACACTGGTGGCATGGCGTATTGTCCTTTCGGAAGTGGCTGTCACCATCAGGCGACACTGTTGACTTGGACGGATTAACTTTGTTCCCGATTACATCCAGATGCAGGATAGCTGTTAGGCATTGGTGTATCGGAATAATGGGCGCCAGTGTGTCCCATGAAAACATTGTCTAAATCATTACACTACCTCTACCAGCCTATCTCCCCCCACCCCCCCACCCCCACAAGCACGTGCCATAATCTCCGATGGAAATCGGCGTACATGCGCTCGTCCGTCATCACATCTGAATTCATCGGACCAGTCGACAGTTTCCCAATCATCCACATTTTAGTGGCGATGATTTTGTGCCTACCTCATGCGCTGCTTTCCGTGGAGTGCTGTCAGCACTGGGGTACGACATCGCAGTCCCATGTGCTGCAGTGTTTGATGAACCGTGTGCTGGTCATCACTCTTGTACCTGGTGCGTGATAGCATCCGTTCACCTCTAGAATACGTGAGCCGTTGTCGACACACGGACGTACGACGCGTTTGCCCATCGTTGCACCATTTTCGATACGTGCTCGTAATAGTGGCACGAGAACAGCCCGCAAGTCGCGCTATTTGAGAGGTGCTGGTACCGTTATGTCCGGTCTAGAAAGCCAAGAATAACGGCCGAGAGGATTCGTTGTGCTGACCACACGACACCTCGTAATCTGCAAGCCTTCGGGCTGAGCAGCGGTCGCTTGGTAGGCCGAGGCCCTTCAAGGGCTGTAGTGCCATGGGGTTTGGTTTGGTTTGGTACCGTTATGTTACGTAAAATGTGTGCTTCCGATACGAATAAATAAACTTACCAATTTGTGGCAAGTCAAGACAATAATAATAATAATAATAATAATAATAATAATAATAATAATAATAATAATAATAATAATAATAATAATAATATTTTTACCTGTCCACCGCCTATTTTTAAGATTTTTGGAGACCTGGAGACGCCGAAATTTAGTACTATGTACCGATACGAGCCTGGTGTATTTGGATACTTTCTAATAACTGGACTGAGCCAAGATCAAAACCCTCAACTTGGACTCAAAAGGCTAGTACATTTCCGCCCGAGCCACTCAGCCTGGCTATTATTATTATTATTATTATTATTATTATTATTATTATTATTATTATTATTATTATTATTACGGAGTTTCCGTGGCTCACAGAGGAATAGGAAGCACCTTGGTTGGATGGCTGGACAAGGAATTACTCACAGCAGCATTTAACATAACAAATTTGGAAATTATATTCCTTTCCGTTTTAAAATAGAGAGATAGAAAATCTGAATGACTAACAAACAATAGCACAGGTTATTAATGAGCTCGTCAGCTCTAACAATATCGGGGACTTAGATGTCCGAATATCAAGTACAAAAACTTGCGATAATTCCACGTTTGTTAAATTTACATAGAGAAGAGCGTAATTGCTCCGGACAGGTACAATATTTTACAAGAGCAAACATTTGTTACTATCGGTTATATTACACAGGAGTCTGAGCTCCAGAATACCGCAGTCTAGCCTCGCAGAGGCAATCAGTTTTTTTAAAATTTTTTTTTGCTAGTTGTTTTACGTCGCACCGACACAGATAGGTCTTACGGCGACGATGGGACAGGAAAGGGCTAGGAGTGGGAAGGAAGCGGCCGTGGCCTTAATGAAGGTACAGCCTGGTGTGAAAATGGGAAACCACGGAAAACCATTTTCAGGGCTGCCGACAGTGGGGTTCGAACCCACTATCTCCCGAATACTGGATATTGGCCGCACTTAAGCGACTGCAGCTATCGAGCTCGGTAGCAGTTTATTTTGATGCACTGAAATTACACTAAGCAACTCATCGGGTGACCTCACTTTAAAGTGTTCATCGATTGCTCCACAATAGCAGTAACATCAGGCACTGTTCCTAAAGGGAACCAAAACGCAGAAATAGTTACAGAATAAACAGGGGCATAATTGCCCATACGACATGGCTTTAATAGTAAAAAGTAAAGGGTTGCACATAACCGGCCATAAACAAGGGGCAAGGAGGCGAAACACCAGCACTCCTTATAGACATTCGTAAAAAACTAACGGCTTATGACCCACTGAAACAGAGGCTAATGCTATACTACAAGGGGTGACTAAAAGGGGAACATTTGAAGCCGAGAAAAGATTTACAAAATTTTAAGTTTGAAAACTTTAGTCACCCAGTGCAAGGTTGAATGGGAAGCGATAGAGGGTGATCACTCTTTGTAACATATTTCCTAGTAGAAAAGAGAAATAGTCCTCAGACTTCACCGATAATCCTACACAGAAACCACCAGTTTACAAAAATTACATTAAAAGAAAAAACTCCTGAAACCTTCCCTTCAAATTACCCGCAGACGCTATCACATGTTTAGGCAAATTCTGCCATTCCCTTGTGTCGCTGGATGTTCTTCAAGCAGGTCTTGCCCCTACCTGCTGGACATCCGTCAAGTCGCACTCCCGAGCACTGGAGCAATTCAGACAAGACGGCCCTAAAATGCCCTGCTAAGGGGAAGCTTCCAGAACACTTTGCTGATTGGCTGGATTTCTGTACACACCCCCGGATTGAATTGGCTAGAGAACATACTTCCAAGCATCTGATAGGTAGATAATAGAAGAGGAACCAGCTGAAGTGTTAACAACTTTGGTACATTAAAAAACAATGCTCAGATAAAAGTTTGTCAATTCCTAACAGAAACATTACTCTATCAAGTAGTTAGTTTTCGGTCCGGTAGAACGAGCAAACAAATCTATGGTAGAGCCATCTAACAGTATAAGACGAAACTTTTTGGTAGTTTACAAGTGCAAGTCCATTATCATAGATGGCCGTAGAGAAGGCGCGCAGTTTAAATAGCCGGGGAAGGTGTACCTCTGGTATTATTATTATTATTATTATTATTATTATTATTATTATTATTATTATTATTATTATTATTATCTGCTGATGTTCCTATACCGCCGAGGCTTAGGCGGCAGCGCGACGGCCTCTCACCGCTGGGTCTCATGGTTCAAATCCCGGTCACTGCATGTGAGATTTGTGCTGGACAAAGCTGAGGCAGGACAGGTTTTTCTCCGGGTACTCCGGTTTTTCCTGTCATCTTTCATTCTAGCAACACTCTCCAATATCATTCCATTTCATCTGTCATTTATTTATCATTGCCCCTGAGGAGGGCGACAGGCTTCGGCAGCCGGCACAATTCCTATCCTCGCCGCTAGATGGGGGCTTCATTCATTACATTTCTGACCTGGTCGAATGACTGGAAACAGGCTGTGAATTTTCATTTGCTGATGTTCCTATCCAAGCCTCGGCAAGCCAGATAGATAGATAATTGATTTATTTACACTGTCAGGGTTAGGGCTAAATAGCCCTTTATTACATTTGCGCCTACTACCTTTACAGTTATTAAATATTAAAACTTATCGTTTTCTGGACCTCGCTCTGATTTCAGGACTTCGATTCTCTATTCTCTTCACATTACCCCATTTTAATCCGTACAGCTTCATTTAATAGATTCATTTCCAAATTAGCCTTTCGATCCTGTTGACGTTAGGAAGGGCATCTGTCCTTAAACCCTAGCCAAATCCAAAAGGAGCCGGGGTGTCTCCAGCGACTCCAGAAATAAAGCTAAAGGAAGTTATTCCTAAATTAAACTTTCTCTCTTAACTGAAGGTACCTTTGTGCCATTATTTTCCACTTGTTCGCATCAGTAATTATATCGGCATTATTTATTTATTTATTTAGTTGTTTATTTTTAGTTTCAAAAAGAAATCGCTCTCCAACGAGTCCTGAAAGATACCATAACGATTTATTTATTACATATGTTCCCGGTTATGTTCAAGAATTTCCCTGTGAGGGAGGAGTAATGTGTTGACAGAGCTACCTGATTCTCCTGACAGGTAATATATTTCTGTCTTGGAGAAGAAAATAGCTCTCTCGTTAAGCGCTAGCAGGGAACGTGTCTTCCTATGAATATGTGGCAGTTCAATTTCAGAGATTTATAAATCCTAGAGTATAGTATCAAAGAATATGTATATATTTTCTTTATTTCTCAGCACAGAAATGTTCGATCGCAGGAAATTAAACCTTTTTCTCATATCCGTTCCGCGCTCGGTCTTACCGGACGGCTGAAATAATAGAGAGGTCTTACCATCGCATCTCACCGCCATTTGTCATGAGATAAACTGCTGTGTAAAGCGGGTCAGAACCTGTTCGACGTTGAAATCAGTCATGCAGAAGCTGGGCACAATTTAACTTGCAATTAATGGATTCTAATTAAGTGGTCGTGGATTTACACTTCAGAAGGGGTAGCCGAGAAACTGTACACGCCCGCAAGAGGCGTACGAGGTTGTCTAGAACTTATGTATATCACGTGCTTGTCCTGACATCGTACTCAAAGAAAATTATTCTGAAAGCCAGCTGCTCGGAAATTAGTTCCGAACATGCAAACAGGTTGTCGGATGAGAGGGATTTGTTAAGATGGTAATAATAATAATAATAATAATAATAATAATAATAATAATAATAATAATATTATTTGTTTTACGTCCCACTAACTACTCTTTTACGGTTTTCGGAGACGCCGAGGTGCCGGAATTTAGTCCCGCAGGAGTTCTTTTACGTGCCAGTAAATCTACCGACACGAGGCTGACGTATTTGAGCACCTTCAAATACCACCGGACTGAGCCAGGATCGAACCTGCCAAGTTGGGGCCAGAAGGCCAGCGCCTTAACCGTCTGAGCCACTCAGCCCGGCTTGTTAAGATGGAAGCTATAGTTTTCATGGTCGACTTAGTTAGTATAACCTTCAGGTTTTTCGAGTTTGTCGAATAGAAGATACAAATTTATGAAACATTAGCAGATACCTGTAAAAGAAAACAAAATTTCAATAATGGAATTCCGTGCTTCGATGTACAAGAATCAGTGCAGGTTCTTGCATGTTTTTTTTTTTTTTTTTTTTTTTTTTTTTTTTTTGCTAGGGGCTTTACGTCGCACCGACACAGATAGGTCTTATGCCGACGATGGGATGGGAAAGCCGAGGAGTTGGAAGGAAGCGGTCGTGGCCTTAATTAAGGTACAGCCCCAGCATTTGCCTGGTGTGAAAATGGGAAACCACGGAAAACCATTTTCAGGGTTGCCGATAGTGGGATTCGAACCTACTATCTCCCGGATGCAAGCTCACAGCCGCGCGCCTCTACGCGCACGGCCAACTCGCCCGGTCTTGGTGTCATATATAGGCCTACAGGTCTTCCATATGTCCATTTGTCATCCTGGATCGAAACGGAGGGCCATTTTTGCCACAGAGGTGTCGTTAGTTCTCACCTACAATCCTACAAGTCGTTGCCATGAGGTGTTGAGGTCTCTCTTTACCACCGAGGACACAGACAAGACAATACAACTTGTCTCCATTTGAGCCATGCTAAAGTGGTTCTCATTCGGATATTGTCTTAGTGACCATTGACCCAAGTATTTTAAACTGCACGGTTTTCAGCAATTCCCGATTGTCAACATTAGGTGAAGGAAAAAGCTGTTCTGGTTCATCTGTGTATTATGGTGTGCTTTTTGTAGGTCTTCGTTGATTGAGGACTCGCACGAAGTGAAGTGTTTTAATTGTTTGTGGATTCTCCGTGTCATAATAATATGACCTTCAGATCTTCTCATAGCATAATGAAACCAATGTAAGAGACCAAAGACCAGGATAAGACAGTGGCGTGTATTAATTTGCACGTGGGAATATGAAATGTGGGGAATGTTAGGGTAGTAGGGGAAAAGTGGAAATGGGAGATGTGTTCCATAACCAGATCATTCCTATTGCACGCGAAAATGCAGACTTTTATTACTTGCTGTGATGTAGAGCGACGGAAGTAAGGAAGTAAGAAATCCATGGCTCGATTGTGTGCACTGCAAAACTGTGCCTCAAGGCTTTCGGTAATATTACGCGAACTCTCTAGTCTTAAGAAACGACATGCTGGAGGCGTGCAAGCACGAGATGAAGGTCTTTGTGTTAGCCGCTCTTAGAATAGATACATGTGCTGATTTATGTTGCACTTGTATGTTTAGTGCCTTCTTAACAATGAATATCACAGTACAGGTATTTAACATCAGCAGGCATAGATTATTATTATTATTATTATTATTATTATTATTATTATTATTATTATTATTACTGAATGTGCGTTTTACTGGTCTTTTCGGAGACTGTGTCGAAATTTTGTCCTGCAGGAATCTTTTGACGTACTGGAACCTAGCGTTGAGAAGGAGCTATTGCATGTGAACACCCTAAAATGCAGCAGAAGGTCAACGATTGTCTGACTACATCAGTGAGGTCGTCAAAATTGAAAATACTTCGAGGTTAACCTGTCATTCTTGCTTATCCTAAAATTGTTCGTTCGTGGTTTAATCTCTTCAACACTGAAAGAGTGCCAGGATGGTTCATACCATGTAACCCACGGTAGCTTAATTTTCCGTTCTGACATGTTAAAAAGCACTCACCTATACAATGTTGTCAACGGGTTGAGTTGGAAATCGGCTAACGAAGTTGAAAATACCGCTATAGTTATCCAGATGATTGTTAAATTTTGCTAGTAATTTGCATGAAAATACAAATTATACTTATTGCTCTCTGCGTGAGGTAAGATGAAGTGGAAAAGATTCAAACTCATTTTTCTTGTGAAAATATGCCATATTCTGGCAGAGGAGCAAATGATTATTCAGAAAAGAACCACAACTAATTTAAAGAGACCAGATACGACTGATCTAAGTATCAATGTTTCTTTTCAACGACAGAAATATTAATCTTCCTTGTTCAGCTTCAAGAAAGTCTGTCAGACAGCACAGAGGTGTTCTAGACAATTTCACTGCTACTGAACCCCTTTTCTTGATTGAAAATCCTTATACTTTATCTGGGATGTATAAGAAGTTTGGTAAATGCTATCAGAAAACATACAAAACAGAAGATACAAACAGAATTTCCTTCATTACCCTTCAAAATAATAAGTCGTTTGCTACAACACATGTTCGACAACGTTCATATTTAAACCTATCAGAAAAGGCCTCTTTAGCAATCGATCGCAGAACGACTGTCACACGATTTTGGTTGGCTGCTACTTCGGCAATCAACAATATTTTGACTTTGGAGTTTTGTAAGCGTTTCTTTTCTTGGTTGTTGGGAAGTCTGTGAACGTCATTCCATCGACTGCCGCTTGGATTCCGGGTGAATTGGTAGCAGCAGGACTCATCCCTCGTGACGATGGTTTGCAGGAAGAATGGATCCTGTTAGAGCAGTGCAAAACGACTCTCTCAAACTAATTGACAAGAAATGGGTCCCGTTCAGTCTAGTCTTTTTCACAGCTTCCTGCTCGAAAAGGCCGTTAACTTCACTGAAAAGATGAGTCTACCTGTTCATGGCTGTCTGATGACGACAATGAGCAGAAACGAATCTGGAGAGATTGAGCAGATCGGAAACTCAGAAGTTCAGGTGACTCGCTCATTGGTACTCTGTTGCCACATGCACTGATCCTCCGAACATCTTTCTTGTACAGCCTCGTAACGTACACGCGTGTAGCAGAAATATGGCAACAACGCGCAGTTTGCTCACCCACTGAGTGGCTGAACAACTGAGTGGTCTTGTATACCGAACCTATTAACGAGTGTAGGTTTACGCACTTGGCCACTGTTCATATATCGCCCGTTGCGACTGAGCAGCAATGAGTCTGATTCGAGTCTGTCTAGACTCGTTCATTTATCAGTCTGTTCGTGCTAGCAGCAGGCTCTTTCTCGGGCCAGACGAGCTAATAGTCGAAGTGGAGACGGAATGAGCTCAGGCTCGCTCATTGCACTACTCTAATTCTGGTCACACATGGCAATAAAATCCCCAGAAGGTGAAGCTTACACGGTGTGTAGAATTATTAATTTTATTTTCCGGGTTGAACCATGTTGTTTTCTGTACGTTACGTACAGTTTGCCGACGTTTCGAATACATTGCAGTACTCTTTGTGATTGCTGCCGGGGAGACTGATTACCTCGGATCGAGTAGGGGTATTTCAGTCGCCTTGACGAAGAATACTGCAATGTTCAACCCGGAAAATAAACTTAATGAAATCCCCAGAAGTTTTCATGCGTCAAAAAAAAAAAAAAAATCTCCTACCGAAGTCCAAGGTAAAAATCTCTGTTGATTGTGTTGTGGCGGCTGTTCAAGATCGTATGACAGCCGTTCTGCGATCGATTCCTAAAGCAACCTTTGCTGTGTAAACGTTGTCAAACGTGTTGTAATAGATTGATTATTTTGAAGGGCTATAAAGGAAATTGGTTTTTATCTTTGTTTCCTGATAGCATTAGCCGAACCTTTTAGACACACCACGCGCAGACGACAGCAGTCCGGAAGTTTTCTGTTGTAATCACTGAACGTTTTTAACAGCCATATCATTAAAAAAGCTGGGATGAGTGGCTCAGGCGGTTGAAGCGCTGACCTTCTGATCCCAACTTGGCAGGTTCGATCCTGTCTCAGTTCGGTGGTATCTGAATTTGTTCAAATAGGTAGCTTCATGTCCGTAGATTTACTGACACGTAAAACGACTAAATTTCGACACCTCGGCGTCACCCAAAACCGTAACAAGTAGTTAGAGAAACGTAAAACAAATATCATTGAATGTTCAATTGTAAATTTTTAAACACGTCTAGATTTCCCGGTTATCGCGAATGATTGAATGTTACTCCTATAACTATCTAAAAAAACTAGGTTTGGCGTGATACCTGTGACGTTGACAACATAGATACAGACACCATAGTGACACCCCTTATCTGACTTGAATACTCAGCATGTACGCGAGGTTGTTGAGCACATTGAGCTACCTTACACAGCGCCTCCTAGAGAACAAGGCCTGGCAATACGATTCGTGACGTCACGCGACTGGGCTCAGCCGTGACCACCACGGCTCAGTGCGAGTGGATAGTAGAAGAAGCTAATTCCTTACGAAAATTGAAAAATACGCTGGTTAAAGTGCATTCTACGAATATTCTTTCTCGTAGACGCGCATATCGGAAGCGAAATGAGTAATATACCGTAATAATTAGAAAGAACAATTAAAAATGCAAAGAAGAATTTTTTAAGGGTCTTAATACTGAACAACTTTAATAATATGTTTATATGACACTTTCTTACGTATATTTAAGAGTCAAAAATGATAAGTTCCTTTTACAAAACTCGCCATAAGACCTCTCTCTGTCGGTGCGACGCAAAAAAAGAAAAAGCAAGCTTTTACAGAACTGAACTTGCTGATGAAAGGTAAGAAACAACATGTAAGTACAGAAAAAGCTATTAAATAAAAATAATAACGTATAAACTACCTTACTTACAGTATATTAGTAGCAGTCCAGGAACATGCAAGCTGTAATGCTCAGTGTTGTCGGTCATGAAAACAGGTAAAAATTTTTTTTACAATAGAAGCCTCACATAAATTAAGGGCGTGAAGAGCCCACACAATTTGGCTGTTATGCAAAGAGAATGCTTATAGTACATGCCAACAATAGTTTGTTCATCAAGTCATCAAAATTATATTCGCATTCCCTAGTGTAAATAAATGTACTTATATGATTTTGGACCCTGATTCAAATAACCAGAACAGGAAAAAAATTGAAATTCTTAAATTTGAAAAGTAGCATGCCAATTCTTATTAGATTTGAACTGACCTTCAGCCAGACATTTTCTGAAATTGTTTTCAATTTAACTTCACCAGGTTGCTTAAAATTGAAATGGACATGAGGTGAACATTATATAAGAAAATATAAAAGGAAATCTCTATGAACAGTAATTGTTAAAATCCTAAGAAACCATATTAAGAACTTGCATCCCTGCCATTACATTAATAAAAAAGTAGCAGAACACACACTGAACTACTCATTTCACGCTTTATGAACCAGCTGCATTATATAGATATGACACACATGAGATCAATTAAGTAATTAATCCCCAATTTTTCACAGATGCATGTTAGATTCATTACATAACAAAAGCTGGAAGGAGTACTTTCTCCAAGAGGAAACTCATAACCAGAGTGTGAATAGGCTATAATGCTGGAAGAGGAAATTCATAATTGAATTCACAATTACTCAAACAGGAATGTTTACTACTGAAGGAACTTACAGTGATTAGCCCTCAATTCAGAGTTTACACATTCCCTTTGAATGGAATTCATAGAGGTTCATCAACTCAGTGATTAATAATAGTAATGTACTAAAAAAAATTAGAAAGTCTCAGCTTACCACAGACAAAAGGAAAGGAAGGTTAATGATTTTGTAGGATATGTGCCACCAAGGTAATGAACTGTATTTGTTAAATGACAAAATACCTGTTTAACATAAAAGGTGCCCTCTCAAATGTAATATCACTCCCTGAAAACGTAACACCTGGCAATAAATATGATAAAGTAAAAGTGTTCTTGTGTTATTACTGTATTCTCTTCTAAAGAAACTACTATGGAAAATAGAGCTACTAAATTTGTTCCTTTTCAGAGCAGTTCCAGTCTTTTTTTTTTTTTTACAGATATTGAACTTAATTTTTCTTCAAATTCCTGGAAGTTCTTGAAAGAAACAGTACTGACATGAGCTTCATAGGTCTCTAAACTTTGAGCAAGAGCCTTGGCCAAACTTTCATTGTCTATTCGACAACGCCTATCGTCTGGAGCTTCTCGGTGGGCAAATGTGGTATCAGACAAGTACTCTGGGCAGTTTGGAAACTGAGAAGGAGCAGCTCCTGAAACGTTTAGACCAAGTTAGAATGCATTCGCCTAGATATAAATGCGCTCGTCTATTAATTCATGGCACCACTTACTTCACAGGACCATGTCATGTCTTAGATATATCTGGTTGATTTGAATATAAAATGAATAGCACACAAGGAGACAGAGAAAAATCATTGAACTTATAATAATTATACAGAACCTAACATAGTTGCAATAAACACAATAACATTGCTGTCTAGCCTGAACTAAAAATATTAACCCACACTAAGTGGTATTTTCCCTCATGCGATATAATAAACAGAACTGGCTCACTTGCAGTTAAGGGTCCAGCACAGAAGGAATACTTGAAAGCCAATACCTTACATACCTTCATAATTTAGGCCCTATAAGTTTTCCCAGAATATCACTATACCCACAACAGTAGTCCTATGAAGTAATGTGAATACTCAGCACATTCCAAACTAAATGTAATAACTGGTCAATTCAATACAGCAAATGCTTAGATCAGTAAGATATAAATCACCCTAAAAATCTACTATTTCATTCATCAATAGCAAAGATATAAGAGACCTATCCACAAACCTTTCACAAGCCTTGGATGAGATAAAGGTGCAGTCAATAATTTCCCATTTCTCTCATCATACATGCTGGTCGTCCATTCAACCTCATGAGTTTTGAAATGGAGCTCGCACGCCTACAACACAGGGCTCCATTTCAAGGACCGTTCCACAACTTAAGTGATTGAATGATTGAAATCATATATAATACACTAATAACTAAGACTTACCTCTGCAGTTTTGGAAGGAACGAAATCATCCCGGCGAATAGCTCGTAACCACTTAGCTCTCTCCGAGTCGTCAGTTGGAAACGAGAAAACACTCACTTTAGGGCCAGTGCGATAATTGCCCTTACAGTTTGGAACACTGCATTTTTGAGGCATCGTTATTCATAATTTGAAAAACAGTTATCGCAATTCACAACACACCATTAAAAATAAACTCAGTTCTAACCTCACGTGGTGGCCATGCCGGCACTTTAAACACAATTTATCAATATTAACAATTTATAAGTACCATCACCTTTAACTGAACTTACACTAATAGGAATATTAAGCGAGTGTTAACACACAAGACTCGATTAACATTAATATAATCGATGAAAAACACACATAATAGGGAAACGCGTCCTCATACACCAAGCAGCAACAAGCTGAGTTACTGGCATGGGCCAACTTCAACATACGTCATCAGCTACTCTCATTCGTATTGCCAGGCCTTGTTCTCTAGGAGGCGCTGCCTTACACACCCTGATCGTGCCTCGTCTCGTATTCCTCGATAGGGTGTGCTGGAATGCTACTTAGCGCCTCTTCTCCTGGGAGACGAATAGTGAAACACCCCACCCTCTTCACGTCATCAAGAGTTTATGATCGGGATGTGATGGTGTGTGGGGAAAGAAGAAATCGACGCCACCTGACAGCGAGGGGACGCTAGCAGGAGAGCAATTACAGGTCCGTGCCAAAACAGTCCACCGTCTGAGCTTCGTAAGGCAGAGAGAGAATCATTTGTCTGATTAGATTGATATTTTACTGGACAGAAAAGTAATTGTCATTTACTGTGAATAACAGTAGCCCACTCCACGTTTATTCCAGCATATTTATCAACCAGTGTTTATGGTTTTGTTCACAACTCCGGTTTTTCCTGTCATATTTCATTCCAGCAACACACTCTAATATCATTTCATTTCATCTGTCATTCATCAATCATTGCCCCAGAGGAGTGCGACAGGCTTCGGCAGTCGGCACAATTCCTATCCTCGCCGCTAGATAGGGGCTTTATTCATTCCATTCCTGACGCGGTCGAATGACTGGAAACAGGCTGTGGATTTTCATTCATGATTTGTACACAGCACATTCGAGTATTAACTTCATCGATGACTTAGAAAACACAGTTATAAGATCTACATATTACTTATATTAGAGTATGTAAACATTTTAATGTAAAAGTCACCTTTACTCTTCCAAATTTCTCACTATGTCTACTTCGTGGAAGAGGGAAAAAGCTGGCTTATGATGTCTTCTGTATAAGTATATCGCTTATTCTTATTTTCTCGTCTTATCCAATTATCTGGGGTAGGCGCTAATGTGGCTTAGGCCTAGTTCCATGCATGCTCTTCCTGACGCTGACCCTATGTGGATGGATTTATTCATGTTATATCTTTTTGTGGTAGTTGGTAGTGTGATGTGTTGTATGTACGAGTAAACGGTGATGTGTGTTAAGTCGACTGCAAACACCCAGTGCCCGAGCAAGAAAAATTAACCAAACATAGCGAATCCCCAGCCCGGACGGGAATCGTACCCAGGGCCCTATGAACCGAAAGACACTACACTGATCTTTCAGCAAAGGAGCCGGACTTATGGTCGTATCTATATATAATAATGATGAAATTCCACAGCACGTTTCCAGTCATTCAACCGGGTCAGGGATGGAATGAATGAAGTCCCCAACATGCGGCGAGGATAGGAATTGTGCCGGCTGCCGAAGCCTGTCGCACTCCTCTAGGGCAATGATTAATCAGTTAATCACTGACAGATGAAATGATAGAGGAAAGTGTTGCTGGCAGAGAGGCGTCTTCTTTCTACTTAAGTAAGATGTGTCCTCCGAATTAAGTCCATTAAGGTGAAGTTCGCACAGACAGCTTTCAATCAGTTCCCAGACAAAACTATCTTTACATCGGTCTGTTTTCAAACCAAATTTGCTTTACGGGAGTGAAAGCTGGGTGGACTCAGGAGATCTTATTCATAAGTTAGAAGTAATAGACATGAAAGTAGCAAGAATGATTGCTGGTACAAACAGGTGGGAACAATGGCAGGATCGTACTCGGAATGAGGAGAAAAAGGCTAAGTTAGGAATGAACTCGATGGATGAAGCTGTACGCATAAACCGACATCGGTGTTGGGGTCATGTGAGGCGAATGGAGGAGGATAGGTTACCTAGAAAAATAATGGACTCTGTTATGGAGGGTAAGAGAAGTAGATGGACGTTAAGACGACTTGGTTTCTAAGGATTTAAAGATAAGGGGTATAGAACTAAATGAGGCCACAGTGCTAGTTGCAAATAGAGGATTGTGGCGACGTTTAGTAAATTCACAGAGGCTTGCAGACTGAGCGCTGAAAGGCACAACGGTCTATAATGATATATGTATGTTATATTTACCTTTATGTACATTGCAACACACTGACTTCCATTTATTAGGAAAGATTACCTCTGAAATTCCTCAACACTTCCTCGATGTTTGATGTTAAATATTAATTTGGACTTTCGGGAAGTTTTTAAGCCCATAAAAAGCATTTATTTATTTGCAACTAGCGCTGTGGCCTCATTTAGTTCTATACCCCTACCGGGCGAGTTGGCCGTGCGCGTAGAGGCGCGCGGCTGTGAGCTTGCATCCGGAAGATAGTAGGTTCGAATCCCACTATCGGCAGCCCTGAAAATGGTTTTCCGTGGTTTCCCATTTTCACACCAGGCAAATGCTGAGGCTGTACCGTAATTAAGGCCACGGCCGCTTCCTTCCAACTCCTAGGCCGTTCCTATCCCATTGTCGCCATAAGACCTATCTGTGTCGGTGCGGCGTAAAGCCCATAGCAGAAAAAAAAAAGTTCTATACCCCTTACCTTTAAATCGTTAGAAACCGAGTCGTCTTAACGTACCTCTACTTCTCTTACCCTCCATAACAGGATCAGGATCAATCAAGCCTGATCTGGCAAGAAAATCCATTGTTACATTAGCACGATGTGCTGGAGCATTGTCATGATGCAAGAGCCAAGTGTTGAGCCGTGACCTTGGACGGAGCTACTTCAGAAAGATTGCGCTACAATACACACTGCTTATAATTCAGTGAATGCAGTGCGTGATGATTTCGGGGACAGAATAATTCGTGCTGGTTTGTAGCCAGCTCGCCGACCTGATTTAACGCCTTGCGAATTCTACAAAAGGCACTAGGAAAGTTTTGCAATGTGAGTAAACGCTTTAGACTTTTTCAAAATAATTTCCACCACCCTTAATAGATTTCTCCATACGTCGAAACCAGCCACTGAACCAACTCTGCCACTTTCCTTCGGTTACATTTTCACACTCTTGATCCCATGCCGCCAGAAGCTCCTCTTCGGATGCAAAACGCCGCCCTTTCAGCTTCACTTCTGGGAAGAGTGCGAAGTCACATGGGGCATGATCAGGACTGTATGGAGGGTGATCAGGATCAGTCAACCCTGATCTGGCAAGAAAATCCATTGTTACATTAGTACGATGTGCTGGAACATTGTCGTGATGCAAGAACCAAGTGTTGAGCCGTGACCTTGGACGGAGCTACTTCAGAGCCTGGATGACCTGAGGCAGACAAGTCTCACTGTACCACTTCGCAGTAACTGTCCTTTGTGTTTCTAGCATAACCCGAGTCAGGATGCCCCGTTTAGTGAAGAATACTGCAATCATCCTTTTCATCACTGACCTTGACTTTAGCACAGTCACAGGAGTACCCTCATCTTCAAACAGCCACACCTTGTTCTGGGATTATATTGGGACATCGTAATAATAAAGCCCAGTTTCGTCACCTGTAACGATGCTATTGACGTTACGCGAAGTCCCATTTTCAAACTGTTTTAGCATTTCTCGGCACCATTTCACTCGATGTGCCCTTTGTTTCTCTGAAAGTGAATGGGGCACCCAAAGGGAACAAACCTTTCTAACATGGAGAATTGAATGAATAGCTGGAGCATGGTTGTGGAGGGTCTTTTCTACCTGTCGATATGTCAACCGCCTCTCTTGCTGCGAAAGTTTCCTCACAGCTTCAATGTTTTCCTCAATCACTGATTCAGACGGTTGCCCAGAACGAGGATCGTCTTCAACCCCAAATTTTCCCCTCTGGAACTCTTTGTACCAGCGGAAAATTGTTGTCCGATGTGGACAGTCTTTCCCCAGCACAGGAGTAATTTCCTCCTGGCACTGGTCAATAGTTAATCCACGAGCAAAACTGTAGCGGATAATTGCGCGATAGTCACCTTTAGACCACACTGACATCTTAACTTGCTTTCAATCCCACTGCTTGGTAACAACTGGTGTGAAGGTCGCGCCTTGCTGTCTTCTAGACCGGTTTTCACCCCTCTTTTCATCCCTCACCATAACAGGGGTGTCCAGCGAACTGTTCTTGCGTATTGCAAAACTTTCCTAGTGCCCTTTGCATTTATGGAGTAGTTTGAAAAATAGTGTATAGAAATAACCTTCTCGCTATAGAACAACTGAGAGATACAATTCGCACTTAGACTTTGAAGATTTTAAAGGCTGAATTGCAAAGAGTGGACCGGAATGTCATCACAGGGTACAACGCTGAGGGAGAACATTTTCAACACTTACTGTATTGGGATGTTTTATTGTTTTCTATTTGCTTTTCAGTCTGCTTGCGGTTTAACGGCAACCACACTCACATTTACCGACACGCGGCCTGTAGAAAGGACAACAACCCTTACGGGACTCGCCGTGTAGTTACTAGAAGTGGTCTCTAATGGCCCTAACGAATTAAATATTATTATTATTATTATTATTATTATTATTATTATTTTTCTCACACGTATGGAGGTCGCAAGTGCAAACTGCGTAGCACACGCGGATTTGACCCAGTTTTACGGCTGGATGTCTTTCCTGATGCCAATCCTGTATGGAGGGATGTAATCACTATTGGGAGTTTCTGTGGTAGTTGGTAATGTAATGTGATGTGTTGTCTGAATATGAAGAGGAGAGTGTTGGGACAGATACAAACACCTAGTCCCTGAGCCAGAATTATTCTGAAGCGATTAAAATCCTCAACCCGTCCGGGAATCGAACTCGAGACCCTCTGACAATTCATCCAAGGAATAATAATAATAATAATAATAATATTAATAATAATGCGTATGGTTGTCCGTGTTTTACGTCGCACCGACACAGATAGGTCTTATGGCGACGATGGGATAGGAAAGGCCTAGGAATGCGAGGAAGCGGCCGTGGCCTTAATTAAGGTATAGCCCCAGCATTTTCCTGATGTAAAAATGGGAAACCACGGAAAATCATTTTCAGGGCTGCTGACAGTGAGATTATAACCCACTATCTCTCGGATGCAAGCTCACAGCTGTGCGCCTCTAACGGCACGGCCAACTCGCCGGGTAACCAGGATGCAGATTTTCTGAAAAAATACCTGACAAATACAAACAGTACAGAAAGTCCAACCAACCACAGGGGGCCTAGTCACTATGTCCCAGACACCTTATGTGAATCAGTATAATAATTGGGTTATTTTATTCTAACTGAACAACAGGACAACATACGGCCTTAAACGGATCTTTCTTTCTTTCTTTCTTTCTTTCTTTCTTTCTTTCTTTCTTTCATTCCTTTCCTGTTTCTTTTATCTCTGATATCGTATATCATACCATTACCTATGCTGATACGTCTTCTTTGTCATACGTATGGTTGTAAAGACCGTATAATTTTCTATTAAGTTTCCATCCTCCAGAATAGTTGCCCTATTTCATAACATTTCCCACTGAGCTTCCCAGTTCGATGTGCGCTTCACTAACGTTAGGTTGTCTGGCTCCTAAGGGAACGCCGGTGCTCAGCGTGTGCAAATTGTCCTGTGATCTTGATGTTACAGTGGGGATTTAGGTCCATTATCACACCGGATTGTGTCGTTCCGGTATCGAACCTCTGGGAACAGGGATTGAGACTGCCGTCTCGCTAGGCTATGTGCGAGTTGTCGACAGTACACTCCTTTTTGTTTCATCCGTACTAACTTCCTCTTGTTAGCCGTTGTAGTCAGACTCCCCCCCCCCCTTCCAAATGGCTCTTAGAATCATGTATAGTGTATTTTTCGTGATGTAGTATTGACGATGATGCTGATTATGTTTTTGTTTCAAGTATGTAACATCTAGGTCATCTGCCTCTGATTGTACGAGCTGAAAAAGAATTATACACTTACCAACAAGTCTTTGATTTAAAAGTCAACTCGTGTATATTTTAAAAGTAAATGCTAAAATGAAATTTATAAAAAAATGAAACTATTAAGCATAAAAACACAGTTGAAAGTTTAAAAGACTAAACGCAATGTAGTAGTAGTATTTGGTGCTTTTTACGTCATGATTCCCGCCTTTTACCATTTCTTGATTGATCCATTATTTTTGCCTGGGAAACCTACGTTACCGGTATTTAATTAACAGTTCTGCCTTAACAGTTATGTAATTAAACATTATCCCTTTCTTCTCTCAGATGTCTGCATTCCTCAACTTGATAAGCACTGATTTAGAGGATAAAACAGTCGTACCGGAGCAGACGGCGATAATCCTGAGTGTGCTGTTCTCGTCTTAACTCCGATGGAAGCGAATTTCATTACGAATGATAACTACACGCGAGTATTCGCCGCACTTAACTTCGCTGAATGAGTTATGAGGCCGTGGTGCCCGTTCCCAGAATTACAACTTCAACTTCCATGCGCTCGTCTTTTAGTACGCATGCGAGAAGTAACAGTTACGCAGCTCCAAGACGGAAAGTGTGAACAAATGAAGTATTACGAAGAAAATAAGAGATATTAAATCTTATCTGTCTTCACATGAAGTGAAAAATAGAACAAGCTGGACCGAGCGAGTGGGTTACGTGGTAGAGGTCGTGTAGACGAGAGGCCGTCTGGTGGTCATGATGATTTATTTATTTATTTATTTATTTATTTATTTATTTATTTATTTATTCAGGTTTTGCTAGTGGTTTTACGTCGCACCGACACAGATAGGTCGTGTGGCGACGATGGGAGTTGGTCTAGGAGTTGGAAGGAAGCGGCCGTGGCCTTAATTAAAGTACAGCCCCAGTATTTGCCTGGTGTGATAATGGAAAACCACGGAAAACAATCTTCAGGGCTGCCGATAGTAGGATTCGAATCCACTATCTCCCGGATGCAAGCTAACAGCCGCGCGCCGCTAACCGCACGGCCATCTCACCCGGTGGTCATGATCTTTAAGGCGTGAAATATGGTTTGTTACCGTAGTTAGCCGGTTGGAGTCCCGTTGTTTTCACCATCAGAAAGTTAGTATAGGAGAGGTGGTGGTTTGCAATTTATAATCATAAGATTGAATTCCAAAATCCTGGGCTCAACTCCGAACCTCTCCGCAGAGTTCGAATGGAGTGAGGGCAAAAGATAGGAACCTAAAGCCTTGAGTAAATCCCTTGGCTGTGTAAGCACACCAGATTTCACCCTCCCCTTACCTCGTTGTTCATTACCATCATCATGATCGTCTCACACCCACACGCCCATGGGTGTCAAATAGAAAGAGCTGCACGAGGTGAGCCAAACGTGTTCTCGGACACTTCCGGCACAAAGAGACATACACTAAATAAAATAAACTGATATAAAATTAATGAACCAAGCGCCTTAACCAAACCTGGACGTTGGTGACGTTCCCATTTAAGCCATGAGCCACTGATCAAATATCCTGAGCTGGAGGTTACTTAGCTGGGATGACCCGGTATTTTGCACTTTGCCTCTACTGAACAGGTCCCTACAGCGCATGGAAGTTGAAGTTGTAATTTTGGGAGCGGAGACCTCATAACTCACTCAGCGATGTGAACAGTGACAAATCCCACTATTGCTTAACTTGTGCTTTGAAAATTGCTACGCCGTTATGTCCATTTAACATACCGTTAACAGTTATAATAATAATAATAATAATAATAATAATAATAATAATAATAATAATAATAATAATTTGTCGAGTGATTTTTTTTTACACGAATACTAGACTTAATTTCCTTCGGGACTGAAGAATGATTGCTTGACAATCGAAGCATCGACCCCTCCCGCGCACTCCCTTACCCACCCCTTAAAGTACGATTACAATACCATCATTATTGTCTTTCTTTTCCAGGTGTTTATCTTGTTTTATTTCATATTTTTTTCTTCTTTCTTTCAGTTTTATATCATTATTCTGGACATTTGATATGATTAACTTCGTGTTTGTGCATTGTTTTGAATTGGTCACTCCTCCAGTTAATTTGGAAATTTCATATGTTGACCTGCTGAAAAGCTCAAGTTATTGTATTAACGGAACTAGACAACACTGGATGGTTTGGCTTCTGAACAAATGAAGTTACCTCGTTGTCAAAATCCTTGCTCGTGTTGGTGTTATTTGAGATATTACTGTGCTAAAACCCATGTCACATGAAGGCTTTATTTGTGAAGCAGGTGGAGAGGAAGGCATTATCTTCTTATCGGTTCCGTTTTTCTCTTTGTTCTAGGTGAGTATCCTGTTCTGTAACATGCGGGTGTCACGCCAAGGACAATCATTTGGTTTCCCTGTCAACCATCTTGTAAATGGTAATTCTATTATTAAGACGAAGTTAACTTTCTGAATGTTGTTACTGATCAAATAGCGATTTTTCATCAATATTTTGGTGGAAACTTAAATTCGAAGGCATAGCAGGCAAGAAACTCTAGATGCACCATCAATGCATTTTCTCACGAACAGGAGACAGCATGGAAAATGTAAGATATGCATTTGGAAATGTGCGTATGATGCCACTAGATGGTGTATGTAAACAACAGTATGGGTCTAAGTTCAGTGTGTGAGTGAGAGCGTCACAAAATGGAAGTCAACAAGCAGGAGCAACGATCGTATATTAAAATAGCAGTTCTCCGCGGCAAATGCACGCCAATGCCATGCAGAGCTGCGGGAAGCATTAGGTGTGCATGTCATGCCCTATAGAACCGTGGCGAGGAGGGTGGGGTAGATTATCAGGTGTCGATTTGCTTCGCCCATTGTGATTATTTCGAAGGTCTGTAACGAGTGGAGACCTGTCCTTTGTACGTAGTCTTGTGTATTTGCTGTCTATACCATAATAAAACAATGTTTACCAATGGCCTATGTTCTGTCACTTTCCTAAGAGAATCTCGTGAAGTCAGAATTTGTCTTCAAGCACTATGCATAAGTGCATGCCCTATATTTCCAAATTCATATCTTAGATTTTCCGTGTTGTCTTCTGTTCGCCAGATAAAAAATAGTTGCCATGATTTATGACTCGATCCTCGTATATATATACTCCAACGAAAAACTCTTTCTTGTTCCTTGTGCTAATAATGTTTGTGGCTGATATGAAGCAGACATGGAATGATTAGCTCTTTTAACTTCTTTATCGGAGTGCGTTTTTTAAATGTTCTGTCAAAGTTTGTCCACATAGCTTATTGAGCGTAAATTCTTTTTAGCTCTCCATTTTCACAGCATGAACAGTTTGAATTGAAGTAAGAAGTGGAGTGGCATATGGCTTTTAGTGCCGGAAGTGTCTGAGGACAAGTTCGGCTCGCCAGATGCAGGTCTTTTGATTTGACTCCCGTAGGCGACCTGCGCGTCGTGATAAGGATGAAATTATGATGAAGACGACACATACAACCAGCTCCCGTGCCAGCAAAATTAACCAATTATGGTTAAAATTCCCCACCCTGCCGGGAATCGAACCCGGCACCCATGTGACCAAAGGTCATGACGCTAACCTTTTAGCCATGGAGCGGGACAAGTTTGAATTGAAGGTCCTTTAAGAAATGTTAATGTGGGGAAAAATGAAACTGGCCCGGAGAATATTTATAAGACAGACGCGGAATCGACCGTTGTTAATGAACAGGAGAACTGCCCATCACAGAAAATGCTGGAAACCGTGATTTCTATGCACCAAATGGTTGCTGTTTCATGTCTGCGCGTGCGCATTTCCCGAGTACGTCACTGTGAGTGGGAGGAACAGACGTGCTGAATGGAACACGAAAATGGTGCTCACGATAAAACAGCGCGTATTCATTGTCGAATCTTATGCTAAACAAGGTTCGTGGAAAACCTGTGCAGAACTATTGGTTAATTGGTTAATTCCGCTGGCACGGGGGTTGGGTGTATGTGTCGTCTTCATCATCATTTCATCTTCATCCCGACGGGCAGGTCGCCTACGGGCGTCGAATAAGAAACACCTGCATCTGGCGAGCCGAACTTGTCCTCGGACACTCCAGGCATTAAAAGCCATACGCCATTTCATTTCATTTCATTTCATTTCATTGTGCAGAACTGTTTGCGCAAGAGTTTGTCTGGAAGTATTTTGGCTAAACCTCCAGCAAAGTCTGCAATGCAAAACTCAGTAGCAAAATGGCGTGAATCTGGCTCTGTAGCAAATAAAAACAGTAACTATCCGGAAAAGAGTTCGAATATCAGAAAACATTGTTCTAGTGAAGGAAAGCCTGAAACGAAGTCATGAAATCTCAATCTCTCTGCAAGCGAAAACTAAGAGATCGTCGTGTCGAAACATTATCAAAGAGGACCTGAATCTGTATCCTTGCAAATTTACTGTTGCGCATGTGTTAAAGAGTCCAGAGGAACTTTCGCGTGTTGAGTTCTGTCGCTGGTTTCTGAGTGAGGTGGAGTCAGGACTTATGGATCCACAGTTCCACGATGCCATCTCCAGTACATTCTGTGATATTCATTAACAAGAGTCAATCTCGCGTCAGTCCTATTGTAAATATTTGCCGCGCTAGTTTTGTTTTTCCCAGCCGGTAATATCCTATTTCAGTACACTAGTATGGGCGTGCCAATATGCTGTATTTTTATTCAGAAAAAAATACCTATCATAGTAAAAAGGCACTCTTACTCAACAAAGTATTGTATTAGATGTTTTCCATGAAACTTCAGAGGAGTTTAATTCTGGTGGTCGACGTTGCCTTTTGTGATACATATTTAGTGCCATGTTATATAGAATATAAGTTTCCGCAAGAGCCTCCGTGGCTCAGGCGGCAGCGCGCCAGCCTCTCACCGCTGCGTTCCGTGGCTCAAATCCCGGTCACTCCATGTGAGATTTGTGCTGGACGAAGCAGAGGCGGGACAGGTTTTCCTCCGGGTACTCTGGTTTTCCCTGTCACCTTTCATTCCAGCAACACTCTCCAATATCGTTTCATTTCATCTGTCAGTCATTAATCATTGCCTCAGAGGAGTGCGACAGGCTTCGGCAGCCGGCACAATTCCTATCCTCGCCGCTAGATGGGGGCTTCATTCATCCCATTCCTGACCCGGTAGAATGACTGGAAACAGGCTGTGGATTTTCATAAGTTTCCGTACTCTAACGGGCAAAAGCTAAATTGAAAACTTGTGTGCAAAAATCTACAAATTAGAAAACGTCGAGATTATTTCTTGCTATATCTTGATTGAAACTAGTGCTTATTAAAATTTAGAAAGAACCTAGTCTCCGATTGAAAAATAAAAAGTGTATGTTATTTGTTTAGTTTCACTAGACAACACCTTCCATTTAAAAAAATGCTTTACGTTGCATCGACACAGTTAGGTTTTATGGTGACGGTGGGATAGGAAAAGGCTAGGAGTGAGAAGCAAGCGGCCGTGGCCTTAATTAAGGAACAGCCCCAGCATTTGCCTGGTGTGAAAGTGGGGAACCACGGGAAACCATCTTCAGGGCTGCCGACAGTGGGGTTCGAACTCACTATGTCCCGAATGCTAGCTCACTGCTGCGCGACGCTAACTGCACGGCCACTTGCTTGGTATAAACCCCTTTCACCTAATCTTAGAGTAGTACATCGATAACAAAATATATATAGGCTTTGTTGTTTAAACTTAAATAATTTAAACCATTCCCTTGACCGTTTGATAATCTGTATAAATAAAGTTGTAGGGGGTCTGATGTCTGTAATTTCGTTTGTTTCGTCCAATTTTTCAGATATTTATCCGTTTTAAGTCAACTCAAGACCGAATCTGGTTTTTATTTTTCGTGTCTGTTTCTTTGTCTGTTTGTATGTTTGTTCCACCATCACGGCGAAACGGCTGAATAGATCTCGTCCAAACGTCAAATTTAGAGTATAGTCATCCCGGGGAAGGTTTTGATATGCATATGATTTAAAAATCTTCGAATATCCGTTGGGTTATAGGAGAACCAGAAGTTTTCCTCCATTTTCTCTTATACTATTGATTTTCTGTAAACTCCGTGGACTGCGTGTGAAACGTATCTTCATTATAAACAACTTCTGTTATGTTCATAATTTAGCTTACTCTTCAAATGACGGAGAAAATTACTATTTTCTGCGGGTATCATGCTCTGCATTGAGTGAGCTACAGACCGACAACGAACCTCCGGGTTACCATGGCAACGTCTCACACTGCTTGCCAGCAGGGAAGTAACGTATTGCCATTTTTGTCATTATTCCTCTTAACTCGTGGTTGTTCCTTGCATAGAAAGTAAGTGAGACGTCAATCAGCCATTCTGCAGGACATTGGAGGAATATCGTGGGAGGTTATAACCGTCGTCGAACAGCTTAAGTAATAACACCATAAGTCATCTCCTTCTCTGTTTATCTAAGAATTCCTGTGCCTAAATTTATCCTCTGTTACCGTTTTCTTATATCCGTAACTCATCTCTTCATAATTTATAACGAGACATTTGATTTTCCAATACACATCCACTTGGTATTTACATATTTATCCTCTCCGGCTGTCCTCAGATATAATCCTATTTTCTATTAATTTCAACTTTAACTGTGTTACTTTCTTCCTTAATTACTCCGTATGTATGCGAGTGCTAATCCTGAAACCTGGAAACTCTTTTCTTTGAGGAAAAACTCCGAGCTACACAAATATATAATTTTCGCCCCCGGAAAATATCGAAATACTGATGCAATTTTAACGACAGTGCAGACCGTCGTTTCGGGATAATTAATGGCTGAACGGGAAGTCGTATTACAAAACAGATAGCACAATCCCCGTTCTATTTGGAGAGATCAACAACGTTGGTCTTATGACTTATTGTCCTGTCTCGATTGTTGATACGTTAGATTGCACTTCATTTCTCGATTACAATCAAATCTTTCGAACTCGATTGTGATTGGCATTAGGAAATGTGGCCTTTCATTATCCTCAAAACTTTCCCAATGCCTACCTTACATCAGAAACAACGTATTTTGACCTTCCAGTTTTGTTTCTAGGATAGCGCTAAGAGGCTTGCAGTTTAATTTAATCTTCGTCATCCTCACTGCCTTTACAGTAATTTACGGAGGAATCCATATACAACATAGAATACCGTAGAGAAGCACGGGTTCATTTGCTAGTGTCTAAATAAATATGAAGATCGAATAGAGATAGTTTCGTCGAAATTGAAATTGATATTGGAGTTTTCTCTCACACACTCTTTCTTTCTTTCATTCATTCTTTCTTTCCTTAATCAGTTTTACAACAATCTTATAACTGCATATTTTGTATGTAATGCTGTTGATGGAACCTTTTTTAATATTTCACACTTTCATCAGTGCAGGGCGATGCGAGTTCGAAGTTACACTAATTAATAAGATATGAATCTCTTTTGGGTATTTTTCATGTCAAAGGAAATAGAGAAATTCTCTACGTGGCGCGGAGACTTTATTCCGTGTCTTCAGAAAAGAAAACACGTCTGTCCGCGAGGAAGACTTCTGTATCAATGGCGGTAATTATGTCTGCCAGTACGAGCCGTGGAAACACCAGTTTTTACGTAATTAATAAAATATGACCGAACAAGTCTCTTTACTTTGGGAACGAATATGTGCAGCCATAATCAAGTTTGTCTGAAATTATGCCGATATCCAACATGTTATGGCTTATAGCATGTGAAAAATAGGAAAAAATACTTGTTTTCGTGGTATGTTTAATTTTAGTGATGTCATTATTCACTCCTGAATCTCATCAGTAAACAAGTTTGTGTTCTTAGACCACAAGAGGAGAATAGATAACAATAATGTAGGTTACCATTCTAAGACATTTGCAAAGTGTTATTTTTCCTAGATTTAGAAAAATGACCAAGACGACGATGGTTAGACTCGGTTTCTAACGATTTAAAGATAAGAGGTATAGAACTAAATGAGGCCACAACACTAGTTGCAAATCGAGGATTGTGGCGACGTTTGGTAAATTCACAGAGGCTTGCAGACTGAACGCTGGAAGGCATAAGTCTATAACGTTAATGTATGTAAAAAGAACCATTTCGCGACAGCCTGAAGAGCCATGGTCTATCAAGCGACCTCTGCTCAGCCCAAAGGCCTGCAGATTACGGAGTGTTATGTGGTCAGCACGACGAATCCTCTCGGCCGTTTTTCTTGGCTTTCTATACCGTTACTGCTCACCGTTAGAAAGCTCCTCAATTGTAATCACGTTGGCCTAGTGGACCTCAAACCAGCTCTAAAATCCAGATAAAGATCTCTCAAATGGCCAGGAATCGAACCCGGGACCTCCTGGTAAGTGGCAGGCACGCTACCCCCTTCACCAAGAGATCGACGTTGATCTCTGTTGTAGACAAAATCATTTTAAGATGACATCCCGGCAGCCTCCGCGTATGTGGTCATTAATTGACCTATTTTCGTTAATTTAAAGCCAATTGTGCAACATAAAAGTAGGTACGAAGGTTGCCTTGAGAGCGCCCTGTTGGTCCGCCTGGAAAATAGCAGGGAAAGAGTTGTGCGCCTTTTCTCTAGATCCGTATAAATTATGACGAAAGTTGGTGTTATCTTTTCCTCAGGTTTCATTTCGGAGAAGTGTTAGTGCTGAACTCTGTGTTTACTTTTACGAATGTTCCTCTCGCCGCACATCAAGTTCTTATTTATTACAAGCAAGACTAATGTTTCTTTCCTGTCAGCGGAACGGCGAGTAAAGCTAACAAATTGGGATGATCCTCTCGTGTTCTGGATATGTTCTCGCTTTAATTTGAGAGCTTCTAATGTTCACAGCACTTTTACAGAAATAATCGTAAGTGCCACCACCGTGGTCCAAGTGTTCGCCTTCTGCTCAATGGACTCTCCAACGATTCTAAGATTGGTTTTTAGGTATTGGCAGAGGATTTACACACAAGGGGAGGCTACAAATATGGGTCAGCTATTTCGTTCAAGTTTTGGGGGGGTTGATGTACGTCATAAGTAAACAGACACGTGTCCTGGCTGTTGTGCCATTGGCCCTTATTTAACCAGAAAATGGTCCTTTAATTTAACAACCTGTTTGCCTTGTGCCTCGCTTCACTCGGCGTATATGTTGAAGATAATCCATTGGTAATCCCTTATGCTGACAATACAGATGTCTCGAATCTGTAGTAGGCTAACGTTCTGACACGAAACAGTTGGTAATCGAGTCAGGAATAAGCGACTAGGAACAAGACAACATCGTCTTGCGGCGACTGACAAGAAAAGAGTATCATCATGCGCCTGAGAGGGAATTGTATAAATTAATTATTATTATTATTATTATTATTATTATTATTATTATTATTATTATTATTACGGAGTTATCCGTGGTAGTTAGAGGTGAAAGAAGGTGCTGGGATGAATAGGTCTCAATCTACGAAATTAAAGTTAATTTAAAATTTAACAAGGTTATATTTTCTTTTCAAGATCAAGAAATAACAAAAATAACAGGTACTTAGTAGCCTAGCAACAAATCGAGAATGTACAATTACAGAAGTTACAGGATTTGGGCTCCGAGAGCCAGACACACAATTCTTGAGCTATAAGCCCAACTTTACCCGTATACAAGATTCAACCAAGGGGCAGAAGACCCCAATCATGCTCAAAAGCACTTGCTCCCAATTACATAGTAAAAGCCTCCTCGAGGTACACAGAAACAATTTTTTTTTTTTTTTTGGAAGGGCAACCCGCTCTTAAAGTTCCAGCCTATCAAAGGCCACACCAAATTCCACCTTCAAGCTGTCCTCTAAGGACATACACACAGGGGTAAAAATACCCAACCTACTGAGGCCGATTTAGTAAATAAACAGGAAAATTACAAGACCCCAAAATACAAACTTGAGTGGAGGCGTAATTGGCACTCCGAATATACTTTATTAGAACCTAATTTGGCCTTAGGCCGCTTATGCAAGGGCTAATCCCATACTAAAGAGGTGACACGATAGGAAAACTATTACATTACGAAACGAAGAAAAATGGTTGAGAAAACGTAGTCACCTCAAAAACAGTATGAAAGGGAGCTCGAGAGGGTTAGGCACTCTCTATCCCAATTTGTAGTTACAGAGGCAGAATTTAAATCAAGAGTCTTTTACATTTTAGAGGAAGTCTACATGCTAGAAGGTTTCGAACCCGCCCCGAGGGTTAAACTGCTGAGCTAGCAAGAAAATAAGTTACAAGACAGCCATTACCTGGTGGTTGAACTGCTGCCCGAAGAAAGAGGCGCTTCCCGCCCCCTGCTACATAATTTACACAACGATAGGTGTTACTGAAGTGGCGCAGAGACCCGAAAATCAGCAGTTTATATACCTTCGCGGAACATTCGAGACCTTTCAGGAATGATAACACCCGCCCACAATCATTTTATTGGCTAACAACGAAAACCCCTACACCAGATGAAGAAGAAACACATTATTGGTGGAAAATTAACTAGAGAAATTCGGGATTGGTAAATTCAAAACAAGGGGAAAGAGCAGGGTTATACAGCCAACCTAAACAATGACTGAAATAAATTTAACAAAGAACAAACTTTTGAACACAAAATTTCTCAAAAAAAAAAAAAAAACAAAACACAGTTCTTTCACTTCGCACTAGGGTGCACCATTGTAGTCCTTCAGTAGTGCCATCTAGAAGAGAATGTTCACACTTCTTACTACAGGCAAAACAAAAATACATCGAAAACGACACAGTTCAGAACACTTCAAAATTTACAAGTAGGGACATCTTCTGAGAAACTAGAGAATTAGCACCGTAGTTAAAGTTCAGGCTTCCTCCAGTAGAGGAGTTTCAACTGGCGCAAGGTTTGAATTAGCGGCGCGGAGGTGTACCGCCCGGTACAATTATTATTATTATTATTACTATTATTATTAAATTGAATGACTTCTATTGATGGATTATGTATATGATAATTTTTTATTTTTCTTGGGATCTTGTGGGGGTGTCAGGTTTTCGGGTTTTACGTTTCTAACGTGCCTGGAATTCCCTCATAAATTTGCCTATTTTCGTTTCGTTTCATACATTGCTAAAAATAGGCTTCCAGTATGTCTCTGTACCCTCTTAATATCTAGAAAATTTCTCTCAAAACTTTCTTGGAGTTTATCTCGGCTCTCAAAATTTCAAGTCATCACACTCTAAACGAAGTTACTCTCTGGGTATTAAAATGATTGTTTCCGTACATATGCGGTTCTGTTTCTGAGCCCCAATTTGGACCTCCTACTTCCTCCTTCACCCTTTCCGCCCCCCTCTCACACACACCTAGAGAGTTTTAGTAATCTTTTTCTCTAGAAATCTTGGGGGATATAAAATTATGTGATACCACATTCCCGGTACCAAGTTTGCCTTAATCCCTCATTAATTCATTCTTCATACCTTCCTATATAGCTCCGCTTCCAGTTCCATTCATACGTATAGAAAACACCGACGTTTTAATCAAAAAATACACCCATGCAGTTTGGTCCAAAATAATATCCCAGTTTCGTAAAATTCATTGACATTTTTAATTTCGCAAATTGATACAGCAAATACGTAGAATGATTAACTGTAGGTCTGCGCAGTTTCTTAGATACATAAAGTAATATGTACATTGAGGTGTTTATCGTGGTCCATTCAGCGTATGAAATACGGAGGATGATATTCCATTCTCTTTTTGATACTGAAAAAGGGAAATGATGTAGGAGGCACCCGTTTTCAGTTTTTACCCGCTAAGAAAATCCTTGGATACAGAAAATCTTTTTGGGGCTTATTTATAGAGCCATCTGAGTTACCGAAGAGCAACTTGGCTGTTGAGGACGGAAGTTGCAATTTCCTGTCATTACGAAACGACGAAACCTTGGACCATTCAGTCAGTAGCCTAGGGCATTAGCCAATAGACCAATGCAGCAAGTCGGCAGCGCTGAAGATGGCTTTCCGTGGTTTCCCCCTTTTCACACCAGGCAAATGCTGGGACTGTACCTTAAGGCCACGGCCGCTTCCTTCCCATTCCTAGGCCTTTCCTGTCCCATCGTTGCCATAAGACCTATCTGTGTCGGTGCGACGTAAAGCAACTAGCAGTAAATTTACACTACTTTAGTATGCAATTTCTCATTAAGACAAATAACTGTTATTACTATTACGAGTAATAATAGTTTAACCCTCTCCCTTCCTACTATCATATATCACGTCATTCATTTCATCTCATTAACTCTTCTGATGAGGTTGACGTCAGGAAGGGCATCCGATCGTTAAAACTCTCTACGAAGATTCATTTCGGTTCATACGCGACCGCGTAAAGATGGACATACATACATACATACATACATACATACATACATACATACATACATACATACATACATACATACATACATACATACATACATACATGCATTGAAGGTGCTCAAATACGACAGCCCCGTGTCGGTAGATTTACTGGCACGTAGAAGAACTCCTGCGGGACTAAATTCCGGCACCTCGGCGTCTCCGAAGACCTTAAAAAGTAGTTAGTGGGACGTAAAGCAAATAGCATTATTATTATTATTATTATTATTATTATTATTATTGTTATAATACATACATACATACATACATACATACATACATACATACATACATACATACATACATACATACATACATACATACATACTAGACTCTCAACATTATCAACTACCTGCTCCCTTGAATGTGTAATACCACTGCGGATGATTTTACGACCGTAGCTGTAGTAAGATTTATTGAAGGTATTACAACAGTCTAGCTACGTGTCACAAACTTCGACAGTTTGTAGAAATGCACGGCAGTCTATATAGTATAGGATCGTTCGGTATGGCGCACATCTACAGGCCGGCTGAAAAACAAAGCTTATCCCTCAGCGATCGCGAGAGAAATTTCTTACGACAGCCAGCACGAGAGCTAGCCGAGGAAACTGCATAGTTTGCATTCCTTCCCAGGCACATCTCTTGATCTGCACAGAGTTGAATGAACAGCACAGTAAGCAAACGGAACGGAGAGAGAGAAAAGAGCATCGTCGAAAATAAAATAAAAATATCAGTCGAGCTCAGGGGTTGGGATTTTAAATACAGTGGACTACTTCAGTTTTTACATACATACATATATACATACATAGACTGTTATGTCTTCCAGCGTTCTGTCTGCAAGCCTCTGTGAATTAATAAAATGCGTCCTCAATCCTCTGTTAGAAACTAGCTCTGTGACTTCGTCTAGTTAGGTTTCCGGATAGTCTGCCATTAAGAGTAATTCTGGCTGAAGAGAGTAAGTTTTTGAACTGTCGTAACGTTTGTAGTATTTAAGATAGAGCAAATTTGCATTCGCTTCCATAATGAGATAAGCATTGTTTGTAATTATTTATACAGTTTTTGGTTGATATTTTAATAACCAACTTACTCTAATACTTTCTATTACAACACTCGTGTACATATTTCAATAACCCATGTAGATATCAATTTAAAATTTTGCATACATATTTTAGAGCATCTGGGCCTTCATTCACTCGAAAAGTTTCTTAATGTTTTCATTAGTTCAATTTTGAAAGATTTCTAAAAATGTTTACACAAAAAACGTTAATTGGCAAGCCCCCGGCTTCCAAAATAATAAACATATCAAAACATGGTTCCAGTAATGTTTACATTATTTAGTTGTAAAGAGTGGGTGTCAAGTTTAATTTCAATCTTGTAAGGAATTCCGGAGAAAATGTACGTTTGCTATGAAAATTACAAAACTTAGAAAAACAAGAACATGTAATTGTAAGTTAGTTTATTGTCTTGCACTGCCTAAACGCTCTTCCTCTCCTTCCTGATCCTCTACACCTCGTTTACTGTCCCTTTTGCCTGGCTGAGTGGCTCAGACGGTTGAGGCGCTGGCCTTCTGACCCTAACTTGGCTCAGTCCGGTGGTATTTGAAGGTGCTGAAATACGTCAGCCTCGTGTCGGTAGATTTACTGGCACGTAAAAAGAACTCCTGAGGGACTAAATTTCGGCACCTCGGCGTCTCCGAAAACCGTAAAAGAGTAGTTAGTGGGACGTAAAGCAAATAGCATTATTAGCTATCCCTTTTTTCTGTCTTACCCATCTGACCTTACCTGCAATAGCAGAATCTGCTTTCATGACACTCGTAAAAGAGTTTCTACGATAACATTCCTTACCTAAATATTGATTTTGCCTTCCCGAATATACGTATTCTGTACCTTTTCGAACATTTTATCATGCGTAGCATCGTAGAAATACTGAATCTGTGATAGGAAATGAAAACCTACAACCTGTTTTCCAGTCTGTGACCGGGTCAAGGGTGTAATGAATGAAGCATATATAGGCTGTTATTACAATGGGATCGCCACTCCCAAGGTGATGTATTAATGACTGATAAATGCTATGAAATGTTAATGGAGAGTGTTGCTGGAATGAAAGATGACAGGGAAAACCGGAGTACCCGGGGAAAAACCTCTCCCGCCTCCGCTTTTTCCAGCGCAAATCTCACATGGAGTGACCGGGATTTGAACCACGTTATCCAGCGGTGAGAGGCTGACGCGCTGCCGTCTGAGCCACTGAAGCTACTGAACCTATGATTATCATTATGAAATAAGAATGCGTAATTAAATTAACCAGAAATTGATTAACAATCTTGGCAAAACAACCTAAATACCATGTGCTAACAGCCACTGCTTCTACCAAATGAATCGATGGCTGGATGACCAAATGAAACTGGTAGACCCTTTACCTTTATTAAACACTGATAAACTTAACAAAAACACTGATTTTTTTACACTGCAGTTGCCTGAGCTCCCAGATTTTATTTACATTTTTAGGATTCCATGTTTATACCTCTGGTTGCTAAGTTCTAGTTATAGCTGAGACAGGCAACGCGTACCCAGCGGCATTCAAACAGTTCGGCAAACGTTTGATCTCCCTGGCCACTCACTGGCCTAGCAGGGGGTGATTTATGACGGCAGTGAGCTTTAAAACGGAAGTTCGTATTCCCCTTCAGAAATCCCTACAGCTCTGTTGCCATTGCACCTCTGGTTAAATAACGTCAGTCTCTTTTTTTCAGCTCAGACAATTCACACTTGCTTTGTTCGCTGTTTGAAAGTTTTGAATTATTTCTTTGCTTCGTTAATTAATATTTGTGAAGTGTGTTGCTTTTCACTTCGCTTCATGCAGTAATGTGGAGGCCGTGGGCATCACACCAGGAAATTATCGCATCAGAAAATCCTGAATTAAATCTGCCAGTGCACGCAAACGATCCTCAACCGAGCACCAGTAGTTGTGATATTCGACCGAGTAGTACTGGTTTCGTGTCCGCGAGTGGTACTCAGCCGGGCAGCAGTGGTTCCGCGCCCGCGAGTGACACTCAGCCGAGTAGTAGTCGTTCCGCGGAGAAAAGAAAGGCGACTAAAACTTTAGGTAAGCAAAGTCAACGGCTGGTATGTAACGCATACGAATACGTTATGAAGAACAACGTTCGCAAGGGTTATATTTCTGAGACAGCTAAAATGTTGAAACTTAACAGGAAAACTATAAGTAAAATAGTAAAGAAGGGACCTACAACTCCAAAAAAGTGTGTTAATAATAGGGTTATCTTTAATAAAATTGATGATTTTTTGCTGTGACTTGGTGAGACGCGAGGTATATTACATTCTTTACTAAAGGTAAGTCACCAACCGCACAGAAACTGTTAAAACAAAATGACAACGTTGTTTTTGACAGCGCTCACTTGCCTTTTAAACGATACGCGCCCCTTGTGTCCAGAGGAAAGAAACCGACTGACAACCCTCATTATTACCAGGATGGGCCGAGTTTTGGGATGAGAAGATACCGCATGGGTATGCGTTGAGCGTCAGGACTATACGGTCAAAGAACTCCTTTATGCTCAGCCCATGGACCAAGCACGGTTTAGTTACCAAGGTGCGGCCTAGTGAAACTACCCTAAGTGAGCTGGCCTCTGAAGAAAGGTATCCGAGTGCTCCTAGAGAAAGAGAACAGCAGCTGACTGTGAACACCATGTATAATTTTATTGGGAATAATACGCCGACTGCTTATTACATTTCCATCTGGATGAATCCCTTCCTGCCATTTTATACCTTTCATTAAATGATCTGTGTATACTATGTACAACAAAGGTGAAAGATTACAGCCTTGTATAATGCCTGCAACTGCGAACTCATTCTACCATCATTCTCACTACGGCCTCATTCTCAACAAAATTGTCTTTGATTCTAATAAAGTTCACCACGATTAATCCTGACAAGGTATCCAGAACGGAGGGGCTGATGGGGCATCAGCCTCTGTCCCACGAATTTACCTTGCAATCCTGGGAAAAATACCATTCTCTCAAAACAGCGAAAAGTCTGTCTACCACCACCCCCATCACTTCCGCCACCTGCTCATCCTCGTCGTAGTATAATTGTACCGGAGGTACACCCGGCCCGTGCATTTAAATTAAGCGCCTTTGACAAGGCCATATAGAATTTGGTCGTCAAACTGTTTGATACAAGAAATTTGGACATTTTTCGACAGATGCCTCTACTATCAACTTAGGTGCGCCTTCTGGTGCGATGAGCAATTAAGGTTTCCTAAACGGAATTGTTTATGGTTTGTTTTTGGTGTTCAAAAGCTATCGACACTTACATATCTTCCCGCCAATTTAATATGTTGGCCAATTAGAAATTTTGTACATTTATTCATGTAACCAATAAGAAATTTTTGACATTTATTAAATTAACCAATAGGAATTGTGGGTGTGTCAGGGCCTAGGTCAAGATAAATCTGGAACCTTCCTCTCCGCTATAAAAGCTGTGACATTTCGGGCTATGTTGTCTTTGTGATCGCTCCAGTCTAGAGTCTGTTCGTAACGGAGGCAGGGGAAAAGGGCTCCCTCGTCCATCTCCGAGAGGTCCACCAGCTTAAGGTAATGGCAGATTTTGCTTAACAGTGTGGTAGTCTTTGAAAGATAGCTCGAGGGGAATGTTTCAAATTCCTGTCATAATGTAACTTTTATTTCTTAAGGTAAATTCTCAAACAAGTCTCAAGAACTTAAACGAACATAGGGAATAAAGAGTGAGATACCCTCTTGTATTTCCTCTCAACCTTGATATTGAGGTGCCTATGATTTTAAAACACTTAAATCTATCTCCTAATTTTGTAAACTTTCTCTCCATCTAGTCACCTCCGTAGCATAGGGTTAGCCTTTGCAACGTCGGGCCATAAGCCGACATATGTTCTTAAGTAGATTCATGCGAATTTCAAGGAGTGCAAGAATTCGCCTCCTAACATTTTTCTTTTCGACCAGTAACTGTAATCTTTTGTTTTTACCAAAGGCCACGTAGTATGGGTACTTGTTACCCCTGTTAAACTCAACTTCATTAATTTCATTTTAGGGCAATCAGACTGTTGAGCTGATAAGACAGTGAATACTGTTTGTTTTTGTTAACTTGTTAGAGAGTACAAATACAAATATTCTGAACGTAGGAACCATAGGTCTGCGGTAACTAATTTCGGCGCTACACATGCTTAATGATTTAAGATCGTCTACCAGACTCTCAGGCGCTCGAGCATGACACACTGTTTTGCTTTTTGTTTACATTTTAGCTGTAGACATCGCATCCGGGAGATAGTGGGTTCGAATCCCACTGTCGGCAGCCCTGAAGATGGTTTTCCGTGGTTTCCCATTTTCATACCAGGCAAATGCTGGGGGTGTACTTTAATTAAGGCCACGGCCGCGTCCTTCCCATTCCTAGGCCTTTCCTGTCCCATCGTCGCCATAAGACCTATCTGAGTCGGTGCGACGTAAAGCAAAAAAAAAGAAAAAAAAAAGGCTGTACACAATGGTAACTGACAAACGTACAGTAGTCAGAGCAGGTGTCTGAACTGTCTCCCAACTCGGCGGCACAATTCACACTGAAAACCGGGAAAATTCTCTGTGCTTCACAACATTATGTGCAGCCTCTACAATCCGGACACACGGAAGGACTTAAAGAAGACAGAAGGAAGGTCGCGCCTCAAGAATACAGTGTGGCTCGTTGACGCTCAAGGGTCGTGAAAGTAGGCAGCCGAAACTAATCACCGCAGACCTATGGTTGATGTTTTCACGATTGTATTGTACCCTTTAACGCTCGTTTAATTTACAACATTTTTCAGCATTCTGTATATAGTGAACAAAGCTTCCAGCACGGAAATACACTGTTTTATTTTTGTATGTAAACACTTCGGACCGCAGTCTATAAATGCATCGCGGCAAATATAATGCTGTCGAAGCACGATATTTCTGTAAAGAGGCTATAAAGATGATTGAGTGAGCTGTTCTGATGAACTTATAGAAAAGCCTATGCGCATTGGTGCGATAATACGAAAATGTCATTGCGAAGTCGATAATTTTGTCGTGAAATACAGCTGTTGATCGTTTGAAGTTCCTAATATTCTTATACTGGATGGGTCACTGCGATCATGAGCTAACTAGTCAAAACTTAATATGTTATGTGTGCTGCATTATATTTGAGTAGAGAAGCTTTCCAGGAAATAACTCCTAGAATCCTAGATCATAATCATTGACATGGGACCTCCAGTTCACGTGAAAGCTGAACTACGAGGTCGTGCCTTTCCATTTTAAAATTCCATCACGAATTGACTGTGATTCTAACCACGATCGCCTTGGTGATAAACCAGTGGAAATGCTTGCTACTCGCGCATGATAATTAATGGATGTTTCTTCTGAAATACCGCATTTAAATTTTACAACAATATTGTTAGTACAGTGGTAAATTCTGGTCTAGAGAGCCAAGAACGGCCGAGAGCATTCGTTGTGATGACCACACGACACCTCATAATCTGCAGGCCTTCGGCCTTATTAGCGGTCGCTTGGTAACCCAAGACCCTTCGTAGCTGTTGCGCCATGGGGAAAACAGTCTAAAATTTGATTTCTTCGTGTTAAATTTTACCTTTTTCAGTATTTAAGCGTGCCATTGGCTGTCCAAAACAAGATATGTTGTTGCACTAGGAAACTACGTTGATAAAGCTGGAGTTCCCTGGATAAACTCGCGTACAATATTCTCAGTCGAGCATACATAATCTCTTGTAGAATAGATGCCGAGAATAGCTGATGTTGTTTGTGAAAGACATTTGTTGTTGAATTAACGATATAATAGTACATTATGCAACAAGCCTGTAATGGCAGTAATTAAGACACGAGTATGTTTATAAAACTCTCTTCTTCCATAAGAGTGCCTTAATTACCATTATAAGCGAGTTGCATACGACTGTTTATAACTATACCTCGGATGCAAAGAAATTTGGTTTATAGGAAGTGTGATGCAACCCGTTGTTCCACAGTGTAGGAAGAGTAGCATAAATTCAAGCAGTTCTATAGGCTGTACCCCTAATATCTATGCAAATCTCATAGCATAACCGTTGTACAGTGGAGGGTATACCTGTTACTGGCTTAAGTAAGTTTGCATTCTAACCTATTAGCACCTAATAAGCCGGACTCTATTTATAACTATTTTTTAAATATTCATAAATTTCTATCGAGATGTCGCTTGACACTTGAGTTTACTGAACAGAGCGCAGAGCGCATGCGCTGGGTTATTGATTTTCCATGAGTGGATCAGAGACCTTGACAATGTCATATGTTTTCAAAGCTTTGATAGAAGGTTATCATAACCTAGCTTTATTTCCAATACAAATTGTTTATTGTACAGTTGGTGAAGTGAATTTGCGGGAATGTGGCGTGTGGTTGTGGAATATTGGAAGTAGAAGGTGCATTGATGTTAATATGTGTGTCCGACATGTTTGATTTTCGAAACAAGTGCGAAGCTAGTGCGTTGAGCACAGCTGCGATGCTATCCTTAGCTAATCGGTCAAACCTTTGTATCATAATGAAAATCTGAACTCTGATTGGTGAAGAACCTGTATCATAATGAAACTTGAACTATAATGAGCCTCATTAAGATTCAGTTTTCTGGCATGTATTATTTATATTTCGGCGTCGTAGAACATGAAGAATATTATATGTATAAATAAACAGAAGTAGCAAACATATTATCTTGGCTTTATACTCCTGACGGGCTTCGACGTTGCTCTATGAGTTGTGTTGTACTCGAAAGCTTTAGGCTTATCACTTACTTCAGTCTCTTACAAATACGATTGTAAATCAATCAGGAAAGTGTTTAAGAGATTAGGCTTTGCTCTCCAAATTAGGCTTGGCAGACGTGGCGACGTCTGTATGAACGATTGCTCATATTGCCAATAATTGACGACGAAAGTGTTTTTATTTTGAACGCAACATGAATGAAATAGTAGGCTCACCGGGCTAGCTGAAGGACACCTGTCAGAATCGTCTCATCCCTATCCCAGGTAGATACTAAATTATGGACGAATGCATCCATATCTCACGGTGATGCCTAACGTAGATTTGTTGACGTTTTCCATTCATAATGTCTGGTGAAGAGGTGTTATGAATACAGGAATCCACGGAACTAACTGTAAACCGTAATTTTTTCTTTAAGCTACTTGGACCTGCTAGCAACTTACGGAAACAGATATTTTACAAAGCATGTTTATCCCTTCTGTGGCACCTGGCCTAGGCAGGTCAGAAAGAGGTCGTGGATTATAAATTTCAGCGGTCTCCAGGCTTTCAGAGAGAGGAGGAACCGAACAAGTGTCTGCGCGGTTTGGGTCATGTAGTTGTCAGTTCGTGTTCGTGAGATAGTGGGTTCGAAACCCATTATCGGCAGTCCTGAAAATGGTTTTCCGTAATTTCTCTTTTCATTACCAGGCTCGGGCTGGACCTTAAATTAAGGCCACAGTGACTTCCTTTCCACTCATAGCTTTTCCTTTCCCATCGTCGCCATAAGGCCTATCTGTGTCGGTGAGACGTAAAGTAAGTATTAAAATAAATAAAAATGGCGGAGAATTGATATCCGTTTTACGTTCGAAGACATTTGCTTGTTGTGCGTTACGATGTAAACTGTTAAAATTGGACGCCTTAAGTTCATACATACACTTACCCGCACGAGCTGCCCGCTTGGTTGAGGATGGTCGTAGGGTGCATTGTAGTGCGCGAGTGTTAAGACCAACGGCTTCGACGATTTCCAGAACGCTACAAGGGTAAAAGGAAACTGGACGTTGTATTTCAAAAATATCAGGATCAGGCCCGAGAAGGGTCACGTCAGCTAGGGATGGTCAGTTCCTACGGTTACAAGTTCTCCGTGACCGCCATTGAAATAAAAAATCGACTCCATCAAGTCCGAGGGAGGAACATCAGCGAAGGACTGTTCGAGGAAGGTTGGAAGAAGCCAGTCTCCATTCCAAAAGACCTGCTGCGGATTCCGAACTCACCCGACAGCATCGTATTGCCGGCCTGCGTTTTCGACAGAACATTGTGACTGGGCGATACGACAATGGGAGGAAGTATTAACTCAAGTCTATTTTTCCTTCAAACACCGGATGGCAGAGAAAGAGTCCGGAGGACTGGGGAGTTTTTCATGGAGGTTCTGCGGGTGAGGGCGGAGCACGGGACCATTCAGCACGTTGGTACATACGCGAAATCGTCGAGGAACATGCTGATGCGTGTAAACGCTTCTTCACATGTGCAACAATACTCGGACAAATTTCGATTCTTTTAATGGAATGACCTGTTCGTAGACCGGATCTGAATCCCATCGAGCATCTATGGGATGAATAGGGAAGAAGGATCCGCCATCATCATCTTGACATGCTGCAGGACGTGAGGATTGCTCTTCAAGAAGAATGGGAGCAGATTATACAGAGCAACATCAGGCAGGCCTGACTGCTTGGAAGATGTAATTAAAGCAAGAGGGAGAAACACACGCTTACAATGGTGGGTAAAGGGGTCAGTGAAATGTAGTAAATGGAAAGCAGTTAACGAAATGGGAGTGTCAGGAGGTGTTACAGTGGATAGACGTTTCGTTATTACGTATAAATAGCTAGAGGTGTACAAATTGATTACGAGTAACCTGTCTTAAAACTCACATTTGAGTAATTTCGAAACCTGAAAATTAATACGATCATAGCATTAGATTATGAAATAATATTTGTCTGTTGATGAGATTATGAGATACATATTAATTTAAAAAGTGTCACTTTTTTGTTCCGGTTAGCGTAAAAGTGTATTTTTCGAATTTAATAAAACATTCTCGAGAGGTAATGGGGCATTGCCTCTGACAACTTAGTCTTGAGACTTGTAACGTACACCCTAGGTATAATAACAGAATCCAAGATGATGATGATGATGATGATGATGATAATGATGACCGCTGTCTTCATGAAACGTTTTCTTATTTAATGGAGTATTGAACTCCTGTGTTGATGTATATACGTTAGCCTGCTTCAGACATGACAGTGATGGAGCTCGGGAATTGACAGTTAGAAACTAGCAACATGTTTTCTTCTTTCTCCACTTATTTACGATCTGCTTTACGTCGCACTGGCAAAAGCAGGTCTTATGGAGACGGTGGGATAGGAAAGGACTGTGAGTGGGAAGGAAGTGTCCGTGGCCTTAAGTAAGGTACAGCCTCATCATTTGCCCGGTGTGAAAATGGGAAATTAAGGAAAACTGTCTTTAGGGCTGCCGACAGTGGGGTTCGAACCCACAATCTCCCGAATGCAAGTTCCCTGCCCTAACTGCACGGCCAGCACACTTGGTGACATGTTTTCCTAGGAAGGTGAAGTTATTCCGGCGTTAGTAAATAATTAACGTTAATACAGTAGCATGGTGAAACAGGAGTTTATATACACCCTTAGGAACGTGGTGCCGTCCGCGTGCTTCAAGAGTCGAGAATGTGTCCTGAAAGTTCCCAGTTGTTTTATAGAAAGGATCGGAGGATGTGGATATTTCTCACAAAACTGACAGAATTAACATTGAAACTGTCTAGTGGGCGAAGGTTTATTTGTTTATTTTCTTTTCCGATTTAAATTTTTTGGTTGGTTTTCTTTAAAAGTACTTTCGGGATGGGTACAACGTCTGGTAAAAGATAAACAGTAGTAAAACAATTCTTCCTGTCTTTCCTGTTCTGGAAAAGTACCAGCACAATCTTGCAGGTTATGTGTTTATTGAGCAAATTTCAAGCTTGTTCGACATAAAACAATGATAAAAGCAAAATATTTTAAATGGCCCGTAACTGATTCGTTGAGGAGGGAATACCAAATACAGATAACAAACTGTACTGTTAACAATTGTATCATACTTAAAGCGATTTATATGAAGGATGCCAGTGATATGTTCCATTTGATCTGTTTCTAGCAGGCGGGTTTCTCTACGTTACAGATGTGTGTGGAACATAATTGAAAGAATTTCGTTGTTGCGCCTACAAAAACCGCTATGCGAAATATTTCAGCGTAGAACTTTGGTCGGTTAGATTCAATATTGTGCGAATATTGTCAAGAAATTCTCGCTCTTCATAAAGTATGTGCTGCGGGTCAGTATTTCTCCAAAAATATTATCATATAGTGATTTTCGCAGGCGCAGCGACTATTTGTTTCTTCGGAAAGGCACAGACTGAAATCACACTTCTTACAGCGAGTTTTAGTTCTACTTTACACCGGCAAATTCGAGGTCTGGCACAGGCTAGACAACCACAGCAACAGAAACAATAAAAAGACAATCATTGTAGTCCAGGTTGAAGCTACAAAAGCGACTCTGTACCACGCTACATTGTTTAAAAACGAATCTGTACAATCGTGCAAGTCAGATGGGAAAGGGATGTTTGTTTAACCTGGAATTGCATGCTAGGTATTCGCCATGCGCTATTTACGCGCCACGTCGCGTTTCATGTCTCTTGCTTGGTCGCTCAGCCTAACACAAAAATTTCGTTTTCTTCATAATTTTTCAAGATTCTACATTACTTATCTAACCCCCCCCCCCTCCATCTTCTGATCAGGTATTAGTCATCCGTATCAATCAAGAATATCTTCAAGAAAATGCATCCGACTTGTTTTAAGAGAATAAGGATATCGTTGAGTATCAAGGGAGTTCATCGTTGTGAACGCCGGTGTCCGCTGTCAACTCGAGCTGTGTAAGATACATCCAGGGAGCCATAACTCAATTTGGTGGTGCCTTTTCTTGCCCTGCCTGGCAGGAGGCGGTGCGCCTTCGTCCTTGCGAACGAATCCTGCCCTGCATTATTCAGCAGAGCAACGTGCTCCATCAGCACTCAACACAACCACATTGGAACACGATTTTCAAACTTCAATAGTCTTCTTTTATTCAACAGTCCAAATGAAAGATGTCCTTATAAAACGACTGGTTTGCAATGAAAATAAGACCTCTCGTCACCCCCCCCCCCCCACCCCAACTCTATGAGTCCGGGCCTCTGTCTAAAGAACCCGAAGTAAGGGAGAATTCCAAATTTCATCTCGGCAGAAGCACAAGATCAGGGGGTTTAATTGGTTCTTGTCTCGACTTAGCTACTGTAGAGTTGTACTGGAATCCTACACCTTGTTGGTACATGCAAGAATTTTTTGGGATATCATGATCATCAGCCTTGTTACATAGTGAACGTAAAGCATCATAAACTTCATTAGGTCTTTTATAAAAATAATTATACCGGGTCAGCTGGCCGTGCGGTTAGGGGCGCGCAGCTGTACACTTACATCGGGATATAGTGGGTTCGAACTCCAGTGTCGGTAACCCCGAAGATGGTTTTCTGTGGTTTCCCATCAGGCAAATTCTGGGGTTGTACCTTAATTAAGGCCACGGCCGCTTCCTTCCCAGATAAGAACAAATGTTCATCACGGACACAATGAGCAAATGGTGAACTGGCTACTACGGTCATGTGCGACTGATGGACGACTCTCGAGGGACAAAGCGCATTTTTGATAATTTTGACTCAAAACGAAGAACAGTAATTCTCTGGTACCTCAACGTCAACAAGGACATCCAAGAAAAGCGTACAAACGAGGTCTTTTCAGGACAAGTATCGTGGTTTTTGGGACTTTACGAGATGAGAAATTGACAACTGGTGCAAAGTTGTCAGATGAACTCCGTGCTATGCACAGGGAGCTAATGAAAACCAGCTGGATCAAACTAAGAATGAACAAACGCCGTAATGTATAATGAAACATATCGTGTTCCTATTTAGCAGATTGTCTGCCTGTCTGTTAGGTCATCAGCCCAGAGGCTGGTTGGATCCTCAAATAGTACCGCAAAAACCGATGGTGGCGCCAAAATATGTCGTTGGCTCATTAGCGAATAATAAATAAATAAATAAATAAAATAAAATAAATAAATAAATAAATAATACCGGTAATAGTTATAACATTAATTGAAATAATATGTTCAAATTGCAATAAAGTTCTAGTGTAGTTAATTCTGAATTAGAAACAAGTAGCTTACTGTTAATCAGTTGCGATATTGTGCAGCTACAATTTGTGCATCAATTTTATTTGACCGGTTGCGTTGATTGATAGGTGTTTTGTGTCCCACTAGTACCCACAGTGGAATAAAAATATAGTGACGTCAGAAAGACATAATTGATGGCTGCGACTGACAGATGCCATACTATGTTTGGCTAACAGTGTAACATTTGTCTATTTTTAACACTCGCTCACTCAGCGTAGGCAGTTATCTCGGGTAAACAGTGACACCGAAGCCTGTTGAGAAGGTAAGCTCCGGATTTTGACCTCGCCTCGCACTCGTCTTTCAAACTGTATTTGTACGCTTTTATGTCACTGGCAGCCCAAAATTGTTATTGTATTTGATCGGTTGCGATGACTGATACACACTTTGTGTCTCACTAGTACTCTCAGTGGAATGTGTTATTAATTCTATTGAATTTCATTCCACCAGTTAGTTCATGTGACCATTGTTACGAACTGGAGATTAACTTCAGGGAATTTGAATCCGGATGGTGAAAACTGGAAAGAGACTTTTTATTTACTAATTTAATGAATAATTTCCGTAAATAAAATAAATTTGCTCCCAATCAGCTTGATACAAACAGTGAATAGTTAAAGAACGAAACGACTTCAGAGATTTGGTATGGCTCAGTTTTCACTTCAGTCACAAACAACCAACAGTAACTATTTGATCCAACAAAATGCTGATCATCATATGGGGTTTTTTGGTATATATATATATATATATATATATATATATATATATATAAAAGGTTTATAAATATGTTAACGATTACAAACCATTTTCTCTTTAATCTTCAATCATTTCATCGTAAATGTCTTTATGAATGTCGTACAGTTTGTCAATGATTTAGTTTTTTAATAAGAACTACAACAACCACCACCATCACGTGCGTAGCATTGTTGGTTAAGTGCCCGTCGTCTATTCGCCGGTTTGTGGGATTGAACAACCCAGTGCAGGCGGTTAACATTGAAAAGCTTTTTTAACGTGAAAGTGGTGGTGGTGATTACTTTTTTAAGAGGGAGTACAATTCGAAGGGCCTCTCAAATCTAATACCGACCGGGTCGGAAAATAACAAGATTTGACAAGGGGAGGTGGGTCCCTTTTAGTCACCGTTTACGACAGGCTGGTTATATTGTAGATGTTCTTCTGTCGCCCCCACCCACAGGGCAATTTAAACCTGAAAGACTATGTTCGTTAAATAAATAAATAAATAAATAAAATACATTTTTATTATATAATGTTCTCATGTGTTCAGTCTGCAAGCTCTGTGATTGAAGTAATCGCCTCGGTTACTCCTCCAGGAGACAAGTTTGGCGTTAGAAACAGCTATTGTCGAGTGTATTTTTTCTGTACCGGGCTTGGGACAGGCTATGGCCGAGTTTAACGTTTGATTGAATTGAAGTGTACCTTGGAAGTGAATCACTTCAACTGCTTGCTGCACGTTACTTACCTGCCTTGTTCCTTTTATTCTCTTGCGCTTTCATTCTGTGGATATTTTGACTTACAAATTAGCTTACCTTCAATTTTTTAATTAATGTTTCAATATTAGTATAAAGGACTATATGTGTAGTTAATTTGGCACAAACAAATTTTGGACATCAAATTATATGAAGAGTTTGTGAAAAAAGGTATGAAAAAATAACTGGAAATTAACTTACTTGTATGTTTTATATTTTAGTGCGGACTTCCGCAACTAGTTTCCTGACTAGACTTTTTCTTTCACCACCGTCATCAAATTAATTATTTGTTCTTAATAATATAATTCTGATCAGTGCTCTGGTTAGGATGATCTGATAAACATGGCATAATCACAGTAGAAATTTAAAAACAAATTCATGCCATGCATTGCTCATGTATATCCATTAAAATGCCTGCAGAATGAATAATTTATTCAAATGATAACAGCTCATTTGTATGCCCTTTCCATTGGGTGAAAACTTTCAATAGCACTATTGGTAAATATATTATTGATGGTATTGAACTCGCTAATGTCCTGGTCCTCCTGTGTTAACGGCATCATGATTAAAGTGGGAGATTTTTGAACCTGAGAATCTGCAAACCAAAAGAGAATCTCTTGGTGCGAAGGAAAACAAGGAGTCGTGATTTCCTGATCGATTAGTAATTGAAGAGGGAGGTTTCATACCTCCAAAATAATCTATTTTTGTGCAGTTGGTTCATTTCAAATCTCCCTGGTAGCCAGCGCAGGATAGCTACAATGAGGTACTCTTTCTGTACATTCTCCGTATGGTTAAAAAATCGGAACAATTAAATGAAAATCAGTCTTTTTCGGGTGGTATGTTTCTACGGTATAGACCAGGATTGGTAATTGCTTTGGGAATTGATTACAGTGGAAATCAGAAGGAAGAAAATACTTTGGGAATGGAAGATCCCCAATTAAACACAGGAAATATCTAGGCCATAGGGACCAAGTGAGTTGGTCGTGTTGTCCTCCTCTGTGGTGTTGTGGTGAGTGTGATTAGCTGCCACCCCCAGAGGTCCAGGATCAATTCTCGGCTCTGCCACGAAATTTGAAAAGTTATGCGAGGACTGGAACGGAGCCCACTCAACCTCTGGAGGTCAGTTGAGTAGAGGGGGTTCGATTCCCACCTCAGCCATCCTCGAAGTGGTTTTCCGTGGTTTCCCGCTTCCTCTCCAGGCAAATGCCGGGATGGTACGTAACTTAAGGCCACGACCACTTCCTTCCCACTCCTAGCCCTTTCCTATCCCATCGTCGCCATAAGACCTATCTAGGTCGGTGCGACATAAAGCAAGTAGGAAAAAAGTTGGTCGTACTGTTAGGTCCGCGTAGTATTGAGTTTGCATTCGGGAGATGGTGGTTTCGAATCCTACCGTTGGAAGCTCTGAAGATGGTTTCCTGTGGTTTTCCGTTTACACACCAGGAAAATGCTGGGGCTGTACTTTAATTAAGGCCATGGCCGCTACCTTCTCATTCCTAGCCCTTTCCTTTCCTTTCCTTGCGTTCCCGAAAATCTTCGATGTGTTAGTCGACGTTAAAACCACTAGCTAGTTCACCATAGGGTGACCAGTCATAGAAACTCCAACATAAGATCAATTTAATTTACAGAAGTTTCCCTCTTCCAATACGATCTGGGACACCAGAAGAAATATTGAATTTTCAAAATTAATACTTTGAAATAATATTTTACACCCAAAAGAACTTGCTTAGTATATTTTTAACAATTTTATTTTACGTCGCACCGACACAGATAGGTCTTATGGCGACGATGGGATAGGAAAAGCCTAGGAGTGGACAGGAAGCGGCCGTGGCCTTAATTAGGTACAGCCCCAGCATTTGCCCGGTGTAAAAATGGGAAACCACGGAAAACCATATTCAGGGCTGCCGACAGTGGGGCTCGAACCCACTATCTCCCGGATGCAAGCTCACAGCTGCGCGCCCCTAACCGCACGGCCATCTTACCCGGTCTTGCTTAGATTAAGATCTAAAAGGAAACGTCTCTCAAACTGGAAATAAGACCTACTTTAACTGCCGATAATGTTTCGATATTGCTTGCGTACTGACAAGAAGTCTCGTGACTGCCTCCTTCAACCACCGCATGTAACATATATCTGGGTTTAGCACGGAAGTTAGCAAACAGGCGAGCTGGATACCTGCAGGTACTACCAATAATCTTCATAGCATTGCCAACATAGAAAACCCATTCCTTGAATTATTAGTTCAGATTATGAAAAGTAGGTTGCAAGGACGTCGCCTGAGAACATTCAAGTGACACAGGGAGACCATTTTCGTCACAATGTAAACTCTAATCTTTACAGTTCTAACACGGACGAGGGTTAACTTCTTGGCTACGGAGATGGATAAAATATGAGGTAATCTTCCCCTCCTCTCCTTCCAAATAGTACGTCACACGTTCATTCGAAATTTCAAGTATTGTGACGTTACGTCTTTTGACATCATCTGTAATTGCAGACACATGAACATGAGCAAAACCCTATCCAAATATTGGGATGAAAATTAAGTTCGTTCCGGATTGCATCTCGGAGTGCAGATATCTCCGTGAGGGAATGACACCCCCCGCGCAGCTGTAGTATCAGGTCAGTTTTCACATCATCGGCGGCAGGAGAAAAGTGTGTCATCAAAGTCGGCTTATTATTATTATTATTTATAGAAAATCTTTCAACTTCTATCGTCATGCACTCAAATCACCTAACATTCTCTCCTTAGTCTATTACCTCAGTAGATTCCTCCGAATATTTCATAGGGGTAAATGCCTAAACTTTTTCGGAAGACTTCAACACAGCAGACGCCGACGACACATTGTGAAATTATAGCTTTATCTCTTTTCCCTCATAAATGTATCTTGCCACCGTGGAAGTATCGTCTTTGGGGCAAGACGGTAGGCCACATAAGAATCCCAGATTCTTCGCAATAGGGATCAGATCTTGTGAGATGAGCTCAAAAGTAATCAAATCATCGTTCATAATGTTTGACGTTAGTCCACAGACTGGCTCCAATAATCTATACATACTTTAATTTACCGGCTGTCTTACCTAAAATGGAACCTTTAGCTACAGACGCATCGGCAAGGGAATATTTGTGTTCTAGCGCTACGGCGGGTTGTGGTTCTGGATCTCGGAATGAGCATTATTTAGTATTTACAACCCTGTACTTTATTTTCCCACATGTTTCTTGTTTACTTAAAGTATTCTTGTTCATTATTTGGGATAGTATTATCATTGCCTATGTGCCTACAGTTAAATGTTTGCTAGATATAAATCGAAAATTGTATTTCAGCGAGTTAATCTTCATTCTACGAGCGCTTTATTAACTGTATGTTCGGATTGAGAGCGGTTTTATAATGTGACTCTCGTAAATCGTAATGAAATGTGCTGTTAGGGAGCAAATTGCGACTAGACTATGACTCTCTTCCCTCTCTTCACTCGGCAATACGGACGCAGCTTGTCAGAGGAGCACAAAAGCAGTCAAATTATCTTTTATTATCTGTTCGACGTTAGTCTTGATGGATCTACTCCTACTTTACTGCTGTAGTTCTTCTGTCTTACTTTTCACCCGTCAATCCGTGGTGCCAACTGGTACGAAGCTTTCAAGAGTACTTCCTTCCCCATGACGCAACAGCCCCAAAGAGCCATGGCCTACCAAGCGCCCGCTGCTCAGCCTGAAGCCCTGCAGATTGCTGTATTAATGACCACGCAAAGTACAGCACTACAGATCGTTTACATGCCGACTTCATGCGACACATGGAATGTCGAGTAGACTGCCTTTGGCACTTTTAAAATCCGACTACTTCCGTTGGGTGTGAACCCATGGCTTTGGGATCCGGAGGCTGACCTTTGTTCCACATAGGGCGCTACAGAAAAACTCTTTCTCACTCTAAAATATTCCTTACATATATGCAGCAATGTAACACTTTTATAAATCCTGAGCTATTATATTGTCAATATTTTCTTAAATGTCTGCGAGTTCAGTGACTTTCTAGATCAAGAGACATGCGTAGCATTTCTTCCCCACTCTCTTCACACAGTACGGACTGGAGCTAGGGCGACATTTGAAGAAATAGCTTTATTGTTTGCTTTTGTGTTGCCAGTTCAAAATCATTACATAGAATTCTCGTTCGTTTGCACATACAGCATGTACTGTGATTTATTTTTATGTGCTAGGGGTGGTGGTATACAGCCTCTCGACGGACTGAAACATAATTAATGTTTATACGACTTCGGCATATTAATGTTAGTCTACAACCCCATTGATTGTGTGACATCCCAGCGGACTATTAATTTATTGCGTTTTATTATCGGATAGTTGCTGTACTACAGCTTGTGTTGTACGTCACAGGATGTCGGTATAACTCAGTGGTGTACTTAATTAGTCGTTATTTTTCTCTTGCCCAGATAGCAACACCGATCCTGATAGCAGTCGTGGCATCGAGTGTTCAAATGCGAATACTCTTTGTTGGCTTCCGATATGTTCAATAACTCCTGCGGGGTAAAATTATGATACCCCGTCAATATAGCAACTGAACGGATGTCAAAAAAGAACATTATTATCTACATATCCTTATTACAGTCCTCCATATTACTGGTTTTACATCTCAGAAGTGTTCAAGTTTAGGTGGCCCGCTCTATCCACTCAGAGTAGGGAATAAAAGCTTTTCAAATAATATATAATTTTACGTCCACTACATTTACGATTATCGGAAACGCTGAGGTGCCTGAAATTTTGTCCCGCACTAGTTCCTTCACGTACCGGTAAATACAGGCTCGAGGGTGGCATATTTGAGTACCTTCAAATACCACCGGACCGATCCGGGATCGAACCGGCCTATTTAGGCCAGCCCTTTTAACTATCCGACCCACTTAGCCCGGCACCTACATATTCATGAGTGTTCTCTTATGCATGGCTGAACTACGGAGTAATATCGGTAATAATGATAGCCAAATAATAATAATAATCATGGTTCGTGGTGTGGGTTACTGTAGTCACATCCTAGTTCGTGAACCATGGGCAACGGCTGAGTGGATGGGAGTGGGCATCTCGGACATATTTTGAGTCATGGCCCTCTTTGTGGTCAAACGGCTAGGACTGTACAATCCACCGGTGGCCGGCATTCCATAGTCCTCACTTGGATTACGTGCAAGTAGGGTAGCATCCTGCTTCATGAATTCACCGAGCTCAGAACATTTTAAGCAAGCCTCGGACCTATGGGAGTAACGGAGTCCCTCTCCCATTTGACAGGCGAGGGACTCCTTGGAAACAGCTTGGCGAACGAAATGGAATTCGATGGGGAGCTATCAATATCAATGGGGCTTACGGAAGAAAGAAAGTAGAACTGGCTGAGTCAGCAAAGAGGTTGCGTCTGGATGTGCTAGGAGTAGACTAAGTGATATTCAATAAGGGGAGATAACGAGGAAGAGATAGGAGATTATAAAATGTACTTGACGGGTGTTAGAAAGGGAAGGGCGGAGTATGGGGTAGGGCTGTTTACCATTGCACGCAACATACTTTCTGGTAGACACGTAAATGAGCGAATGATGTGGGTAGATTTGGCAGTTGGAAGAATTAGGACGAGAATTGTCTCAGAGTATTCACCATGTGAGGGTTCGGATGAAAAAGAAATTAAAGTTTTATGAAGCATTGAGTGACGTTGTAGTTAGGGTCAACAGAAAATATAGGATAGTGCTAATGGGCGATTACAGTGCGAGAGTTGGAAATAGAACTGAAGTATACGAAAGGGTGATTGGTGAATGTGGAGAATATATGGGGCGTAATGGGAATGGGAAGCGTTTGCTGGACTTCTGTGTTAATATGGGTTTAGCAGTTACGAATACATTCTTCAAACATAAAGCTATTCACCGCTACACATGGGAGGCTAGGGATACCAGATCCATAATAGACTATGTCTTAACCGACTTCGAATTCAGGAAGTCTTTGGGAATGTGCGAGTATTCCGTGGATTTTTCGGCAATACAGACCACTATCTGATCTGTAGTGAACTAAGTATCTCTAGGCCTAGGACAGAGAAAGTGAAATCTATCTGCAAACGAATAAGGGTAGAAAATCTCCTGGACGAGGAATTTAGACAGAAGTACATGGATATGATTAGTGAGAAGTTTCGAACAATAGACAGCAAACAGATTCAGTATATTGAAAGAGAATGGGTGGCATACAGGGATGCTGTTGTAGAAAGAGGAAGGGAATGCCTGGGACAACTGTGTGTAACGAAGGGAAAAAGCGAACATCTTGGTGGAATGATGAAGTGAGAGCAGCTTGTAAACATAGAAGGAAGGCTTGTCAGAAATGGCTCCAAACATGGGCTGATGCAGACAGGGAATTGTATGTAGATGAAAGAAACAGAGCGAAACAAATAGTTGTTGAATCGAAATAGAAGCATGGGAAGATTTTGGTTATAACCTGGAAAGGCTAGGTCAAGCAGCAGGGAAACCTTTCTGGAAAGTAATAGTCTTAGGAAGGGAGGGAAAAAGGAAATGAACAGTGTTTTGGGTAATTCAGGTGAACTCATAAATGATCCCAGGGAATCATTGGAGAGGTGGAGGGAATATTTTGAACATCTTTTCTCAACGTAAGAGGAAATCTTCCTTGTGGTGTTGCGAACATCCAAGCTCATGGGAAGGAGGAAAAGGTAAGGTAAGGTAAGGTAAGGTAAGGGTTATTCTGCCCGAAGGCAGGTCCGAACCTCAGCAGAGGTGTTCCTGAGCCGGAGTTTACGTGCGGTAGAGTGTCCAGTTCCTTTCCGTTCCTCCATTCCCTTACCCCCCACCAACAGCGCGTGGCAACCCATCCAACTTCTGACCACGCCTAATAGTTGCTTAACTTCGGAGATCTCACGGGATCCGGTGTTTGAATACGGCTACGGCCGTTATGGCGGAAAATTATGTTCGTGAAATTACGCTTGAGGAAGTGGAAATGATGGTGAATGAACTTCATTGTCATAAAGCAGCAGGAATAGATGAAATTAGACCTGAAATGGTGAAGTATCGTGGGAAGGCAGGGATGAAATGGCTTCATTCTGTAAAAAGGAAATCAGCTCTCAGACAAAACTTTCTTTACATCGATCTGTTTTCAGACCAACTTTGCTTTACGGGAGCGAAAGCTGGGTGGACTCAGGATATCTTGCACATAAGTTGGAAATAAGACATGGAATTAGCGAGAATGATTGCTGGTACAAACAGGTGGGAACTATGACAGGAGGATAGACGGAATGAGGATATAAAGACTAACTTAGCAATGAACTCGATGGATGAAGCTGTACGCATAAACCGACTTCAGTGGTGGGGTCATGTGAGGCGATTGGAAGAGGAGAGGCTACATAGGAGAATAATGGAGTCTGTTACGGAGGGTAAGAGAAGTAGAGGGAGACCAAGACGACGATGGTTAGACTCAGTTTCTAACGATTTAGAGATACGAGGTATAGAACTAAATGAGGCCACAGCACAAGTTGCAAATAGAGGATTGTGGTGACGTTTAGTAAATTCACAGAGGCTCGCAGACTGAACGCTGAAAGGCATAACGGTCTATAATTATTACGTATGTATGAATAATAATAATAATAATAATAATGTTGTTGTTTGAGTCATCAGTCCATAGACTGGTTTGATGCAGCTCTCCATGCCACCCTATCATGTGCTAACCTTTTCATTTCTACGTAACTATTGCATCCTACATCTGCTCTAATCTGCTTGTCATATTCATATCTTGGTCTACCCCTACCGTTCTTACCACCTACACTTCCTTCAAAAACCAGCTGAACAAGTCCTGGGTGTCTTAAGATGTGTCCTAACATTCTATCTCTCCTTCTCGTCAAATTTAGCCAAATTGATCTCCTCTCACCAATTCGATTCAGTATCTCTTCATTCGTGATTCGATCTACCCATCTCACCTTCAGCATTCTTCTGTAACACCACATTTCAAAAGCTTCTATTCTCTTTCTTTCTGAACCAGTTATCGTCCATGTTTCACTTCCATACAATGCCACGCTCCACACGAAAGTCTTCAAAAACATCTTTCTAATTCCGATATCAATGTTTGAAGTGAGCAAATTTCTTTTCTTAAGAAAGCTCTTCCTTGCTTGTGCTAGTCTGCATTTTATGTCCTCCTTACTTCTGCCATCGTTAGTTATTTTACTACCCAAGTAACAATATTCATCTACTTCCTTTAAGACTTCATTTCCTAATCTAATATTTCCTGCATCACCTGCCTTCGTTCGAGTGCACTCCATTACTTTTGTTTTGGACTTATTTATTTTCATCTTGTACTCCTTACCCAAGACTTCATCCATACCATTCAGCATCTTCTCAAGATCTTCTGCAGTCTCAGATAAAATAACAATATCATCGGCAAATCTCAAGGTTTTGATTTCTTTTCCTTGGACTGTGATTCCCTTTCCAAATTTCTCTTTGATTTCCTTTACTGCCTGTTCTATGTAAACATTGAAAAGGAGAGGGGACAAACTGCAGCCTTGCCTCACTCCTTTCTGGATTGCTGCTTCTTTTTCATAGCCCTCGATTCTTATCACTGCAGACTGATTTTTATACAGATTGTAGATAATTCTTCGTTCTCGGTATCTGATCCCTATCATCTTCAGAATCATAAATAGCTTGGTCCAATCAACATTATCGAATGCCTTTTCTAGATCTACGAATGCCATGTACGTGGGCTTGTCCTTCTTGATTCGATCCTCTAAGATCAGACGTAAAGTCAGGATTGCTTCACGTGTTCCTACATTTCTTCTGAAGCCAAATTGATCTTCTCCCAACTCAGCTTCAACTTGTTTTTCCATTCTTCTGTAAATAATACGTGTTAAAATTTTGCAGGCATGAGATACTAAACTAATGGTGCGGTAGTTTTCACACCTGTCAGCACCGGCTTTCTTGGGAATAGGTATAACAACATTCTTCCGAAAATCGGATGGGACTTCTCCTGTCTCATACATCTTGCACACTAAATGAAATAACCTTGCCATGCTGGTTTCGCCTAAGGCAGTCAGTAATTCAGAGGGAATGTCATCAATTCCAGGTGCCTTGTTCCTATTGAGGTCTCTCACAGCTCTGTCAAACTCCGACCTCAAAATTGGGTCTCCCATTTCATCAGCATCAACAGCCTCTTCATGTTCCAGAACCAAATTATCTACATCTTTACCTTGATACAACTGTTGGATATGCTCCTGCCATCTTTCTGCTTTGTCTTCTTTCCCTAGAAGTGGTTTTCCATCTGAGCTCTTAATATTCATACACCTAGATTTCCTTTCTCCAAAGGTTTCCTTGATTTTCCTGTATGCAGCATCTACCTTTCCCAGGACCATACAGCCTTCGACATCCCTGCACTTCGCCTTCAGCCATTCTTCCTTAGCTACCTTGCACTTTCTATCCACTTCATTCTTTAATCGCCTGTATTCTTTTCTGCCCTCTTCATTTCTAGCATTCTTGTATTTTCGTCGTTCATCAATCAGGTCTAGTATCTCCTGAGTTATCCACTGATTCTTAGTTGATCTTTTTTTCCTTCCTAACATTTCTTCAGCAGCCCTACTGACCTCATTTTTCATGACTCTCCACTCTTCCTCTATAGTGTTTCCTTTAGCCTTTTCATTTAGTCCTTGTGCAACATGTTCCTTGAAACAATCCCTCACACTCTTTTCTTTCAACTTGTCTAGATCCCATCTTTTTGCATTCTTTCCTTTCTTCAATTTCTTCAACTTCAGATGGCATTTCATGACCAACAAGTTGTGGTCAGAGTCCACGTCTGCTCCTGGGAAAGTTTTGCAATCCAGCACCTGGTTTCTGAATCTCTGCCTAATCATAATGAAGTCTATTTGATACCTTCCAGTGTCTCCAGGTCTCGTCCACGTATACAGCCGTCGTTTGTGGTGTTTGAACCAAGTATTGGTAAGGACTAAATTATGACCAGTGCAGAATTCAACCAGCCGACTTCCTCTTTCGTTCCTTTGTCCCAATCCAAATTCTCCTACTGTACTACCTTCTCTTCCTTGACCTACCACTGCATTCCAGTCTCCCATCACAATTAGACTCTCATCACCTTTTACATATTGTATTAAATCTCCTATCTCCTCATATATTCTTTCGATTTCTGCATCCTCCGCTGAACTAGTAGGCATATAGACCTGCACTATTGTGGTGGGCATTGGTCTGGTGTCTATCTTGACGACAATAATTCTTTCACTATGCTGGTCGTAGTAGCTTACCCGCTGCCCTATTTTCTTATTCATTATTAAACCAACTCCTGCATTTCCTCTGTTTGATTTTGTGTTGATAATTCGGTAGTCGCCTGACCAAAAATCTTGTTCTTCCTGCCAACGTACTTCACTTATGCCAACTACATCTAACTTTAGCCTATTCATCTCCCTTTTCAGATTCTCTAACCTACCACAACGATTCAAACTTCTAACATTCCACGCTCATAATAATAATAATAATAATAATAATAATAATAATAATAATAATAATAATAATAATAATAATAATAATAATGTTGTTGTTTGACTCATCAGTCCATAGATTGGTTAGCTGCAGCTATCCATGCCACCCTATCCTGTGCTAACCTTTCCATTTCTACGAAACTGCTTCATCCTATATCTGGACTAATCTGCTTGTCTTATTTACTTATGTATTTATTTATTTATTTATTTATTTATTTATTTATTTATTTATTTATTTCTTTATTTATTTATTTATTAAATGTGTCGCCAACACAGACACACTCCAATTATAGTTGGCTTTTACAAGTTATTTTACACCAATAACTCAAAATTACCAAAAAAAGGAGAAAATATGAAAATGCCTTTTAAAAGAGAAAATTATGCTCTGTATGAAATGGATGAAACAGTATCTCGTATACGGAAGTCTTTTACTACATTTGAAACAAATTGTAACCACATCATGTAAATATTATACATATAAACTAATCACTTCGACGAGTACAATTATTTTAATATATTACTCATGTGTCACATTCATAAGCAAAGTAAAGATCTATATGATATTTTTTAATTAAGTTATTGTATGTTTCACACACAATGCTGAACGGAGAGTTCTTAAAAAATACAATTTTGGAGACTGGAGTTATAAACAATTGCCGAAATCTAAAATTTATTTTTCTAACATTAAAGCATAACTCGTGAAGCAAACTATTATCGTCAGTTAATGCATTAACAATCTTAGAGATAAATTTGTTGAGCTATTACACGCCTACTGTTTAGCGATACATATTGAAATTCATTCAACAAAAATTTATATGAATCATAACTTCTAAAAGGGACTATCTTATTTTTTATTTTTTTATTTTTTATAATACAGGTAGGCCTGTTTTAAAAAGCGTTTCTGCACTCAAGTTTTGATCATACAATACTATTGAAAAATAAGGTGAGTGCATACGCGTTAGTGAAATCTCTTGAATTTCTAATTAAAAAAACCAATTTCTTATAAGAATCATTAACCATTGTATTAATGTGCTCCTTGAAAGATAAATTTCTTGTAACAATTACCACTAAGTCATTAACAGAGTGAACAACTTTGAGTTCTTCATTGTTAATTTTATATTTATAATTCAATGTATTTGTCTTATTTGAAATCTGCAAACAGTTTTCAGTACTCCATGTGTATAGGTAATTCAAGTCATATTTTAATTGCAACATATCAGATTTTTAATCTCGATATAAAGTTTGACATCGTCAGCATATAACAACATTGAGAAAACCTAATTCTAGTGGGCAAATTATTAATGTATAATATAAGAATAAAGGGCCAAGGTTAGACTCTTGTGGTATACCAGAAGTAACATGCGTAAGCCTTATGTTGATGATAACAAACATATTGTTTCCGTGCACTAAGATAAGATGCAAGCAGTTTTAACCAAGGAGTGGTCAGACCAAAGCATGACAATTTTCTCATTAAAATGCCATGATCTAATTTGTCGAAGGCTTTTGGAAAAATATGTGTATATTGCGTCGACTTGTTTTTGATTATTCAAAACGGCATACGAATATTGTATGAATTTTAGTAGATTAGTCGTAGTTGATCTACCTGGCATAAAACCTTGCTGATTAATATGTATACCGATCCTCACATGATTAAATATACACGTGTACATTATTTGCTCAAATACTTTAGCGGGTGCACATAAAATACAAACAGGGCGATAGTTTTCAATATTTTTACTATCCCCATATTTAAAAAAATTGGACACACTTTCGTTATCTTCCATTCTTTTGGAAAAGTTCGCGTTTTGAGCACAATAATATATAACACTCTTAAAAGGAAATCCAACACATTCGGACATGCTTTCAGTAGGTACGGCGGTATTCCATCAACACCTCTTGACCATTTAGGTTCTAAATTTTTAGTAACTGACATATGTTCCTTTTCGTCCACTAATTCTGAAGATAACGGATAATAAACATATAAACCAGATGAATCAGGAATATCATAGTTTGGTGGAGGTTTCGAATATACCGATCCAGAAAATGTTGCAAAGCCATCAGCTATACATTTGTCATTATCAAGTGAGATATTGTTAAATATCATTCGCGAAAGGATTGGTCTTAATATTAATATTACCTATCTCTCGCTCAGCCTCTGCACTTGATTTCTTAACCTCTGCAAATTCTTTCTTCACCTCAAGTAAGAGATGATAGATGTCCCCATTAGATGGTGGTGTTATTATTAGTCCCAAGCCATGTACACGATTTCGTCTTTACTTTTCACAACTTGATTTTCAGTTTTTCAGATTTTACGAAATATAATCAAAGTCTCCTATATTATCATATCTGCAATGGAACCAACCTAGACAATTACTACACTGAATCTTAGAATATATATCTTGCCTATAAACAACCTTCTGACATGCTACACAAGAGTTCATGGTGGCGATGAATGGTATCATATTCATACCTTGGTCTACCCCTACCGTTCTTACCGCCTACAAAAAACAAACTGCAAAGTCATTCTGCCTCTTCTTCTGGTCAAATTTAGCCATATCGACTCCTCTCACCAGTTCGATTCTGTCTCTCTTCATTCGTGATTCGATCTATCCATCTCACCTTCAGCAGTCTTCTGAAACATCACATTTCAAAAGATTCCATTTTCTTTCTTTCTTTCTGAGCTAGTTATTTCATACATTGCCACGCACTAGACGAACGTTTTCAAAAACATATTTCTAATTCCTATATCAATGTTCGAAGTGAAAAAATTTCTTTCCTTAAGAAAGACCTTCTTTTCTTGTGCTAGTATGCATTTAAGTCCTCCTTACTTCGGCCATCGTTAGTTTAATGCCCAAGTAACGCTATTCATCTACTTCCTTTAAGACTTCATTTCCTAACTTAATATTCCTGCATCACCTGACTTCGGCCGACTGCATTCCATTACTTTCGTTTTGGACTTATTTAGTTTAACCGTGTACTCCTTACCCAAGACTCTGTCCATACCATTCAGCAATTTCTCCAGATCTTCTGCAGTCTCAGATAAAATAACAATATCCTCAGCAAGTCTCAGGGTTTTGATTTCTCTCCTTGGATTGTGATTCCTTTTCCAAATTCCTCTTTGATTTCCTTTATTCCCTATTCTACATAAACATTAAAAAGTGGGGGAACTGCAACCTTGCCTCACTCCTTTCTGGATTGCTGCTGCTTTTTCAGACTGTTTTATACAGATTGTAGACAATTCCTCGTTCTCCGTATCTGATCCCGATCACATTCAGAATCTCAAATAGCTTGGTCCAATCAACATTATCAAATGCCTTTTCAAGATCTACGAACGCCACGAATGTGGGCTTGTCCTTCTTAATTCTATTATCTAAGAACAGACGAAACGCTGGTTAATAGAGCAAACGCCTGAAAAGCCTTACATCTGATACGTTTTACAGACGTAAGTGCCAGGATTGCTTCACGTGTTCCTACATTTCTTCAGAAGCCAAGTCGATCTTCTCCCAACTCAGTTTGAACTTGTCTTTCCTTTCTTCTGTAAATAATGTGTGTTAAAATTTTGCAGGCGTGAGATACTAAACTAATTGTGCGGTAGTTTTCACACTTGTCAGCATTGGCTTTCTTGGGAATAGGTATAATAACATTTTGCCCAAAATTGGATGACACTTGTCCTGTCCCATACATCTTACGCACTGAATGGTATAACCTCCATGTTGGTTTCTCCTAATGCAGTCGGTAATTCAGAGGGAATGTCATCAATTTCAGGATCCTTGTTCCTCTTTAGGTCTCTCAAAGCTCTATCAAATTCTGACCTCAAAATTAGATCACACATTTCATCAGCATGCCGGCTCCTGGTGTAGGGGAAGCGTGCTTGCCTCTTACCCGGAGGCCCCTGGTTCGATTCCCGGCCAGGTCAGGGACTTTTACCAGAACCTGAGGGCTGGTTCGAGGTCCACTCAGCCTACGTGATTAGAATTGAGGAGCTATCTGACGGTGAGATATCGGCCCCGGTCTAGAAAACCAAGAATAACGGCCAAGGGGATTCGTCGTGCTGACCACACGACACCTCGTAATCTGCAGGCCTTCGGGCTGAGCAGTGGTCGCTTGGTATGCCAAGGCCCTTCAAGGGCTGTAGTGCCATGGGGTTTGGTTTGGTTTTATTTCATCAGCATGAACAGCCTCTTCTTGTTCCAGAATGATATCATCTGCATCATTACCTTGATACAACTGTTGTATATGTTCCTGCCAATTTCCTGCCTTGTCTTCTTTTCCTAGATGTGGTTTTCCATCTGAGCTCCTAATATCCATACACCTAGTTTTCCTTTCTCCAAAGGTTTCCACTATTTTCCTGCATGCAGCATCTACCTTTCCTAGGACAATATAACCTTTAACATCCTTGCACTTCTCCTTCAGGCATTCTTCCTTAGCTGTCCTGCACTTTCTATAAACTTAATTCTTTAATCGCCTGTATTCCTTTTCGCCCTCTTCATTTTTTTTCATTCTTGTACTTTCGTCGTTCATCGATCAGGTCTAGTATATCCTGAGTTATCCATTGATTCTTAGGTGATCTTTCCTTCCTTCCTATGATTTCTTCAGCAGCCCTAGAGACCTCATTCTTCACGACTGTCCATTCTTCCTCCATTGTGTTTCCTTTAGCCTCTTCATTTAGTCCTTGTGCAACATGTTCCTTGAAACAGCCCCTCACACTCTTTTCTTTCAACTTGTCTAGATCCCATCTCCTTGCATCCCTTCTTTTATTCAATTTCTTCAACTTCAGGTGACATTTCATGACCAAGTTAACAATAATCCTTTCACTATGCTGGTCGTAGTAGCTTACCTGCTGCCTTTGTTTTCTTATTCATTTCTGCATTTCTGTTTGATTTTGTGTTGATAATTCTGCAGTCGCCTGACCAAAAATCCTGCTCTTCCTGCCAACGCACTTCATTTATACCAACTTCATCTAACTTTAGTCTGTCCATCTCCCTTTTCAGATTCCCTTAACTACCACAACGATTGAGACTTCTAACTTTCCGCGCTCCGACTCTCAGAATGTCAGTATCCATCTTCCTGATGATTCCCCCCTCTCTTGTAGTCCCCACCCGGAGATCCGAATGGGGGACTATTTTACCTCCGGGATATTTTGCCCGGGAGGAAGCCATCATCAGTAAATCATTCATACAGAGAGAGAGCTGCATGTAGGCTTTTGGTGACGATAGGATAGGAAATGGCTAAGACTGTGGAGGAAACGGCCGTGGCCTTAACTGAAATGGGGTTCGAACCTACCGTCTTCCGAATGCAAGCTTACACCTACGTGGCGCAAACTGCGCAATTAACTGACTTATTATTATTATTATTATTATTATTATTATTATTTACGGCTGTAGATTCCCGTTGCTTTCAGTCGTGTGGCAGTATCAAAACAACTAAGCTGTGTTGGGTATTTAGCCCGAAGGCTGGTTTGATCCTCTGCAGCTCCGCCAACAGTTGTCATAAATAGCCTAGGCGTCACTGAAGAGGCGTACTAGGGAAATGAGGAGTGAGGTAGTTTCCCGTTGCTTTCCTCACCGAGCCAGCCGCTGCTATTACATATCAGTCTGCCAAGCCCACTGAAATGCATGCACCAACTGACCCTATGAGCGATATTTTCACACCATTCATAACAGGGACTGGCTGCATAAGCAATGGTATTACTAGCATCACTCACTTTCATATTGTCAAAGCCAAGGATGAGACTGAGACAGGTCAATGAAAGTAACAAATTTGATATAGCCCGTACCAGAAGACATAGTGCACTGTAAACACTACATCTCACCAGCAAAGGCATATGTTGAGTATTATTACAAGGCCATATCAGCCAATCATCTAGACTGCCGCCCTTATAACTTCCGAAAGGCTGCTACCCCCCTTTCGATGAACCATTCGTTGGTCTGGTCTCTCGACAGAAACCTATCCGAATGGTTGCACCTGCGGCTCGGCTATCTGTTTCATTAGGAAACGCAAGCCTCCCCACCGCGGCAAGGTCACATGGTTCGCAGGGGAGGAATAATAATAATAATAATAATAATAATAATAATAATAATAATAATAATAATAATAATAATATCCAAACCTGAGGGAGGCATTCAGACATGTTGATTCGACGTCATTTAGGCGATTCAACATTTGAATGTTCTGTTTTACTCTTACTAGACATCCGAGAAACCATAGCTCTGTTAGGACAGTTTTAATTAATTTTGTGCAATAAACTCCAAATGTCACTGGAGATAGTTTACGCTGGATTGCCGATTACCTCTGCCGAGTTTGAACCCGCGATCTTAGGATTCAGAGGCCGTCACTCTTTCATTAATCGACAGAGGAAGTCATTCAGGGATGATACTTGGTACAGTAGGGTGTAGGCCTAGTATTTTTCGTCAATTTGAATACGAAGGCAGATAGAAATTGATTCCATGGGTTGGTAACGGTGCACCCAGTGCTATTTAATGCACGAGATAGATGAAAGGCTAACCACGTAGCATGCTGAATATGCACGAGAGTTCATCCCCCTCGCCACTGTGTGCCGTCAGGTGTTCGGTGACGTGCGTGTTGACATGGAGTGAAGTGAGGAAATGGAACTGAAGATGTGATACAAATAGGAAATGCTTCAGCGACGTACGCGTGATGAATGGCTTGCGTGGTGCATCGTCCCACTACACTGCGGCAGTGATAACAATTCGTTCGGATGTATGTAATATTACCTTCAGCTTCCTCTGATAAATCATTTGGACAGGCTTTTTAATATTAAAGTGATAGGATTTCTCATCAATTACAGTTCATGAATGTTCATGGGAGGGCGAGTGGTTTAGAGTGGAGTAGGGATCTCTGACACTTCTCGTTAACACCACGGAAAGGTTTTCCGCCGTGACGTTATTTGAGCTACAGCCTGGTGTGAAAATAGAATCTCGTTGGATCTCCTTGTTTAAGCAACGGTGAGAGTGGTCAGAATTTGAGTAGGTAAGAAGCGTTCTGTTCGCTGAATAATGGGCAAGTAATAATAAATTATTATTATTATTATTATTATTATTATTATTATTATTATTATTACTATTATTATTATTCATGATGGTGAACAAAAATCATGCAATTGTGACTATGTAATAGAGGAAGTTGATAACATGAAATATTTAGGTATAATAATAGATATATATTTTTCATGGAAGCAACATATTAATAAGTTGTGTGAAAGACTGAGGCTAAGCTTGTTCAAAATGCAAATGGTTAAGTATATAATACCTCATGATAGCTTAAAAATGGTTTATCACTCACTTCTTGAGTCACTTGTATCATATGGTGTAAGTGTATGGGGATCAGCTTCTGTTACAGACATAAACATGGTACAAATGTTACAAAATCGTATTGTCAAAGCATTCTTTTGGTATGAAAACAGAGGAATATTTAGCTTAAGTGAGGATATGTTAACAGGGATGTACCAGAAGGAAAGGTTCTTACGAGTTAAACAACTTTATATGTACAGCATAATTAAAGAAAATTACTGGAAGCCACAATATAGACTTGTAAATGAACATACACATGGAACAAGACTGAGGCATATAAGTTATTTTCAGGTCATGAGGTACTACAACAAATATGAATCCAGAACACTGCAAGTTGTAGTTCCTAAATTTTTGAACAAGTTGTCCTCAGAACTGACACACTTGAAAACCAAATATCAACTAAAAAAACATGTGAAACTATGGATCATAGATAATAAAATTACAGTTAGCCGGGCTGAGTGGCTCAGACGGTTGAGGCGCTGGCCTTCTGACCCCAACTTGGCAGGTTCGATCCTGGCTCAGTCCGGTGGTATTTGAAGGTGCTCAAATACGTCAGCCTCGTGTCGGTAGATGTACTGGCACGTAAAAGAACTCCTGCGGGACTAAATTCCGGCACCTCGGCGTCTCCGAAAACCGTCAAAGAAGTTAGTGGGACGTAAAACAAATAACATTATTATTATAAAATTACAGTTTAAATATTTGTTCATGAATGAAAAATGTACCAAAGACTTATCTATTTTGAGTGATACTTTCATGGATTAAGAAAAACTCACACCACAGGACAAAATTACAATCCTAATGTAAATGTTATTAATGTTGTAAACAGCAAGGAATGCAACAGTGTATACAAATGTGAAACAACTACACCGGCAGATAAGTACATCGAGTGCTTTGCAGGTGTAAATAATTGCAAAGGTAATGTATAATATCCTACTGCATATTTGCAAATGTATTTTAGATAAGTTATAAAATAAATAAATTTATTATTATTATTATTATTATTATTATTATTATTATTATTATTATTATTATTATTATTATTATTATTCAAGAGGTACACCTTCCCCGGCTGTTTAAACTGTGCGCCTTCTCCACTATGGATATCTCTGACAGTGATTGAGAACTTTTAGTACTTTGTAAAACTTTCTTCTCCGTTGGTTAGATGGCACTAGCATCTATTTTCTAGCGATCTTCGGTGGGCTAAGCCCAAATTAGTTTAAGAATAAATTAAATTCGTTGTAGCTAGTATTTCTTTTTTTTAAATGTGCTGGTCCCTCCTCGAATGTAATCTGCCTATCACATGTCTGTAACTCAGTTCTCTAACCAATCAGAATCCGGGGAAGTGTATGGAAATTTAGCCTATCAGCGCTCTAGATTTTAATTTAACCTAGAACTTTCTCCGGAGGAGCTGTTTAAGGCGAGTGCTTTAGGGCCGTCTGGTCTGATTTGCTCCGCTGATTGAGACTGCGACTTGGCAGAGGTTAGAGGGGGCCAGGAGGCAGGGCGCGGCAGGCTTGAAGAAGATCCAACGCTGACAACGGCAGAATTTATCTAAATATGTGATTGTGCCGGCGCGTGTTCGAGTGGGAAGATTTCAGCTGTTTTCCTTAAAATCTAATATGCATACTTTTTTGCTGAAATGTAGGACCTTCTGCGCATTCTTCGGACTCTATTTATATTCTCTACTAGGATAATATTTAATGTAAGGGAGCACAAGTGGTGACCCTCGGAACTCTCCCGTTCTACTCTGAGTTGGAGGACTAAAGTTTTTCAACCTCTAAATTTTAGAAATTCCTCTCGGCCGTTAAATGTTCCCTTTAGTAACCTTTTTGATCATAGGATTAGCCTCTGTGTTGTTGGGCTTTAAGCCCACTTAAGTTCTTGTGTTTTCCAGAACATTTTTCTAAGGTGTTTCGTCTCCTTGCCTTTTTGATAATAGCCTGTTATGTTGTAACCTTTCCTGTTTAAGGCCTAGTAGAATGGGTAATATGCCGCTGTATATTCTTTATTGTTTTATGTGTCTACGATTAGATTCCCTTGGAGAACAGTTCTTTAACTGGTTGTGAAGTTTTGCAATTGATAAGCCCACCATGGGGCAATCGGTGTATGAATACTTTGAAATGGGGTCACCCTAGCGTTACCAGTGTACTTGAAATACTAAATACTGAGCTCGATAGCTGCAGTCGCTTAAGTGCGGCCAGTATCCAGTATTCGGGAGATAGTAGGTTCGAACCCCACTATCGGCAGCCCTGAAGATGGTTTTCCGTGGTTTCCCATTTTCACACCAGGCAAATGCTGGGGCTGTACCTTAATTAAGGCCACGGCCGCTTCCTTCCCACTCCTAGCCCTTTCCTGTCCGATCGTCGCCATAAGACCTATCTGTGTCAGTGCGACGTAAAGCAACTAGCAAGAAAAAAAAAAAAAGAAAAAGAAAAAAATAGAAATACTAAATACCAACTGATTGCTTGATTGAGGCTAGCCTCTGTGTTTTGGAGTTCAGACTCTGTCAGAAGCAATAATTACGCTCTTTCACAATGTTGTACCCGTCAGGAACAATTATCTTTCATAATTATATAGGTTAACGACTGGGAGTTTTCCCAATTAATCTTGTACCTGATTAAGGACTTCTTAGTCCAGTGCATTGTTGAAGCTGATGAGCTCGTTGTTAATGTGAATATCTCCAAGTAATATTTCAACTGTTTCTTGTTATATCATTAAATCTCTCGGAATTTTTAGAAAGGAAAGAAATCAAATTTCCAATTTTTGTTAAGGTAACTTTTTGTGCTCTAAGTTTCCCTGTATAGCCGTTCACTCGACGCTCTTCCTTACCTCTGCGTTTCACGATAAATCCCCTTATCAGTTATTGTCATTATTCCTTGATTTGCGTCACACCGACTCGGGCAGTTCTTGTAATGACGATGGAAAAGCACAGAGCTAGGTCTGTGAAGGAAGCGACCATGGCCTTAGTTAAAGTACAGCTCCAGCATTTGTCTGGTGTGAAAATTAGAAATCACGGAGAACCATTTTCAGGGTTGCCGGTAATGGGGTTTGAATCCACTAGCTTCCGAATCCAAGCTACCAGTCATAGGTCGGAATGGTGCAGCCACCTCGCATGGTAGGGCAAGTAAACTCCGGGTGAAGCTGTGTGATCAGTGGTTCCGCTGATGACAATAATAATAATAATAATAATAATAATAATAATCGTATGGCCTCAGCTACCGTATGCAGACATTTCGATTTGACGCCATCTGACTGTCTGCTCGTCAATTTCGACGTTCCGTTTTACTCTAGGTCCGCTAGATGGCAGACAGAGTAAACCGGATCTCTCTTGGGCGTCTATGGCTGAGATTTAATTAATTTTGTCGGGTAAATACCAAATGTATCACCAGAGATCTTTTACATGCTGACATCGTACGACATGGAGTGTCGAATGGACTTTTTTCCGCCCTTCAAAAATCCGACTACCTCTTCCGGGTTTGAACCCGCTATCTTGGGATCCGGAGGCCGACATTCTACCACGTATGGTCTCGATTAGCCAGTTGTAGACCTTGAAGTAGTGGCATCTAGGTGCCTTCTTTCCACTTTTGACATTCCGGTTGTGCTGCTGTCAACAGAAGGGAAATCCTAAAGGACAGGCAAACAGAATGCGTCATCAGAGATCTTAAGTATACCAACAACGATGACATGGAGTGTCAAGGTTTTGGACTGCCCTACCTCAGTCAGGATTGAACCCATGAACTCTTGGGATGAGTCGGAAACTCACGGACCGATCCACCGAGGCATAAGGCGCGTCTTATGATAAAGTTGAATCGTAATAATATACCTGAATTTAAATATATATAACCTGCATGATATACATTTCTAGGATTGAACGCTTTGAAATGTGAGTGGCCACTCTAATACTACGGCGAAAGTAAAGGAGCTGAATTATGATATGTTACGTTAACATTAATGAGAATTGTGTCAGAAACCTGTGCCTGTAGATTTAATAACACGTCAGTGAACGTTTTCAGGGTGAATTCCTTCAGTGTGGCATCTTTAAGGGTAATAGTACAATGATGTTCTTGACATCGAATTCACTGCTTCACAGTGCCGTGAAGCGGCAATAGGTAATATTACTTTTGCGTGACAAGCACTACGATAATAGCATCGTGGAACATCCCACTAGTGTCTGAAATATCTCTATGTTTCTGTGTTCATTGCATCTTTAACTCGAAGGCTAGTTGAATCTGCAACAGCGCTACCGCCCGCTGTCATAGGCAGGGAAGAGTGGAAGAATACATTGCACTCAGAACAGTCAGTTGTCCAGAAATGATAATGTTTATGATGATGATGATGATGATGATGATGATGATGATATGAGGAATTTCCTGAAAAGTTTTCTCTTGTTTTTGTCACATGTTGTATCACAGTATTCCTGGTCAGATTGAAAGCAAGAACAGTGTGTGTTAATTTATATTCTATCAGTAAAATGTAATGAAATCTTCCATTCTAACAGACTGTTTTTCATCCGCGCTATGGGGAAATGAAAGTTCAGAGTGTGGGTGACTGACGCACCCCAGCAAACACTCTGGCGTTCCTTTGAAGTGCCTCTCCTTAGGGATACAAATGGGGAGGTCGGGAGAGGAGAATCACATGCTTCACTTCACACATGTAACAACCTGCCTGTAGGAGCAGATTCTGCCGTTCTTTCATATAAGGTAAACCTTTCTGCTTGCAATTTTCACCTTGTGAATGCGTGCGTCCGTGTCTCCCAAGGCAGCGCTTTAGTATTTACAAGTCTGATCCATGTTTTGTTTGGAATTCATGTCTTATGATTCACAGTTCACATTTCTCTAAAATTGGCATTTTTAACGTAGATAATAATCTAGTTATTTCTGTTTTGTACCCTGTAGCCGCCAAATACAGGGTTATTCACCTGTTATACCGAAATTTATATAATTGGCTTTACGTCGCACCGACACAGGTCTTACGGCTACGATGGGATGGGAAAGGCCTAGAGTTGGAAGGAAGTGGCCGTGGCCTTAATTAAGGTACAGCTCCAGCATTTGTCTGGTGTGAAAATGGGAAACCACGGAAAACCATTTTCAGGGCTGCCGACAGTGGGGCTCGAACCCACTATTTCCCGGATGCAAGCACACAGCTGCGCGCCCTTAACCGCACGGCCAATTCGCCCGGTAAATAATTTATTATAGTGTTTTCAAATTCTTAAATTGTAATAAAGGGCTCCTTAAACAGTGTACTACGTTTTTCCGTAGGTTTGTTAATAACTGAGTTATCGACACCAGCTTCATTTTTTAAATGGAAATAGAGTAATTGCATCCCTAGGAGGAACGTTCGAACTGTAACAAATTCAAAAATGGAATTTGTTCATACATCGTGCAATTACTTTTTTGTTTGAGATATTAATATTACTTCTAATGGTCAGCGTTGAGGTTCAGACTGTACCAGATTCGATTCCCGGCCGGGCCGGGGATTTCAATCTTCTGGCTCGGGGACTGGGTGTAGGTGTTTGTCCCAACACTCTCCTCTTCAAATCCAGACAACGCAGCACATTGCCAACCACCGCAGCAACACGAAATGGTATTAACATGCCTCCGCATAGGGTTGGCGTCAGGAAGGGCATCCGACCATAAAACAGGACCAAAATCCACTTGTGCGACAGAGTTTACATCCACGACCCTACATGTATGGAGAAGAAGCTCTTAGTGAGCGAGCGCTGGTCTTGCCTGCTGTACAGAATAACATCATCTGCAAAAAGCCTTACCTCTGATTCCACTTCTTTACTCATATTATTTATATATATGAGGGTACAAATCGCTGCACATGGTTATGAGGGTGTTTAGGGGTTGTAGTAAGGATGTAAAGGAGAGAGCATATACGTCTCTGGTAAGACCCCAACTAGAGTATGTTTCCAGTGTGTGGGATCCTCACCAGGATTACCTGATTCAAGAACTGGAAAAAATCCAAAGAAAAGCAGCTCGATTTGTTCTGGGTGATTTCTGACAAAAGAGTAGCGTTACAACATGTTGCAAAGTTTAGGCTGGGAAGACTTGGGAGAAAGCAGATGAGCTGCTCGACTAAGTAGTATGTTCCGAGCTGTCAGCGGAGAGATGGCGTGGAATGACATTAGTAGACACGTTTGAGTGGCGTCTTTAAAAGTAGAAAAGATCACAATATGAAGATAACGTTGGAATTCAAGAGGACAAATTGGGGCAAATATTCAGTTATAGGAAGGGGAGTTAGGGATTGGAATAACTTACCAAGGGAGATGTTCAATAAATTTCCAATTTCTTTGAAATCATGTAAGAAAAGTCTAGGAAAACAACAGATAGTGAATCTGCCACCTGGGCGACTGCCCTAAATACAGATTAGTATTGATAGATATCTGACCGTTCTCTGGTGCAAGGTCTTGTTGACACTCAAGTTGCTTCCTTGTGATCCCAGCCAGACAGCTCTATAGGCCTACAAGCATGTCTCACAACGTGATGTATTCCTTGAAATGTCAGCGTTTTTAAGACAGGTGAACTAAAGACGGGAAAGGGAGGTTTATGTTTTTAAAAGAAAGGAATAACGTTGTTTACAAAGGAAAGCAACTAAAGTTTTATTGTCTCTGATATGCTAATACATTACATAAACATTGAGATTCAAATGTCACAGCAAAGTTAAGCAGCTCCTTTTAGAGAAATAAATGAATAATGTCCGATTGAGATTTCATCTGTAATCCACGTGGACTGTGCACGGGACCTTAATACAATGCCGCCTTTTTAATTGTTATGATATCAACAGGAATCATATTTAGAAACGTTGCAGGCGACGAGATTTTACTCGTAGTGCGGTAAAACCACTACACTGATTCTCTGCTTGTGGTTGGTGGAATTATCACTCAAACAATAGATACCAATGAAAGGGAGCTCCTCGATTAGCAATCCTCTCGCAAAATGTATCTCTTTTATTATGTGCTCGAAATGCTGACCATCAACGGCAATGGAGATGTGCAATCCTTTCTTGACAGATGGTGCCACAGTGCGAAGAATTTCCCTCCATGTTGCAGCGTATGCTGCGATGATAGAGCAGTTCAGGTCCTCTGGGGTTTGCCCAAGTGTTTGTAGGACGTGAGTTATTTCAATGCGACCTGCGACTGATGAAAAAGTCCACATTTTCGATACTCTACTGCCTAACAATATTTGAGTTGCCAAAATGCAAAGAGCCTTAAGTCCACAAAAGATGAAAATTGAGATAAGACCACCATTTCCTTCTTCACAATATTTAGCATTGATTAACACCTACGTAGAGCCTTAAAATGCCTTCTACGTCGCTAATTTTGTAGGTTAAAAATCATGGACTGACGCAGAGACCCGTATGTCCACTGACAAGCTTGCTGCATAGACCTTTATGTCCAATCACTAAAAAGAGAAGCAAGTACCATTATGTCCACATCCATAAGCCTCTGTAATACGTACATACATACATGCATACATACATCATCATTATAAACCGTTATGCCTTTCAGCGTTCAGTCTGCAACCCTCTGTGAATTTACTAAACGTCCCCACAATCCTCTATTTGCGAATAGTGATGTGGCCTCATTTAGTTCTTTACCCCTTATATTTAAATCGTTAGAAACTGAGTCTAACCATCGCCTCTACTCCTCTTACCCTCCATAACAGAGTCCATTATTCTCCTAGGTAACCTATTTACCTCCATTCGCCTCACATGACTCCACTACCGAAGCTGGTTTATGCGCAAGGCTTCAACCATAGAGTTAATTCCCAACTTAGCCTTAATCTCCTCATCCCAAGTGCCCTCCTGCCTTTGTTCCCATCTGTTTGTACCAGCAATCATTCTCGCTACTTCCATGTCTGTTATTTCTAACGTATGAATTATATATCCTGAGTCCACCCAGCTTTCGCTCCCGTAAAGCAAAGTTGGTCTGAAAACAGACCGAGGTAAATAACGTTTTGTCTGGGAGCTGACTTCCTTCTTATAGAACATTGTTGATCGCAACTGTAAGCTCACCGCATTAGCGTTATTGCACCTTGATTCAAGCTCACTTACTATATTACCATCCGGAGAGAACACTCAACCTAAATACTTAAAATTGTCTACCTGGCTAATTTTCATACCATACTCATTGCACCTATTTTCATTTCCAAGATATTAGACTGCAGGCTTTCGGCACAATTATTTGCCATTAAGACTAAGTCGTCAGCATAGGCCAGACTGATTACTACATTTCCACCCAACTGAATCCCTTCCTGCCACTTTAAACCTTTCAGCAGATGATCCGTGTAAACTACGAACAGTAAAGGTGAACGATTACAGCTTTGTCTAACCCCTGTAAGTACCCTGAACAAAGAACTCATTCTACTATCAATTCTCACTGCAGCCCAATTGTCAAAATAAATGCCTCTGATTGATTTGAATAATCTACCCTTAACCCCATAGTCCCCTAGTATGGTGAACGTCTTTTCCCTCAGTACCCTGTCATATACTTAAATTCCATTTCTCTCGCGCATGAATTTAAAATCAAATATATTTTTTCTAATTTTATGCTGAAAGTATTGTGATCCTATATCTTGCACACACAAAATGGCACGTTTTTCTTTGTTTGTGAAAAAAATTATAATGAACTTAAGGCTCTTTTCATATTCGCAACTCATTTGTCCAATATATTAACATGTCAAACTGTTGAACCTTATAAGTATAATAAAAAAATCTTTGGTTACATTTTGCACTTTCTTCGTTCTTAGATTCACATTAACTGTTTTCTCAAAACAGAGAAAATAATGTTTCAGCGACGTTCCATTGTAACAAACCTTTTATTATTATTATTATTATTATTATTATTATTATTATTATTATTATTATTATTATTATTATTATTATTATTATTATTATTCGCATATGTGAGTGGTCACGCGAAAAGGGACCTGACCTTAATCCCAGTTAACTGGAGTCGGAACTTTATATGGACTTGGCCCAGTTTTTTGGCCGGATTACCTTCCCGACTTCGATCGTATGTGGTGGTGGGTGGGGGAGGATGTATTCGCTATTGCGTGTTTCTGAGTTGGTTAGTAGTGTAGTACGTTGTGTGAGATAAGTGTATTGAGACGAACACAAATCCCAGCCCCCAGACCAGAATTAAACACACTCTGTTAAAATCCTCGGCCCTGCCGAGAAGCGAAGTCAGGGCTCTCTGAACCGAAGACTAGTACAATGACCATTCAGCAAAGGTGACAGGCATGTATATATCTTTAGAATGGTATACCGAGCGAGTGGCTGCGCGATTTGGGTCACGTAGCTGTCAGCTTGCATTCGGGAACTCCACTGACGGCAGCCCTGAAGATGGTTTTCACACCAGGCAAATTCTAGGGCTGCACCTTAATCAGGGCCACGGCCGTTTCCTTCCCACGCCGAGCCCTTACCTGTCTCATCGTCGCCAAAAGACTTTGATGTTACATTCTACATTCGTATAATTAATTGTATTACATTAACATAAAAGAGAGCATGGAATGACTCTTTTGAAAGAAAAAGTGCTGAGTATTTTGAACATAAAGGAGTAAAATGTCTGTTCTTAATAGGAGAACGTCTGGTCACCCTGATTATCATCACACGTTTTCGATTTTAGGTTAATTTATATCGACTGTAGTGTTCTGCTGTAGCGTAACTTTCGCGGGGTTCCCTCCTCGTCATTAGTGTTAGAGGCTGTTGCGATTGTCGTAACCTTTGATACTGTTTGTGTCAGCTTTTCCAAGGGATGTTACTGTCATTGAACTCTCAAGGAATGTGCTGACGGTAATGGAGGAACGCAGCAACTTCCGTGTGAGCTCTGAGTCACTTTGGAGGTAGGGCTGGTAAGCAATGTACGCATACAACTAGAAATCTTTGAGACGCTGATGTTTCTTGCTGTCCTGTAAGACAATAACTGTGAGAGTTGCTGGGCGGCCTGAGAAAGGCTGAAGCTCCTTGAAGAAATGAAATCTCTACCGAGCACACCGGCTGCGTGGTCCGAGCGGTGTAGCCATTAGCTTGCATTCGGGAGATGGTGGGTTCGGACCCAACTGTGGGCAGCCCAGAAGACGGTTCAAACCCACCATCTTCCCAAATATAAATTTACAACTGAACGACCCATATTGCGAAGCCAGTTTACTCGCTAAGAGATTGTTTTGACCTTATTAATGCAGCTCTCTAGCGTTATTTTCCATTCAGTTGTTTTCCATTTTTACAACTAGCAAATGCGTACCTTCATTAAGGTCACAGTCGCTAGCAGTTTGCTGTTTCATCGTCACCAAAAAGTGTGAGAGAGTTGGGGCGACGTTAAACCACTAGATTGAATTCGGGAGATTGTAGGTTCGAACCTCTCTGTCTGCAGCCCTGAAGATGGTTTTCCGTGGTTTCCAATTTTCACACATGGTAAATTCTGGGGCTGTACTTTAAGGCCATGGCCGCTTCCTTCCTGTTTACAGCCCATCCCACCATAAGACCTATCTGTGTCTGTACGACGTAGAGCAAATTGCAAAAACAACAAATAAAAAAAACACGAGAGGTGGGAAACGAAGTCTTTCAATTAGCTTTGGTAACATCAAGCTACAGTCGACATGCCCTGGAGTTCAGAACACTAGAGAGGTGCATTAATAAGGTCGAAATAATCTCTTAACGAGCAAATTGGCTTCGCAGTGTGAGTCGTTTAGTTGTTAACCTACGTTCGGGAGATGGTGGGTTTAAACTTTATTGTTGGCAATCCTGTAGATAGTTTTCCGTGGTTGGAAATGGTGGCACTGTATGTCAAGTTCACGGCCGATACCTTCCATGTTGTTGCCCTCTAACGTCCCGAGGTCACTGCAAACTTAAGTTAGCACGACGTTAAACAGTAGGCCTAAGCAAAAGGATTTTTTTTTTGTTAAGAAGGAAGCCTTACTTTCCAGTGTCAACTTACTGAAATGTAACATGAAAACTTTCCAGTCTGTATAACACACAAACATTCCAATATAAATTATAACACTATAAACATTTCTGTAAAAGAATACACACTATTATACAAAGGATGACATGTTTCGTTCTAAAAGGACAACCTCAGATTCTGTCACAACACTTAAATTATGCGTATTTAAACGTACAGTATTGTTTAGGTTGTGTAAACTAGTCAATGAAAGAGTTTGGTGATAATATGAACAAGTATTAACAAATAATGGTTTTGTAAGTATTCAACCATTACTGTATTAACATAATGAAATACTTCTGTACTTATCCAGACTGCCTGGCAAAGCTTTGTTCGTCGTCTCCAAACATTATTTCAGGACGGTAATCTATACTAATATTTAAGTTTGTTTGCAATGGCTAATCTCAGAAACTACTGGACCGATTCTAAAAATTATTTCACTAATAGAAAGTTACATTATACCTGAGTGCTATAGGCTATATTTTATTTTCAAAACAAATCGAGGGGGGCGACGACGTGGGGAGATATAAAAATACTAGGCTAATATAGGCGAAATATCGAGTTTGTCATACAAGAACGAGACAAAGCTCATTTTAAGCCCCTTGACGCAAAGAACAAAACTCGGTAAGCCTTACGGGCCCGAAAACCACTTTTTAAGGCCCTAAAACCAACCGTTAGAGATATTAGCACCACACTACCCCTGCTCTAGGAATCGGATAAAGAAATGAACTGCCGTAACCATGGCAACATCAGCTCCAGTATTCTTACAGCAGCGAGATTATCTACAATATATCAGAAAAACCTAACATGTTACAAACATAAAATTTGGTATTTGGAATCTCCTTTAAAATAAAAGAACACACATTTTTGTTCTCAGAAAATCCACTTAAGGGGTGAGGGTTGAAAAGATGTGAGGAAAGAGTTGAATTCTTTATATGAGGATACATATATCTCAGAAACGGAAACCGGGCGAGTTGGCCGTGCGCGTAGAGGCGCGCGGCTGTGAGCTTGCATCCGGGAGATAGTAGGTTCGAATCCCACTATCGGCAGCCCTGAAAATGGTTTTCCGTGGTTTCCCATTTTCACACCAGGCAAATGCTGGGGTTGTACCTTAATTAAGGCCACGGCCGCTTCCTTCCAACTCCTAGGCCTTTCCTATCCCATCGTCGCCATAAGACCTGTCTGTGTCGGTGCGACGTAAAGCCTCTAGCAAAGCAGAAACGGAAGATGTTACAGACGTTAAAATTGGTAGGCAGTACTTGGAATTTGTTTTAAAAATAAATAAACGCACTTTTTCTGGAAAATCCACTTAAGGGGGTGATTTTTTTTAAAAAGCGGGTGATATTTTAAAATTAGTATCTTCTTCTCTTCTGTCGGTTTTCCCACATCTGTGGGGTCGCGGGTGCGAAATGTGTCGCACATGTGGATTTGACGCTGTTTTACGACTGGATGCTCTTCCTGATGCCAACCCTATGTGTAGGGATGTAATTACTATTGCGTATTCCTGTTGTGGTTGGTAATGTGGTGTGCTGAGTGAATATGAAGAGGACAGTGTTTGGACAAACACAACCAACCTGTCCTCGAGCTAGAAGAATTAATCGCACGCGATTAAAATATCCGACCCAGCCCGGAATCGAAACCGTAACTCTTTGAACCGAAGGCCGCAACGATGAACTCCCAGCCAAGGAGTAGGGCAGTTTTTAAAATTGGTATATTCACAGTATATCTCATAACATTAACATGCCGTGGTTTACCATTTTCACACCAGGCAAATGCCGGGGCTGTACCTTAATTAAGGCCACGGCTGCTTCCTTCCAATTCCTAGGCCTTTCCTATCCCACCGTCGCCAAAAGACGTATCTGTGTCGTTGCGACGTAAAGCAAATAGCGAAAAAAAACTTAACATGTTACAGGCGTGAAAATTTGTATTTGTAATCTCCTTTAAATAAATAAACCCGTTTTTTGACTGTTTCTCACATGTAGAGTTCCGTGTCGCATGTTCCAGATTTAGCTCTGCCAGTAGCTTGGTCATCTTAGCCCCAAAAGGCGATGACACGATCGTGGTTTACAAAGAGGTTCTGGCGTAAATGAAATGCAATTTTTCGGCGAGTTTTTATACTTGAGGGATTTTCAGATAATATCTTAGACAGTAGCAAGGAACAATTCATTTTTATCAACTTACGAAATCCTCGCGAGCGAAGCCGTGCGTAACAGCTAGTGATTGAATAATTATAAAATCCTTATTTGTTAATACTTGCTCGTATTATCACCTAACTCTTTCATTGTGAAGTTTACGCAACGTAAACAATACTGTACAAATATACGCTTGATTCTACTGATTTGATAGAATCTGAGGATATTCTTGTTGTAGTATGAAACATGTTATTCTTTGTAACTTATAATAGTGTGTATTTTTTCATGGTATGTTTATAGTGATATGATTTATATTGGAATTTTTGTGTGTTTGACAGACTGGAAAGTTTTTATGTTACAACCGGGAAATGCTCAACTGATGACAGCCTGAGAGCAGGACTGCAAATACAGAACGTTGAAAGCCCAGATTAATTTGAAGTGAGATGCATATAGTGTTTACAATGCACCATGGGCTAGAAGAAGTTTTACTTTAATCAACCTGACGTAGTCTCATCTTTGACGTAATATAAACGTGACAGGTTTGTGCGATATTAGTAATGTCGCTAAGCAGCCACTCCACGTGATGAATGTATGGCTTGTGGGGTGGGTTGCTTAGTATATTCGTTTCAGTGAACTTGGTAGGTTGATAGGTAGCAGAGCATTCTGGGCCATTGAGGAAAGCAACGGGAAACTACTAGCTCATTTCGCTAGTACATCTCTTCGGTGTCGCGCGGATTTTCAATAATTGATTTAGATACAAGTATTATTATCCCCTGAAAATGCAAATTGTCTTCCTCAGTCTGATTATTCGGAACATGTTAAATACATTACTATGTACTCCTGTGGGTGAGGGACTCAGGCGAAGATACACCCACGGTATCTCCTGCCTGTCTTCAAGAGGCGACTGAAAGGGGCGACCAAGGGATGATGGAATTCGAATCATGAGATTACTTGTGGTTAGTACCATTACGTGAGGAACACCATGGGTCTGTGTTAACTGTGGCTGGTACAACAATGTGTCACGTACCGTGGATTTACATTGCCTATGATTCGTATCACTACACGAGCGACACCATGCGTACAAGTAGCCTGTGATTAGTTCCACTATGTGAGGAACACCATGAGTCTTCGTTGCTTGTGAGTGGTACCCTAATGTGAGAGTACTATTATGAGGGGCCCGTGACCTGAATTTTGGACTTATTTGGACAACAACCATCATGTTAGAAAATAAGTCATAGTGAATTGGATCCACTGATTGGTTTGGATTCATGGTCATTCTTTCATTAGCATTCGTTTTAGTGTGTAGTCAGAGGATACGCATTTGATGATTCAATTATTGTGTCATTTCGTTGCACCTCGTACCATTAGATGGCGATGACCTCGCTATTAGACCCATTTAAACGACAAACATCATCCATCACATTATTATCACAACTGGTTAAAGACAAATAGTTGTCCCGGAGAACACATACACAACAGTAATAGTATGTATGTTGAGTAATCGGCTCGAAAGGTGGATGGATACTCAACTGCTCCGCCATTAGCTGTCATAGATGGCCTAGACGTCACTGAAGAGACGTACTAGGGAAATGAGGGGGTAATTTCCCGTTGTTTTCTTCACCGAGTCAGAAGGTGCTCTTACATCGTCTGCCAAGCCCACTGAAATGCACGCACCAACTGACTCTATGAGTGACGTTTTCATACCATTCATGACAAGGACTGGCTACATAACGGATGTCATTACTACGCTGATACCTCAGTCACTTTCATGTTCTCGAAATCAAGGGTGAGACTGAGACAGGACAATTAAAGTAACAAATTTGTTCTAGCCCATACCAGACATGGTGCACTAATGAATTAATCCATGGAGTGTGGCCTCCGAAGAGGCCTGGTGCAGTTCTCCTCAAATGAAATGTCGTATGGCTTTTAGTGCCGGGAGTTTCCGAGGACATGTTCGGCTCGCCAGGTGCAGGTCTTTTGATTTGACGCCCGCAGGCGACCAGCGCGTCGTGATGAGGATGAAATGATGATGAAGACGACACATACACCCAGTTCCCGTGCCAGCGAAATTAACCAGTGATGGTTAAAATTCCCGACCCTGCCAGGAATCGAACCCTGGACCCCTGTGACCAAAGGCCAGCACGCTAACCATTTAGCCATGGAGCCGGACAGTTCTTCTGAGTTGACACCCTATAAGCGACCTGCGCGTCTGTGAGGATGGGGCACAGCCTATGATGAATTATAATGATGAAGACGGCACACACACACCCAGTCCACCGAGCCATTGGAATTAACCAGTGATTAAAATCCCCGACCAGGCCGGGAATCAAAACCGGAACCCTTTGGGCCAAAGGCCAGCACGCTAACTATTTGACCTGTAAACACTAGGTCACTCCAACGAGGCATCATATATATGGGAATCAACTCTAAATAATGTAAAAATTACTTTCAGTTTGCAATGGTAACTCTTATTATCGTTCAGTATAACCGAAAGAGCTTTTGATGTATTAAGGGTGTTCGCAGTTGTGATCAACGGTATTTTCTGAGAAAGAAGTGAGCTCTCAGAGAAACTATTCTTACACCGCTCTGGCTTCAGATCGACTTTGCTGTGGGGGAGTAAAAGCTAGATAGAATCTGGATTATTTATTCATAAATTGGAGGTATGTAATACGACACCAGTGAGAATAACCGCTGGTACAAACAGGTGGGATCAATGCCAGGACACTCACAATGAAAATACAAAGGCAGGTGTAGCAATAAACTTGATAGGTGAACTACGTGTATGAACTGGCCTCGGTAGAGGACTGTCGAGAGACGAATAGAGGGGCATAGGTTACAGAGGAAAATAATGGACTTCTCCATGAAAGATACAAATAAGTAGGAGGAGACCTTAGTGAAGATTAAGACTCTCTTCTGATGATTTCAAGGTAAGGGATACAGACCTATGCACGGTCTTCGCGCTAGTTTAGGGAATTTTTTTAGGGTCTTAGTCATTCGTAGAGGCTGAGCTCTTTAAGGCATATCTATAATCAAAATCGATGTCAGATCTATAAATAGTCAGCTAATGCGGAAGCAGACTGGTTTACAGTAACATTGTGATAAGCGAATTCTTGTAGAGGTCAACGACAGTGACATTGCTTGGAAGTGCTAGCAGGAGTAGTAATAAAGGTTACAAGAGACACAGCATGCAGCGAGTCAGCTGGCCTTACGTACTGGTTGACGTATCAGCTTCCTGGATTCCACTCCTAGTTCTGTCACGGATTCAAGACTGGTTTTAGGGACTGCACTCTGCCTCAGATAACATACTGTAGTAGAGAAGTGGGTATACATCCCATTTTGCTCTCCTACTTTAGAGTGACGCTCTCTCTTTTCTACTAACGGCAAGTGAAGGGATGGTACCTAATCGGCAGACGAAGGCCACTTTCTTACGCATCCTAGCCTCACATCTCATCCTGTTTGGCTGAGCTTTTATCCGGGTGTTGGTGGGTTCGAACCCCCACTGTCTGCAGCTCTGAAGATGATTTTCCAGTTTCTCATATTCACAACAGACTAGCCCTTAGCCCTGTCTAATTCCATCGTCGCCAACATACCTGTCTGTCAGTGCGACGTATAAACATTTCTGCACAACATTTGTTTTTAAAATGTTCAGAGGTCAAAGAATATGAATGTATCACAATTTCCGAATCCTTTTTTTCTTTTAAGGAGAATAGTAGCATCCCACACAACCTCTACAACACGAGAGGGATTATTCACTGTGAAATGAAGCAAGGGTAAGCAGTTATACCGTGATTTAACTGAACGACGACAGCGCGAGCTGCATGCAGTGCCTCTTAATGCCGGGCAGCTATTTGCCTTACATATTAGTACTAATCCGTATGGTTTGCGGAGCGCCAAAGTCTTGTTAATACTGGAATTCACACTTCTCGTTTTCCGCTGAAGGTCAGCAGCGGTAAATTTTTACATGCGGTAACGTGCAGCCCTATAGAGCGGTTATTTAGGTGATTGTGACAGGTCACAATTCTCTCGCAAGTACAGTTTAACACACTGGAGGAGTCGCAGCTTCGTGAATTACACCATAACACGCCAACGACAGAACTTGATATTCGGGGAGGAAGACTGAAGAGAACTAGAAATGGCAAGCATGAAGTTTAATAATAATAATAATAATAATAATAATAATAATAATAATAATAATAATAATAATAATAATTGTTGAATGTGTCGATTCTTACGTTACTGTTCCATAAACCACCAATCAGTGATCATAATTCTCGTCACCCAAGAACTAGAAATATCGAACGGAGGTCGAATTATTCACATCGAAAGATGGTCGACGATAACACAAGTTTTCCGTTGGGCTAAGTAGCTCAGACGATAGAGCGCAGACCTTCCAGCCGAAGTTGGTGGGTTCCATTCCGCTCGGTCTGGAGGTATTTGAAGGTGCTCATATACGCCAACCTCGTGTCGGTAGATTTGTCCACATAGGGTTGGCGTCAGGAAGGGCATCAAGCCGTAAAACAGGGTCGCGTCAATGTTCGCGACAGTACCAGGTTGAAGAAGAAGAAGAAAAAGAAGAAAATACCATTTAATTTCCTTAATATAAAACCCTGTTTCTCACCATACTGAATTTTCAGATTGGTTTGAACCATTCTGATGAGTGTAACGTATAGCTGTCCTTAGAAAAATGCCGACTCTAATTTTCTATGAAGTGCAAGTTTTTGCTTAAAATTATATTAATATTTCCTATGGAGATTCTTCAGATGAAAATTGTATTGTCGTTGTTCTGTAGTGGAGACAGATCTGACCTTGTCTCCTAACTACTTTCTCTCCGCACATCGCTTTGTCGTCCCGCAAAAAAAACTTATCGTGACGGAGAAACAGTTACAGTTTAATGTTAGCGCGCATTCAGCTTTATGAATTATTATTATTATTATTATTATTATTATTATTATTATTATTATTATTATTATTATTATTATTATTATTATTATTATTATGCCTTTGCTTGCAAGACCTGGTGTTTACAGTGCACGTTATCTTCTGGTATACCGGGCGATTTGGCCGTGCGGTTAGAGGCGCACAGCTGTAAGCTTGCATCCGGGAGATAGTTGGCTCGAGCCCCAATGTCGGCAGCCCTGAAGATGGTTTTCCCTGGTCTCAATTTTCACACTAAGCAAATGCTGGGGCTGTACGTGAATTAAGGCCACGGCCGATTCCTTCCTACTCCTGGGCCTTTCCTATCCCATCGCCGCCATAAGACATGTCTGTGTCGGTGCGACGTAGAGCAAGTTGTGAAAATAAAAATTAAAATTCTGGTATGTACTAGATAAAATTTGTTACTTTCATTGACCTGTCTCAGTCTGAGCCTTGGCTTTGCCAGCATGAACATAATTGAGGTATACGCGATGCTAGTAATGCTGGGTCACTCATAGGGTCGGTTGGTGCCTGCATATCTGTGGGCTTGACTGACTTATATGTAAGAGCAGCTTTCGGCTCGGTGAAGAAAGCAACGGGGAACTACTTCTCTCCTTATTTCCCTAGTATGCTTTTTCATTGACGCCTAGACTATCTATGACAGCTGGTGACGGAGCTTTTGAGGAAAAAACTAGCGTTCGGGCTGAATACTCTACATGCATTATATTATTAAAGATCTTCGGTGGCAAATTTGGTGTTCACCCGACAAAATTCTTCAAAAATTCAGCCATAGATTCTGCCATCTACTAGGCCTATAGTAAAATGGAACGCCGAAAATGACGAGGAGGCACCCAGATGGCGTCGAATTAAAATGCCTGCACACAATAGCTGAGGCCTAATAATAATAATAATAATAATAATAATAATAATAATAATAATAATAATAATAATAATAATAATAATGATGAAAATGAAATGAAATGGCGTATGGCTTTTAGTGCCGGGAATGTCCGGGGACATGATCGGCCCGCCAGGTGCAGGTCTTTTGATTTGACTCCTGTAGGCGACCTGCGCGTCGTGATGAGGATGGAATGATGATGAAGACGACACATACACCCAGTCCCCGTGCCAGAGAAATTAACCAATTAAGGTTAAAATTCCCGACCCTGCCGGGAATCGAACCCGGGGCCCTTGTGACCAAAGGCCAGCACGCTAACCATTTAGCCATGGAGCCGGACTATAATGATAATGATAATGATGATAATAATAATAATAATAATAATAATAATAATAATAATAATAATAATAATAATAATAATAATAATAATAATTTTTTTGCTAGGGCTTTACGTCGCACAGACACAGATAGGTCTTATGGCGACGATGGGATAGGAAAGGCCTAGGAGTTGGAAGGAAGCGGCCGTGGCCTTAATTAAGGTACAGCCCCAGCATTTGCCTGGTGTAAAAATGGGAAACCACGGAAAACCATTTTCAAGGCTGCCGATAGTGGGATTCGAACCTACTATCTCCCGGATGCAAGCTCACAGCCGCGCGCCTCTACACGCACGGCCAACTCGCCCGGTATAATAATAATAATAATAATAATAATAATAATAATAATAATAATAATAATAATACCTTTACATGGGCTTTGAGGTAAATCCTCAGTATGTTTTGTACCGCTCATCTGTCAGTTCATTAGTGTACAGTCAGATGAGACGGTTCGATAACTCAATTAAATATTCTCCAATTGAAATTATAACCCTCCTGGGTATCCGTATCGCACATTTATCACAGCGTAGAGCCATTTTTCAATAAAATATGACGTTCCTCGAACAGAGATAAAATTATAGGTATATTTTTTATATAATGTTCTCCTTTAAAGCCCGGCTGTGCTCAATTTACCTTTAATCTAGGTGTTGTGGAAAGAGCCGTCGTATTTTTAAAAGCGTTCTTGTAGTTTTACGTGACTTGATATAGGGATAAAAGCCACGGGACTTCATATTTTATGTGGGCTTCGAACCACAGGATCATGATTTCTCATTTTAAAAATTCCATGTGCATTGACCGGGCATTGAACCGTGGGCGGCTTGGTGAAAAACTACCGATTATACCACTCGGCTATCTCTCCCATCTGCTTTCTAATAATGAAGTAGAGAATAATCATTCCGAATCCACTGCGACATCCACTCAATACTTTCAACAATTTAATCTAAGACTTCCAGATCTGAACTTATACTGAGCAAGAAAAAGAAACCTCATTGGTCGCTCCTGTGGATCAGTGGTAGTGTCGGCCTCCGGATCCCAAGATAGCGGGGTTCAACCCCGGCAGAGGTAGTCGGATCTTTGAAAGACGGGGAAACGTCCAAAGACCCGTCTGATGAATACCTGACAAAATTCATTGAAACAGCCGTAGATGTCGAAGAGAGATCCGGTTTACTCCGTCTGCCATCTAATAGGCCTAGAGCAAAACAGAACGTCCAAATCGACGTGCAAGCAGTCATATGGCGTCAAAGAAAAAGGAAATGCTTGCACACAGTAACCAAGGCCATACGAATAATTTTACCATTATTTATCCTTCAAATTTTTAAAAAGTATTAACATTTATGACACATCTTCATGTTCAAGCTGCTTTGAAAGACGTGTTTGGTTATCTTTTAATGCTTGTGAATGTGATGCACACTCCCAACATATATTTAATATAAAATAACATTTATTTACTTGTCAATTTTAAGGTGTGATTAATTTACATGGCACATGTTGTCCTGTGTGCAAGCCGTTGTTCATTTATTCTTCTAATTACGGTGAGTCCTGATAGATGAGTTTGTTATCAAAAGAAGGGCTGAACTGCAGTTGCTTCCCAAATCTGTTAGTTGGTTCTCAACCGAGAACCGAGCAAGTTGGCCGTGCGGTTAGGGTTCGAATCCCAAGTTTTTCGTGGTTATCCGCTATCGCACTGGGCAAATTCTGAGGCTATAATTAAATGAAGGCCACGGTCGCTTCCTTTCCACTTGTAGCCCTTTTCTATCGCATCGTCGCCATAAGAACTACCTGTGTCGGTGCGACGCAAAACAAATTGAAAAAAAAATCAAGGAGACAATAGAGTTGGTTCCCTAACGGTTTAGTTATCACTCTTTTCTTAGTTCAGGTAGCATGGAGACGCAAAAAAGACAAGCTTGAAGAGTGAATGACTAAACTTCTTCGAATTTCTTGAAACGAATGTTGCTGAAAATGAAATAGCTTCGCACATAACGTCTTGAATACTTTAAATACAGCGTCATATACTGTGTAGTGGCAGCTTCAATGAACTTACAATAATTTTGTGAAAAATATTCGGCAATGCCATTAGCTTAAGATTATTCTCTAAGAACCCTGTTGAGATCGACATTATTAGAAAAGAATTGTAGGAGATGTAGCCCATTAATAGCCTTCGTCTTCCGCGATGGACGCCAGACATTGGAGCGTCGCGAGACTGAGTGAATCCCGTTGCAACCCTCGCTCTAATATTAAAATATTTTGTGGAAACCGAGGATTGAACCCTTACTCTCCGAAAAGTGAAATTGTTACGCTACCCACTACGGCATGGGATGTTCATTGTTAATAATGTAATATTATTGATTTTATGTTCTACTAACTACTACTACAATTTTTGGAAACACCTGATTACCGGTACCAGATTATTGTCAGGAGTTTTTTGCGTGCCCGTAAATGTACTGATTCAAGGCTGTCATATTATTTCAGCACCTAGAGATGTTATCGGGATGAGCCGGGACGTAATCCCCAACCTTGGCTCAGAAAACCTGCGCTTTGGCGTCTGTTCCACTCAACCTGTGGATTATTATTATTATTATTATTATTATTATTATTATATCCACATGATCTACATACATCCACCCTGTGAGAATGAGGTCGAACTGTGTACCACTCACGTTATTACTGGGAAGGTTATGTACGGCACCAGTACAGGTCATTACACGCTCCTTTGACCATCAGTGGTGTTCAGGAGGTGTTTATTACGCAGATAATTTGCTCTTTAATCTGCTGCAGCTAATAACTTAGAGAAACAAAAGGACGCTGTGTCGCGACAAACGTGGAGCGGCAAACCTCTTTCAGGCACTCGCATTTTTTTCTTGTTATCAATGTGTTGTACATGACTATGTAGTTCCGATACCACCAGACATATAAGATAGTAGTTGATTGAACACCTTGAATATCGTCGTTGCCGGGACGAAACCTCCTATGTGAAATATTTTACCGAGCTCGATAGCTGCAGTCGCTTAAGTGCGGCCAGTATCCAGTATTCGGGAGATAGTAGGTTCGAACCCCACTGTCGGCAGCCCTGAAAATGGTTTTCCGTGGTTTCCCATTTTCACACCAGGCAAATGCTGGGGCTGTACCTTAATTAGGCCACGGCCGCTTCCTTCTAACTCCTAGCCCTTTCCCGTCCCATCGTCGCCATAAGACCTATCTGTGTCGGTGCGACGTAAAGCAACTAGCAAAAAAAAAAAAAAAACCATACATATATATTTTAGCTTAGAACTTTGGCCGGTAAGGTTCTGTCATCTAAGGTGCAATACTGTGTGAACATTGTCAAGGCATTCTCGCTCTTCATAATGTATGTGGTGATCTCCAAAAATATTATCACATTGGAGGTAAATATATGGTATATATCGCAAGTAGTCATTGGTTTCATGACTAAACATTTCACTGTTTACAGTCGAAATTGTACGTAAAAATGTCGACTGTGCTGCATTTTCGAATTAGGTACAAAAAATGTAACCTAACTGATCGGTAATAGAAATCACTGGTAGAACAAAAGTTAAATTGGGTGACTTCCAAATTAATTCACCTTTATAGCCGAGCAGTTAAGGTGTTTTTGTACTTTTTCCGTGAGTTTTACCACACTCTCTCCTGGGGAATATCTATTAGAAGTCCTTGGGCACGAACCCCAATCCTGGACTCTTAATTAGTAATTAGTTACACAGGTTATCAAACGTACATGAGACTGATAGCCAGATATATCCATAATGTGAACTAATATTATACGAATGACTCTTCACTTTGTTATTGTAAACAGGGAAACGTGGAGAGGCGACAATGAGACTGTATCTCCGAAAAATGCTAACAAAGGCCTCTGTGTCATAGGGAGTGACGGGAATGCGATTGAATTCAGTCGACTTGTTTTGTAAAGTAATCGACTATGATGATAGTTGAAACTAGTTCAATAGTTATTAATCGATAGTGCACATCTCTAGCCAGAGACAGTGGCGTATATGGATTGTAAGCTGAACTATGGTCTTTGATGTGAAGGGTAGTTGAATGCGAGCAGCGGAACGCGAGAATGTAGCAGTTTGAGCAACGGACGAACATAAAGTTCTGCCAAAAATGACGCAAATCCCCTAGCAAAACGTTTCAGACGATGAAAGCCGAAATCGCACGCATCACCACGACGGGAAAAAAAGAAAAAGAATAGTAGTGATGATACAGGTCAAAAGTCAAGGTAATGCTTGAACTGTTTTCTTGACTCATCTGAAATTGTACTCATATATTTCCTCCCGTAAGGAGCAACTGTAAACAAGAACAGCTACGAGGAGTTCCTATGACGTCCAAGCAGTTCGGTTTGTCGTAAACGTCCTGAGCTGTTGTGTAGGAAAAACTGGGTGTTGATACACGATAAAGCCCTGCACACAGCTCGCTGCTTGTCTAGCAGGAACTAACAAGGCAACATACACTGACTGACAGAGCAAATGCAACACCAAGAAGGAGTGGTTCGAAAGGGATGAAAGTTGGGGAAAAAACAGAGACGGCACGGACGAATAATTGATGTTTATTTCAAACCGATATGCTGGTTACACTATGCGCACGGCATCGACCCAGTAGGATGTAGGACCACCGCGAGCGGCGATGCACGCAGAAACACGTCGAGGTACAGAGTCAATAAGAGTGCGGATGGTGTCCTGAGGGATGGTTCTCCATTCTCTGTCAACCATTTGCCACAGTTGGTCGTCCGTACGAGGCTGGGGCAGAGTTTGCAAACGGCGTCCAATGAGATCCCACACGTGTTCGAGTGGTGAGAGATCCGGAGAGTACGCTGGCCACGGAAGCATCTGTATACCTCGTAGAGCCTGTTGGGAGATGCGAGCAGTGTGTGGGCGGGCATTATCCTGCTGAAACAGAGCATTGGGCAGCCCCTGAAGGTACGGGAGTGCCACCGGCCGCAGCACATGTTGCACGTAGCGGTGGGCATTTAACGTGCCTTGAATACGCACTAGAGGTGACGTGGAATCATACGCAATAGCGCCCCAAACCATGATGCCGCGTTGTCTAGCGGTAGGGCGCTCCACAGTTACTGCCGGATTTGACCTTTCTCCACGCCGACGCCACACTCGTCTGCGGTGACTATCACTGACAGAACAGAAGCGTGACTCATCTGAGAACACGACGTTCCGCCATTCCCTCATCCAAGTCGCTCTAGCCCGGCACCATGCCAGGCGTGCACGTCTATGCTGTGGAGTCAATGGTAGTCTTCTGAGCGGACGCCGGGAGTGCAGGCCTCCTTCAACCAATGGACGGGAAATTGTTCTGGTCGATATTGGAACAGCCAGGGTGTCTTGCACATGCTGAAGAATGGCGGTTGACGTGGCGGATGCGCCGATCCTCGCGTGCTGACGTCACTCGGGCTGCGCCTGGACCCCTCGCACGTGCCACATGTCCCTGCGCCAACCATCTTCGCCACAGGCGCTGCACCGTGGACACATCCCTATGGGTATCGGCTGCGATTTGACGAAGCGACCAACCTGCCCTTCTCAGCCCGATCACCATACCCCTCGTAAAGTCGTCTGTCTGCTGGAAATGCCTCACTTGACGGCGGCCTGGCATTCTTAGCTATACACGTGTCCTGTGGCACACGACAACACGTTCTACAATGACTGTCGGCTGAGAAATCACGGTACGAAGTGGGCCATTCGCCAACGCCGTGTCCCATTTATCGTTCGCTACGTGCGCAGCACAGCGGCGCATTTCACATCATGAGCATACCTCAGTGACGTCAGTCTACCCTGCAATTGGCATAAAGTTCTGACCACTCCTTCTTGGTGTTGCATTTGCTCTGTCAGTCAGTGTATCACTGTTTTGTCACACCTTCCACATTTGCCTGGTCTGAAACCTTGCAATTTCTCTTTCCCCGCCTTAAAACAAAGTGGAAGTAGATTTCATTCTTCCGAGGAGATTCTCACTGACACCAGGGCAGCCATACGGAATTTTTCTGCCCATTTGTTTCACCTGTGTTTCTAATAACCGTACTAACGTTGGCAGACTTGCGCATGGGCCAGAGGCAACTATTTCGAGAGTCATTGTGGAGCTGTGCAAGTGTACGCCTTGCTGCGTTGCTGCCTATTCTATAAGGCGAACTTACTGACTGTGGTAGTTTGTTTGTCTGATTCAAGGAATAAGAGTTTCCTATAATTGCTTCTCATAATTTCTTTGAGGTCTCTAACATACTCAATGTTATCGGTTCGGTAGTTCGTTGAACAAAAGGGGGATATTACATTAGAAATGCCCAATCCTATACAGAGAGATCAAAATATTTAAATATGGAAAACTCTTAAAGATGGACTTTCGTTTATAAACCAAATAACGAACAGTCTGTTCCGTCAATGCTACCAGTATGACGAATGAAGTTGACTTCTCAAGCTGGTGTGAAAAGCCTTGCTATATCCGATGCTATTGGAACCACATGTTCGAAGTAATTTTAACAAACTAAGATCAGAATTCATGATTCTAGAACGGTAATACATCATTTTAATAATGAAAGTATTTCCAATTTTGAGGGATGAAAAAAGTGAACATATCTTGTATATACTGTTGTCATTTCCCTTAACATGTCGCAAGCCAACGCGCAGTAATGTCATATAAGCGCCCTCGAAAGCTACAGACCTCGCTCAGCACTAACCCCTTACATGTGAACAGACTTAAAACGACACTAATTGCACCATTAAGGTGCGCTGATGCCTTTGCTGGCAGGACGTTGTGTTTACGGTGCACTATGTCTTCTGGTATGGGCTAGAGCAATATTGTTACTTTCATTGATCTGTCTCAGCTTTATCCTTGGCTTTGACAAGATGAAAGTGACTGAGGTATGAGTGATGCTAGTAATGCCATTCCTTATGCAGCCAGTCCCTGCTATGAATGGTGTGAAAATGTTGCTCATAGGGTCAGTTGGTGCATGCATTTCAGTGGGCTTGGCAGACTGATATGTAATAGCAACGGCTGGCTCGGTGAGGAAAGCAACGGGAAACTACCTCACTCCTCATTTCCCTAGTACGCCTCTTCAGTGATGCCTAGGCCATTTATGACAGCTGATGGCGGAGCTTTTGAGGATCCAACCAGCCTTCGGGCTGAGGACTAAACATACATACAAGGTGCGCTGAGACCTGTAACTGAGGGACCTAACTCTCAAGGTACACTATAATACAGCATATCATGATAGAATGCGCGCAGTTAAAAGGACACCGCATTCGCTGCCGAGAGTTTCAGTCCTCGGGAAGTTGCAATGTCCCGAGGTTCCAATCCTCGCGCTGACTGGGCAGTGGTACTAACCTGAGAGAAAATACCATATAATCCACGAAGCGAACGCGTGTTAAGGTCGATTTAATATTTTCCCAAATGTCGAAATAATGAGGATGAATAATAATATTAGAGCCACCATGGCTCAGGCGGCAGTGCACCGGCCTCTCAGCGCTGGGTTCTGTGGTTAAAATCTCGGTCACTCCATGTTAGATTTGTGCTGGACAAGCCGAAGGCGGGACAGGTTTTTTCCGCGTACTCCGGTTTTCTCTGTCATCTTTCAATTCAGCAATACTGTCCAATACCATTTTATTTCATCTGCTAGTCATTAATCATTGTCCGGGTCCATGGCTAAGTTGTTAGCATGCTGGCCTTTGGCCACAGGGGTCCCGGGTTCGATTCCCGGTGGGTTCGGGAATTTTAACCATCATTGGTTAATTTCGCTGGCATGGGGGCTGGGTGTATGTGTCGTCTTCATCACCATTTCATCCTCATCACGACGCGCAGGTCGCCTACGGGAGTCAAATCCAAAGACCTGCACCTGACGAGCCGAACATGTCCTCGGACACTCCCGGCACAAAAAGCCATAGGTCATTTCATTTCATTAATCATTGTCCCAGAGGAGTGTGACAGGCTTCGACATTCGGCACAATTTGTACCCTCGCCGATAGATGGGGGCTTCATTCATTCCATTCCTGACCCGGTCGAATGACTGGAAATATGTGGATTATTATTATTATTATTATTATTATTATTATTATTATTATTATTATTATTATTATTATTATTATTATTCTGTGCTACGTACTGTACTTACTGTAAATATGGTAAATTTTCATTATACACTGTTATGTATTTTACCGTTCATGCCCTTAGCCTGTTTAAGTGAACTATGCATCTTCATAATCCTCTATACGCAGCCGGGATTGATGCCTCTTCTGTTTCGTGAGCTCTTAAATTATTAAATACATAATCTAACCATTGAGTCTTGATCTCTTCCAGTTCCCCATACCATATTCGTTCGAGACCATTGGTCTCCTAGGTCTCTCACTCTACTCCATTCGCCTCATATAGTCCCCGATACATTTCCTAGTGGAAGTGTTGTCTGTCACTACTGGCCGAAGTGCTACAAAATTAATTATGTATTACATTTGCATGAGTTGAATTTGAGATATATTCGGGTTTTCTCTGAGTATTCAGAAATTGTGGTATGGGAAGTACAGTAACTTCTCTCGATTGGGCAATTCTTCTTCTACTTCTTCTTCTTCTAGTAGTTTCTCTACACAGAAGGCCGTCGACTATCATAGAGTAATATTTCCTATTTTGTGTTTCCGTTATCGGATTGCCATAACGTTGATGTCGAGTCTCTTTTCGAGGTTTCACGCCCAAGATAACCTTCTCCGTCCACGTTTTCCTTGTTTATGATCTGTTGTAACTGGCTGTATCTGTCATTTCAGAATTTGTGACCGAAATAGGCTGCTTTCGTGCGTTTAACTGGAGCAATGCTCCGTAAAATAATAAATTATGCCACCGAGCGAATTGGCCGTGCCGTTAGCGTCGCGTAGCTGTGAGCTTGTATTCGGAAGACGGTGGGTTCGAATCCCATCGTTGGTAGCCCTGAGGATGATTTTCCATGGTTTCCCATTTTCACGCCAGGCAAATGCTGGCTGTACCTTAATTAAGGACACGGCTACTACCTTCCCACTCCTAGTCCTTCCCAATCATTCGCTCGCCGGAAACATTCGATGTGTTAGTGCGACGTTAAACCACTTGCAAAATAAAATAAAATAAAATAAAATAAATAAATGAATAAATAAATAAAATAAAGTGTGCCATATATTTGCACCTTCGATGTTAGGCCCCTTAAAACAACAAGCACAAGCATCAATTCTCTACGTCCAAATATAAAATAATCTAGTATAGTGCGATGTTAACACTAACAGTTTTTGAGAAATGAACCGAGGAACTTCAAGAATCGGCTTAATATTTACTAATGTTCTTATGGCAACGCCCGATTCCCGACTGTGTACATCAGACTGATGTGGTGGTGGTGATGATTTTTAGAGGAACCCTAATCAGAAGAATAAAAAAACAGGTAGAGTAGTCGTGTTTGGAGAACACTCCCTACTCCTAGACCTCTCAAATCTAATTCTGTCGGGGTTGGAAGAGAGGAACGGTTGAGCTATGGAGTAGGCTAGGATAAATGAAAGCGAGGAGACCGCCAGGAGTACGTGGAAACTATGCCAGACTCGCCCGGATTGTCGCTTCTGTGTTGAGAGCCCGTGTGGTTTACCACTTTAGTCGCCTCTTACGACGTGCGGAGGATACCGTGGAAATATTGTGGCCCTACCCACAGGAGATACAGAGGAACTGCTATGAACCGGACGATCGACGTCACCCTCATTCCACTTCCACTTCTGTTGCAAAATTAAATGAACTGAGTTAATATCCAGCCTACCAGTAGGTCTGTTCATTCTCTATTTTTCCGGTCGAAAAAAATTGAATGAAGAAGAATGAATCGTCGTGGAAGAACAACACACTGTCTCTCCTCTTCTTTTTCCATTTTTATTAACGTAACCATTTGTACGCGATCGTGAAACCTAAGACAACGGAAAATTGCATTTAACTTTCAGCATCGATCGTTTGGAAACGCGCGACTGTGATTTTTGGCTTAAATTTCAGTATCTTCATTCTTCTGAAGAGTCCAAATAATTTGCTGTCGCATTCCATCTTCAAATTACATTTCCCTATTTACAATGCATGATTAAATAAATAGCACACAATCCCTCATCTCTAACTAGTTCTGTGACCTCGTATACTTTCACACCTCTTATCATTGTCATTAAAAATGTCTAACCATCGCCTCCTTGGCCCTCCTCTTCTTCTGTTACCCTCTATTCACCTCAAAAGACTCGACCACCGAAGCTGATTTATACACACAGCTTCATCTGTCGAATTTACTCTTAACCTTTATACCTCCTCATTCCGAATAGCCTCCTGCCATTGTTCTCGTCTGTTTGTACCGGCGATCATTCTCGCTACTTTCTTGTCCATTACTGTACTTCCAACTTATAAATGAGATAGCTTGAGTCCACCTAGCTTTCACTCCCGTACAGTAACGTCAGCCAGAAAGCAGTACTATGTAAATACATTAGGTGGGGACAAAAATCCGTTAGTGTCACCATTTAGAACGCCTGGAAGGTATGCATGTCAACTAAACGGCGTGGATGGACAAGTTGGCGGCGTAATTCCTAGCTTTCCAGTGCAAGGACACCTGTCTTTATGCGTACATTTTCCTTTACGGCAAAAACATTGAAGAAAGTAGGTTAGTTGAGTAGTACCATCGCTGCAATGGGAAAAAGAGATGTCTAACAAAGTAAACTTGATGTCAGTGGACTGTAGGGGAAGCAGGTAAAAGGATTTATTCAAATCTACATCAGAGTGTAATCAAAATTATTTCTATTCATCTAAATCTGTATTATTTCATCACACTAATTTTATTTTGTACAGTACTCTCCATTATTACCAATACCATTTTGCCATTTCTCGGGAAGCTTAAAAATACCTGTTTCTCAAAAAGTTGTAGGTTTGTGTTGGTGGAACTGTTCAATTATACTTCTGCAATCCTTCAACGAATCAAGACGTTTACCATTCAGAACTCCGCGGAGATAAATAATAATCTGATGGAACGATATCAGGGAGGTAGGACGGGTGAGGTAACAGATCCTAACTATCTGATGAGTCGCATTAGACACGTGTTTTCGCGTTGTCATGATGGAACACCACTTCATTGTTTGTTAATTCTGGCCGTTTCTGTTCAAGAACCTTTCAGATGGTCCAATTGAGAACAATATCTCACGGAGTTGATGGTCTATTCAATAGGAAGAAATTCTTAGTAAAGCATGCCTTTTAAATCCCACCAAATCAAAGCAGTACTTTTCTGGAATGGAGACGTGGTTTAGCGACTGTTCAGTGGAGGTTCAGTTTCTTCGCCAGGACTTTTTCCTTACCTTGTTTTCATAAATGATATACTTCTCATCACCCGTCACCGGACGTTTCAGATATGTATCCTGTTCATTACGCCTTAGTCACAAATGGGCACACGCTGTGCCAAATTCCGTTCGCTGAGTCCATGTGGCACTCAAACATCTCAACGAGATATGTAACCAAGCCTCTTCAGGTGTTTCCCCACATTACGTGACGATATATTCAGCACTTAGGCTATTTATCCCGCTTTCAGCCTTGGGTTACTTTCAGCTAATTCGTTGCGTCTTTCTTCGTCTTTAACAGTGCGTCTTCTGCTACGAGGTTTGTCCCTTAAGGAAAAAAAAAAAAAATCTTATTTTGCCCTTGCTATAATAAAAGAGCATCCGACGTCTGAAATGCTCATTTCAAATTTCCATGTAAATAAACACTGGCGTACACGAACCGAGCAGGTGCTAGCGAGGCCACCGACAATCAGGTACACACTGAACAGCTGGGTCGTTGCGTACGTGAATGAGCGATGCGGCAACTGCTCGGTCGCTACTGTAGAGAGGCTTGTGGCCTCTCCAGGCTGAATATTCGTGCTGTATGGTATATACTGTAGTGTGAACGGAATAATTATGTCACCACCAAATAGTTTCGTCCGGGAGCTGACTTCTTCTTACATAATACTATTGATCGCAACTGCGAGCTCGCTGCATTTGCTTTACATCATCTTGGTTCAGTTTCACTTGGTATACTACCATCCCAGGAGGATACTCATCCTAAATCCTGTAGCAACATAAACAGTACTGAAAATACAAACATGCTCTAAACATCAAAGAATACTAAATGTAGCCGGAAACCTGTCATTGCAACGACAATGGATGCAGCAAGATGGACCTATAGCCTAAATTGCGAGGTGGGGTGGAGGTGGTGGATCACTTGCCCTCCTTCAACAACACTTTGAAGATGGCTTAATTTCCCGTACCCTCCCAATGCCTGTGAGGGTCTACTTACAGGGCTTGCTGAAAGAATGAGTATTTTGGTCGGATGCCCCACCTAGGAATGTTCACGAATTGCGAGAGAAGATCGTAATTTTTTGTGTCCTTGCGGACACCTGTGTTCGTGAACATGTTCGACAGCCTGTAGAGTCGTTTTCAACAATGCCTGAGATATAGAGGTGCACATTTTAAACACATCGTGTACCGCCGCAGTTAGATACGTGTTACGGTCGTCACCTTGCTTTTTGTTATGAGTATCTTGATGTTCAGAGAATGTTTGTAATTTCAGTCGTTCGTTTTGCCACATACCATACTTGAAATGATCCACCTGTTCCAATTTCGTGTTCCCTACCTGGCATTCATTCCTGTTAGGCTTCTCTACAGACATCACTTTAGTCTTGAGAAATACTAATTTTCATATCATACTCAGTGCGCTTCTTTACAAGCTCCAATATATTAGTTAACAGGCTTTCGACACAGTCTCCAATTGGGATGGAACAAATATACTTTGACCAGGCAATTAAGGCCACAGCCGGTTCTTTCTCACTCCCAGCCCTTTCCTATCCAATCGTCGCCAGAATAAAAAGGATCTGTAAAGGAATATAATTAAGTAAACATTAAGTGTGATATTGTGGCGATGGAGATGTTTCACTCTGGAAGACTACTCCAGACTGAAGATTAACTAAAGTCACGAACGCGCGCGTGTGTGTGTTAAAACCTGGCTTCAAAAGCGCAATATTATTCAGTTAACTCCCATCATCTGTGAAGAGTCCGGCTCCATGGCTAAATGGTTAGCGTGCTGGCCTTTGGTCACAGGGGTCCCGGGTTCGATTCCCGGCAGGGTCGGGAATTTTAACCTACTTGGTTAATTTCGCTGGCACGGGGGCTGGGTGTATGTGTCGTCTTCATCATCATTTCATCCTCATCACGACGCGTAGGTCACGTACGGGTGTCAAATCAAAAGACGTGCATCTGGCGAGCCGAACATGTCCTCGGACACTCCCGGCACTAAAAGCCATACGCCATTTCATTTTATCTGTGAAGAATTGACTTATGAGGTAAATTGTCTACACAACAGAAGCTATAGTAAACTCCTTTCTGTGTGCGTTAAACAGAGCTTTCATTGTTGTGCTATTGGTTGTAATTCACGAACACTCCGAACTTTATAAGCCATAAAATGACTGTTTACGCTCCAAATTTGAGTTACTGTAGTAATCCCTTAAGCATTAGCTCCGTCTAAAGATATATTATTTATAATTAAGTTTATCAGTTCGCGTTGGAATTTGGTTATGCTCAGCCCAAACAAATGTTTCTAATATTATAATTTATACTTTCACGGCCCGTGTAACTATTCATGGCGTATATTTTGGGTTTATGCCGTGTAATGAACATACCTTACATACGTATTGCTGAATCTTACATAGGTACAACGTACGAACTGTATTTGGAACTTCAAATAAGATTAGGCAACTCCTGCGACCAACTAAGGACAGTTTTTCTAAATTGCAACAACCTGGTATCTACAGAGTTCCCTGTACTTGTGGCTAGGTTTATATTGGATAGACTTAGAGAACGATATGTATTCTCACTAAAGAACATACAGGTGTATCAGACTCAACCAACCTGATAAATCATTGCTGATCATGCCTTAACACCTGGTCATGATGTCATGTTCCATTGAGTGGATGTTCTTGCGCGTAATAAAACAATATCGCCCCAGAATCATCAGGGAGGCGGTTGAAATACGTAAACACCCAGATAATTTCAACCACGATACAGGCTACAACCTCAGTGAATCATGGCTACCTATTATCAGAACCATCAGCAAATGATGCTTTACTGTTGCCATTCGTTGTCCCTAACATGCGGCTAAAATGGGGTGCCTACTACATCTTAGGGTATCACTTTAAGTTCTTTGTTGCTTTCTCTTAGCAACCTTTGATGCGTCTCATTTTTCTTTTTCTCCTGACGGAGAAAGGCAAGGTTCCTTTTGAAACGCGTTGAGTGTTAATATAGTTCACTGCACGACATAAACCCAAAATATACATCATGAATAGTGAACTCTTTGTTTGTAGTGATTTTTAAACAGAGCTAAAAGACGGATGTTTCATAAATGTACTCTTCTTACAATTCCAATTGGAAAATTGCTTTTAGTTTGTCACTCGTCCGCGCTTCCTTAATAAATACAACTGTGAGTTTCATTGAAATGCGTTTTCTAAGCAATGAATCCAATTATACCAAACGTTAACTAACATCAATCTAAAATCATTTATCTAAGATATGAATACATTTTTGTAATATACCCAAAGGTTAGTCGAAACGTTTAAGATTATCGGCTATAACAAGAATATAGTGCCTGTCTATACATTCGATATTTATCTAATTTTTAGTGCAATTCTGATTGGGATATTGGCAAACACAGTGCAGAGATGATACCCATTATTTTTGCAAGTTTTGTCGGTCTGCATGTCATTCGGTTTGGATTGAATGAACGCATGAAGTACTGATCGATTATTTTCGAGAAGCTTGCCAGTGTTAAAGTGGAGACATCGAGAATTTTTCCGCGCTTGTTTTTACCTCTTACAATTTATGTTTTGAAAGGACAACGATATTTCAAAATACATTGAGCAAAACCATTCGTGCAGTAATCCTCAGTGAAAAGTAAATAAATTAAACCAAAAAACTGATTTGAACACGGAGCGCAAATGTGTGAGGTCGCGGTGAAAGCCACAAGGCTACAGCGTCTGTTGAGATTAAAGCAAAGCAAAGTCACCTCCGTAAAGGCCATGAAGGCCCTCTGCACTTGATGGGGTAGGGTGGTTAGCTCTACGCCCGGCCGCCCTTGCCCCCCAGGAATGAACCTGGTACTCATTTTTGGTGCAGGTTGAGTGAACCTCAGGGCCATATGCACCTTCAGAAGTGGAAATCTCGTTTCTTAAATTTTACGACTTCCTGACGGGGATTCGAACCCACGGCCTTTCCGGGCAAACCGAGCACGCCTTTCCCGACTCGGCCAGGCAGCCCCTGTCTCGAAAATTTTGACCATCATTTTCTTGGAAACGGTTGAGTCTCTATGCATAAGCCGAAACTTATGTTCGCTTATTTTGACCCCTCTTGTTGTACTTGGCGGGTTTCCCTCGTCAGAGTTTATCGATGCCACTTTTCCTCGAAACTTGCTTAAGGTCACGACTGCAGCCTTTCCAGTCTCATCTCCCTCCCAGCATGACTAGAAGATACACTGACGATAATAATAATAATAATAATAATAATAATAATAATAATAATAATAATAATAATAATAATAATAATAATAATAATAATACAGCACCAAAAATACGAAAATATTGGCCACAATATCCCAGTTTCGGAGATGAAAAAAATAACGTTTTAAACTTCAAAGGACGGTGTCATAAGTCCTGTTTCTTGCTGAAATCAGACACTATCTCCTCATTACAAGAAAATGTCACGTCATTGCATAACAATTGGAAACCAGAAGCAGCTTGCAGGGCTTCTACACGGAAATACAGTGCATCCCCATTTCTTGGGATTGATAATACCTCAGAAAGCGGTGCTTGTTAAATCCGATATCGCACCATGAAGAGACTGGATTACACGTGTGTATCAATGTTCTCATACACAAATTCTCGGAAGAGCGTCGAATTGGCGCGTTCATGATAATATCAGGTCAAGTTATAATCTCGTGTGTGGAGCTGAGCTGATCATTACAGTCTGATACTAAAACTGAACACGTGGTGAAATAGCTATTAGCCTATGCTTGAGTAGGACTAAATTATGTTCATTATGCTATTACCTACGGTCTAGGAAGCCAAGTATAACGGCCGAGAGGATTCGTCGTGCTAACCACACGACACCTCGTAATCTGCAGGCCTTCGGGCTGAGCAGCGGTCGCTTAGTAGGCCCTTCAAGGGCTGTAGTGCCATGGGGTTTAGTTTTATGCTATTACCTTGGAAAATGAGCATTTTCATGCAGGTAATGATGTTGCGTACCTAGTTCCTTGGCTGAATGATCAACGTAATAGCCTTCATTTCAGAGGGGCTCCGAGTTCGATTCCCTGCCGGGCTTGGCATTTTAATAGCGTCTCGTTAATTCCTTTAGCTTGGAAACTGGATCTTGTTTTAATACTCATCCTTACACTGAGTGGCCAAAAGTCACGGGAAGGGGTGTCTCATTAGAAAATGTGCCGCGTATGACCCCTAAGCGTTGCGGCTAGTTGCGGTGTAGCTGAGAAGTCTGTCACACACACCAGTGTCGTGAAGATGGCGACACGTCGCGAGTTAACTGACTTTGAACGTGGGGTGATCATCGCTGCATCGCGCTTGGATCATAGCACTGCAGACATTACACGCGAATTCGGGTTTCCGAGGTCAAGGGTGTCGAGGGTGGATCTTAAGTATCGCAGGGAGAATGTCACCACCCGCGTAAACCGCCACACGGGAAGACCACAGGTGTTTAACGAACGGGCATCACGTCGCCTCCACAGAACCATACTGGGTGCTCGACGGGCTACAGAGAGTCAGATCCCCGCCCAGTTGAATGTTGGGAGTCAGGAATCCATTTCAACCAAGACTGTAAGGAGGCAACTGCACCGCATAGGCTTCACCAGCCAACGACCAACTCCTGTCCCTTTGCTGACACCTCGACACAGCTCAACTACGTGCATGGGTTCGCGAACATCAGCAATGCACCATGGAACAGTGGCGACGTGTGGTATGGTCTGATAAATCCGGGTTCCAATTGTATCGAGTTGATGGGCGCGTGACATTGTGGCATATGGCTCCTGCGTGTCAACAGGGTTATGTCTAGGCTGTATGTGGCTCAGTTCTGGTCTGGGCGGCGTTCTCATGGTCGCAATTAGGCCCCGTTATCCAGCTGCAGGGAGTGCTGACAGGTGCACGATATGTGGGCATTTTTCAGAACATCTGCATCCCTTTCTGGTCCAAGGGTACCGTACCCTGATGGAGATGTCATGTTTCAAGAGCACAATGCGCCATGTCACCGCTCTGTGGTGGCATGCAGGTGGTTGCAGGAGAACTCCAGTGAAGTTACGACCATGGATTGGCCCTCCAGAACCCCCGATCTTCATTTATAGGATGTTGTCGATGCTGGTGTCGCTCCATGAACTCCGCACCAACTGCACACGATCAGTTGTAGGCAGCAGTGCAAGATGCGTGGATCTAGATCCCTCCAGAACGACTCCAACACCATGGCGAGTCGTTGCATCGCCGTATTGTTGCCGTTTTCAGGGCTCGCGGAGAAGCAACTCGTTAATAGGACCACATTCAGTGTCTTCCCATGACTTTTGGCCACTCATTGTATGCATATACCTAGATACATACAATACACCACTCTACCACTTACCGCAGAAACAAGCACTAGCGAATTCATCCCACCACATAGGGTTGGCGTCAAGAAAGGCATTCTTCTGCAAAGTTGGGTTAATTCTAAGTGTCGATTCAGTTAATTCAGGAAAGAAGAAGAAGGAGGTAGTGTGTATTTTTCAGTGTGATGATAATAGTCGGTATAGTGCCAAATTTTCGAGATTTCGTTGTAAGGTACGCGATAATTTCTATAGCAAAGAATATAATGCTCTTCTTTCCCAGTCTTGGATGGCTATCAGCATCACAAAACAAGAAAAGAAAAGAAAAGAGAAGTTAGGAATATTGTGGTGTTCGGCACGTCATGTCATAGGACATGTGTGGTCCTGTTGTAAAAGCACTGTATACACACAAGTAATTCAATAGTTGATTATTTACAATACATCAGATGTCGCTGCCCATGGTCTATGATGTACCTGGTGTGAACCAAGCCATTTCAGGTGAACAGAAGAGGTAGTTCTGTATACAGTGCGGTACGAACTTCAGCTAGTGTTCACGTTTCACGTGCAATGCGTCACTTTGACCGAGCCAGAATTGAGGCATTAATTCCAGGTCGACATACACAAGGAGTAGAAGGACACATCGTAGGGTTTACTATGTTGTTTCAAAAACGTGGAAAAGATACCGCGAGACCAATTATGTGAATGACAGACCGAGGGAAAATCGACCGAGGGGTGATACCGCCACGGTATGTCCGCGTAACAGCGCAGAGGACACAAAGTTCGACTGCTCAGCAGTTACAAGAAGACTTCGAGGTCATCCAAGTTCCGTGTATCTGCACAGCTGTATAAAATCGACAGCGTAGTGCCCAATGAAGTTAATTTCGACCGATTCAACGTTTTCCACTAGAGACTCGTCATCGTGTTGAGAGAAAATGAAGGGCCATCCAACATCTTAATTGGGGGTTGATTAATGACGTAATGTCTTGTCTGCAGATGAAACACAGACACCACGTAGGTGAGATATGCGACAGCGAATGGTGTGGAGATGTAAAAGACGCGGTGGAATGTACCGGCATATTCAAAAGGTGCAGGCGTTTCGAGGTGGTGGTGTAATATTTTGGACTGGGATTATGCATGACTGACGTACACCTTTGATGCTAATTGGAAGCTTGTTAACTGCCTAGTGGTTCACCGATGAAATCCTTTGACCATTTGTACTACCATTTCGGGATGAATATGGGGCTAAATTCATTTTTGTCGACGGCAATTCTCGCCCTCAACGAGGTGCATCAGCGAGGAACTTCGTGAGAGGGGCGGATAGCAATTATTTTATAGGAATTTACCGTCTAATTCGCCGGACATGGACTGCATTGAGCACTCATGGGGCATGTTGAAAAGAGGTTTTTGATTGTCTACAACCTTCACAGACACTCCCAAACTTCATAAGCTTTGCCCAGATGGAATGGGACCTTCTTCCTCAAGATAACATCAGGAACCTGAACAATGCCACACGAGTCCATACACGGTACAAATGAAGAGCGAAGAAGGGATAGCCTTCACCAAAACTGAAGAAAGACACAAATTATTACCGTTTCAAGCTTAGACTTTTGAGGTATTTGCTAGAATTTAAGTCATAGTCTGGGATAGGTCCTCGTTCATGTCCTTATAACTAGCCACATGCAGCTCCTCTGTTTAGAGTTTCTTATATTCCTCGTGATTATATTGTATAATTTTGTTATTTATGATTTTTTCCATTCTTTCTTTAGTAACGTAACAAGTGTCAAACTCGGGTTCTCTTTCAGTTTTGCATATCACATTCTCAACTATATATTCTTTCTCTGTTTTTTCATTTACAGTCCATTTCGATATGTGTACTGTATTTTCCTTAGTTTCTTGTCTTCCTGCTTTATTCTTCTACATTCTCATCCACCAAATTTTCTTTTAGTCAATTGTTCGGTACTTTTGTTTACTCTACAGAATCCAACTAGTGTTCTCCCGCTCTTACATTCTGTCCTTATTGTTTATCTTTTCATGTTCTTCACATGTTGGTCAATCTTCTGCCATCCCTTGATAATATTGTTTTCCAATATTATCGCATGTCGTTTGTACTATCGGCTTCTGACGAAAAGTCATGGCAGCTTGTGGGCAGTTGGCTTTACGTCTCACCGATAGGTCTTTTGGCGACGATGGGATAGGAAAGCGCTAGAAGCGGGAAGGAACTGGCCGTGGCCTTAAGGTACAGCCCTAGCATTTTCTTGGTGTGAACATGGGAAATAACGGAAAACCATCTTCAGAGCTGCCCACAGTGGGGTTCGAGCCCACTATCTCCCGAATACAAGCTCACAGCTGCGCGACGCAAACCGCACGACCACTTGCTCAATGGAGCTTGTAGGCACGGCACGAGTAAGAGATACTACACTCTAAGCTACAAACATTAGTCGTGACAGTCAGTGCGAGTTCCCGCATATGCCTTATTAAACGGTTCATTATGCAATACTTACTAATTATAGTATATGTGTAAGTAAAGCGCAATTGCATTACCACTTCGAAACTTCATGACACCACCTCAATTAGGACGGAACCGATGTTTGCTGTCAGGCTTGAAACTTACGATAGGTGCTTGCGCATCAGCCATATTTAACCTTCGCACCGCTTACCCCGCATCCATGCGACATCTCGTCAGATGATTGATGATGATGATGATGATGATGCTTGTTGTTTAAAGGGGCCTAACCTCGAGGTCATCGGCCCCGTTAGATGATTATAACAGGGTGTATTGTACGGTGTACTGTACTTCGATGACAGTGAGTTAGAGGTCTGCATTATCTCTGATTTTTACCGGCGAGTACCGCTCGCCTCTCTGACTCTCGGGATTATGCGGCCGAGCGTCCTGTGCAGCCGGTTGCGGGCTACCGATCATCAGCGACTGGCCGAGCGCGCCAAACGCTCGGTCGGTCGCCAGTAACCGGCGGGCTCAGTGTTAGCCAGCCAGCGAGCTGCGCTTCGCCGGACTCGGGATCATAGGCCACTACTTTACATTAATCCTCACCTATTTATTTTACAAATGTCTTTCGTACTATCAGTTCTATAACCTAAATTGTATATGTTACATTTGAAGTGTGTTAATATGTTGCAGACTATTGGATTTTCGTCTTTCAGGTGATAATGTATCTAATAATTGTAACGTTATGAACTGTAATGTCTTCATATAGTATTTTATTCCGTTCGCTAGATAAACGGGGACACAGTAATAGTGGGCTATGTGTAGCCTATCTCCAGACTCGGCCACATGCACACTGTACTAGTATCAAATGCAGGATCAAGAAGAAATGCAGGATTGGTTTTAAACAAATACTCATCAATTTTCTTTTTACAAGCGTTAATTTATAAATAAATTATGACCTGTAAATAAAGTTATATGTGAATCATAAATATACAATTCGTTTTTCGTCATTGGTGCTGCCTGATGCACAGGATTCATTTGTGTTCCTGGAGCTGCTACTACTACAGCTGGCGGTTTGCACTTCTTCCTGTGAAGTAAATGAAAGTAGAATCATACATTCATAGCGTTTGAAGAATGTTTTCTTTCTTGTGATTACGTGGTATGTTCAGAATACTTACGAAATTGTGATGGATCAATAAGAGATCATCTACCTTGTCTGATTCCAAGCACGATCATTTGCTGGACAGCAGGTGACCGGCCTGGCTAAAATTTCTCTCGCTGGCAGCACTAGTGGCAGGAGTGCAGAGAACTTTTCTGACTACTACTGACAGCCTTGGAAATAACTCCGCATGTGTTTTCCACCACTTCAAAATGTGGCATTCGGCACAGCTACAGTCGGATTTGGAGAGCGAAAGGTACCTGTTGAGATCATTAGTAGTATTTTGGTGTCCATCTTCGTCGTCCTCATCCGAACTCCAGTCCACCTTGGACTTTTTCATGGGAAGAACTAGGTCACTGTTTGCTTGAATGGGCTCTAAAAATGAACAAAACATCCGTAATGCATTCATGTCACCTTTAAATATGTATAAAAGTTAGGATACTGGTTACTAAAAGCTATATTTCCAGTGAATTCCTTTATATATCGCAAAAATTACATCAAAACGCATTGTGGAATAGTTAGGTTGCGAAACACTTCCAAAATATTGTACATTTTAGACGGCATAATTGCTGATCTAACGAAAGTTGCAAGATTAGACAAACAAACATTCGTTTTGTTGTCATTAATGATTTCCTGGGCCGTACTTAAAGACATGATACTGTACAGGCTTTTGGGCTTATGCCTTATTTTTTTGACACGGCATAAGCCCAAAAGCCTATACAGAAACATTCGTTTACTATCTTTTTTCAGTGATTCGACCTTACCATTTACAGGCACATTTACGAGCACAATCGTCGAACTTCAGCATACGCGACGTGCTTTTCTTCTGCTGTGACTTTCTTCAAATGACGTTGTGATGGCCACAGAACCGTGGCTTTGTAACGGATAGCCTCTGTTGAAATATGCTGCTCTCGTTTTTATTTTCGCCATGCACTGAAAATGATAAACAATATATACATAATTAAATTCCGATAATTCAGCAGGTTTATAAACGATCGTAACTTATAAAAATATTTCTTACTTCGCTGTCACTCTCTTCTGGTTCACAACGATGTAACAGACGCGTGTACCAAGGCAGCACACGTTCCAGCCTTGTTACACTTTCCAAATCCAAACTCGCTTCTTTAAAAGGGGTTAGAAAAGCGATAAGTTCTAGTATGCACTCTTCATGGAAAGTTTCTAAGAGTTTCGATTGCCCGCGGGATTCTAATAGATCTCGAATATCGTCAATTAAACTTATGATGGAATTGAGCATTAACAGTGTACTGTTCCACCGCGTTACAGCTTCTTGCTTCACAGAGTGCTGCAGACGCCCCGAGTGACCCGATCTCTTCAAATAGCCTACTATAGCTCTTGCTGATAGCAGACACGACAGGATTTCAGGAGCTTCATCTTCTAAAAACGTCTCTTAACATGTGTGACGAAGCGCAGTCATCAGGCAGTGATCAAAGCAAGGCAAACGGTCGTAAGATTCAAGTGTCTTCTTCATATTAGCTCCTTGGTCGGTGACAAAGTAACATTTTGTAAGATCATTCTTGTTAATTGTTAACTCAAGCAACCGCTCTTCGATTTCGTGCCGAATGTTCTCTCCTGTCTTAGGTATGTCCGGAAACTCAGTTGTTAGCAAAACAAGCGTTTCTAACTGCCACTCATCGTTAACATAATGCGATGTCAGAGTCAAAAAAGTTCTCTTCTTGTAGTTATCAGACCACAGATCAGCGTCTAAAGCACACATTTTGTTCTTTGTGGCACATATTAGCTTCGGCACCATTGTCGCCCGTATTTTTTCGGCCTTTTTTTAATATGCCGTGATACAGTGGTAGGGTGCGTAAGAACATCTTCTATTATTGACTTTGCCATAAGTGGCGCCAACATTGATGAACTCCTGCGAATAATTCTTGAAGCCAATCTTACTACAAGTATTTAACGGTAGCAAATCTATTCCACTCATATCGACCAACTTATCAACCCCAACTTTCTTTATGCTGCTTGGTACTGCACGTGTTCGGTGGAATTCTGATCCTCAGTTATTTTTTCAGCGCCAAATCATACCTGTTTTGCTTGGCTGGTAAGAAAGTACAGTATCACATGTGGCACACTGCACGAACCCAGAAGAAGCCTGCGTGACAGGATCCACTACAAGTGCAAACGATTTCCAAGCTTCACTCTTCGCCACCTTTTCCGACATATCTTTCTTCTTCAGGACTAACGAGCCGCTCCTAATTCTCTCCAGAATACTTATCTTCGTTTCTTGAATGCAGCGTTTACGACTTATACTTGGTTGATCCATAACGCTGTCTACACTGCTCAAAGCCCAGTCACCAACTGGTTTTACACGCGATGTCTAATGCATTCCGCACTGTAGAGCGCGCGGCGGTTTTACTGTCACCGACCGGGATTATGATTACGCTCGAGCGCCCGGCAGTGCTCGAGCGTTCCACTGATCACCGAGAGGTGAAGGACGTCCGGCCACATGGTGTAGTAGACGGCCACAGCCTTATCGCAGCGTGGGCTTTTCCCAGCCGTCGAGCAGCGGCACGAAATGGGCAATGCTCGAGCGGTTGTTTTCCTCCAAATGCAGAGCTCTACAGTGAGTTATCAGACAGTAATTGGGCAACCAAGTCGGTTGGTAAATTTATTATATACCCCCTGTGGGTGCGGGAGGCTGACGAAGAATACACCCACGGTATCCCCTGCCTGTAAAAGAGGCGACCAAGGGATGTATTACATTAGAACTATGAGACTACTTGTAATTAGTTCCACCAAGCGGGGAACACCATGGGTCGCTTGTACTTACGCGTAGTACCATTGTGTTAGGTACAACATAGGTTTAAGATTAGCAGCAACAGAAAGCGCTGCCGGCTTTTACAGTACCTGTGATCAGTACCCACTATATGAGGATCACCGCGGCGGGTCCCTGTGGTTAGTACATTTATGTGATTTGCACCATAGGTTTGCGTTGCCTGTAAATGGCGCCGCAATATGCGAAACACCATATGTCTGTATTATATGTGCAAATTTCATTACCTGTGAGTTGTGCCATTAATGTGTGGAATACCGCGAGTCTACGCTACTTTTGATTAGTACCGCAACATGACAAATACCATGGTTCTACTTTCCTAGCGATAACTACCATTATGAGAGGCTGATAACTTGGATTTTGGAGCCCTTTAGACTAAAAACACCATATTTTCAGTATTATGCTATAGAAGCCGTCCCTTGGTCAGTAATACTTTTGTTTTACGTCAGTTTCTGTGAATGTGAGGCATTGCGGGTCAGATCCACTGATTGTTATAAATTCATATCCATCCATTAATTCTTCGTCCTCACTGGTCAGTGGAGGATTTTGGACTTTTAATTTGCCATTACATGTCGTCTCATTTCGTTCCATTAGGGGACGATGACCTTGATGTTAGGCCCCTTTAAACTAGCATGATTATCATCAACTTATTATGTAACTTTTCTCGTGTGATAGGTAATGTCGTGCGGCCTTCGGTTTTTTTTTTTCGTTTTTTGTTTTTTTTTGCGAGCAAGAACGGTAGCGAACATTTCGCGTGATGGAAGATTCTGACCAAGATACATTGCAGAACCCAGAGACGTGAAATAGTCGTAAACAGGGTACAGCCGATCTCCACCATCACACTTGGACTTTCAGATCTGAGGCCCACCTACTCGAATAAAGGGCAAGGGTACATGAGCAGCATATCACGGATATGAATGAAGCATGGAGCCTAAAGTGATGTTCAGACCATTTCAGCTGGACTCTGTTCTGCGAAGATTGACAAGTCGAGGATCAGACTGTTTCGGTGCATGAATGTGTGTCGGTGTGGCAGCTACCCCGAAAATGCCGTTTGCTACTGTGTGTAGCGCTCGCCACAGAATATTCTGTACTGCGGTGTTTCTTATGGCTCAGACGGTAGTGTGTTGACCTTCTGAGCTCAGGTTGACGGGTTCGATCCCTTCTCAGTCCGATAGTATTTGAAGTTGCTTAAATACGCCATTCTCTTGTCGCTAGATTTACTAACATGTGGAAGAACTGCTGCGGGAAACAATTCCGGCACTTAAGAGTTGATATGAAATTTGAAACTAATACGTGAAACAATTTCGCCCTTGCAACGTAAAATATCTTATTTTGTACGTAATTGGCTCCGTGGTTTAGCTGCTGTCTTCCCTCCCGTAAGGCTAAGATTCGAATCCCGGTCGATCCTGAATTACGTGGCGTCAGGAAGGGGGTCAGGCCTTAAACCCCCCGGCCAAAACTAAAAAGCGTGTGTTGTTCCAGTGATCCCAGAAATAACTGGTATACGTTGAAGAAAGTTTTATTGAATGCCAAACCTCTCCGCAGTGTTCATGAATCATCCGTCGAATGGGGACGTTAAGCCTTGAGCAGACTCCTTGGTGCTATTCGACTTGAGTAGGGTTCTCCCTTCCTACTATCACATGTCACGTCATTAATCTAACTATTCTGATGAGGTTTACGTCAGGAAAGGCATGCGGTCGTAAAAGTTCGCGACAAAGATTCATCCAACTTCATACCCGACCCCGTAGAGAAACGGGACAAGGGTTGGACACACACTGTGTGGTTTTCTTTATTTTTATTTACATGATAAGATGAGCACATCGTTCTCAGTTCAGGCCCCGCATTCACACAGTCGCGCTATCCATTAAAGAACTTATATCATTCACGAATCAGTCGATAGATATAATATTGACTCGCCCACATAGCCTTAGGATATCTAAGTAACTGTTTTACGTGCAGTGATGAAGGTTTCTGATGCTGTGTTTTAATGTCGGTAGACCGGGCGAGTTGGCCGTGTGCGTAGAGGCGCGCGGCTGTGAGCTTGCATCCGGGAGTTAGTAGGTTCGAATCCCACTATCGGCAGCCCTGAAGATGGTTTTCCGTGGTTTCCCATTTTCACACCAGGCAAATGCTGGGGCTGTACCTTAATTAAGGCCACGGCCGCTTCCTTCCAACTCCTAGGCCTTTCCCATCCCATCGTCGCCATAAGACCTATCTGTGTCGGTGCGACGTAAAGCCCCTAGCAAAATAAAATGTCGGTAGAAGTTGTGTGCTGTAAGTAACTGCAGTATCGTAAAGTAAAAGTTTGAAATACCACCGGTAACATTGTTTCAAACGAAAAACACACCTTTTAGGACAAAATTCCGGCATTAACAGTTAAAAATACATTTAGACATATTCTGACATTGGACAGGTTAACACCCGGGTTAATGTCTATAATGTTCCTCGTCTTGAAATATAACTTTGCAGGCTAGAATTCTAACCTCTGACTCTGATCTCTGGCGTGAATAGATCGATGAGCTGTGTCTTTGCTACGGACTGTAATTACAATATCCCGAGATTGTTAGCAGGTGTGTAAGACGTCTGTAATTGAATTTTGTAAAAGCGCATCCCTCACGAAAGAAATTACTGGGTCGACTTGCTTTGTCAGCAGCAGCATAGTGTAGTTAATCTAATTGTTTCTCATTCTGTGTCCGATTGTGCCGAGTGGTAATGCGGTGAACAGCTGGTCACCCGCTCAGCAAATTGAAGTGCTGACTCTGTATCAATTATCTTACTCATCATTGACACGTGCTGGCAGTGGTCGCCAGCTGTAGTACACTATTCTGCAAGATAATGTCTGACTTCACGTTCTCAGATATCGCAATCGCTTACTCAAAACAAGTGTTACATGTGGAGTTAATACTGCAATGTGCGGGCTAAATACATTATTCTTTTTCTTCCCAGTCAGTGCTTCCTGTGTGAATTTGGCTCAATTTTACCGCCGAATGCCCTTCCTGACCTCAATCCTGCATGTCTTTGGGATGGTTGGTAGAGTAGTATACTCTACTGATTTGTTGTTGCGTGGAGATTGAAGGATGTGTGTAGAGACAAGCACGAACATCTAATTCCTGAACCAGAATCATTAACAATACTCACTTAAAATCGCCGGCCCAGCTGGTACTCTAACCCGCAGCCGTCTGAACCGAAGTCTGCTACGTTGACCATTCAGCCAAGAATCACAGGCTAAATTCATTTTTATTGAACATCGATTTCCGTTAGAACCACTTCCTATAATCGCAACTGTCCTACTGTATTTTCCATTTACACTCTAGTAACTGTTTGAAGTCGTTAATTTTTAAATGGCACATTCATATCATTGTGTAATAAATGGCACAATAATACATTAGAAGCTGCACTTTGTACAAAGAATGCCGTTCTCTTTTATTTTCCATTGAGATGTATTTATTTGACAGTGTCGTAAACAGCATCGATAGGGAAACATTCTATCCGCCTATCCGCTCTTCGGTATCTCCCACCGTTTCCTGATGTCTCATACATTTACGATGACAAATGCATGGTTCTTCCGAGCTACAGTAAAATATGATTTTTCTTCACAAGGCTTCGCTTAAAAGCGCGCATCCGCGAGATAGTGGGTTCGAACCCCACTGCCGGTAGCCCTGAAGATGTTTTTCCGTGGTTTCCTATTTCCACACCAGGCAAATGCTGGGGCTGTATGTTAAGGCCACGGCCGCTTCATCCCCACTCCTAGGCCTTTCCTATCCCATCGTCGCTATTATACCTATCTGTGTCGGTACGACGTAAAGCAAAATTGTAATAAATAAATAAATAAATAAATAAATAAATAAATAAATAAATAAATAAATAAATAAATAAATAAATAAATAAATAAATAAATAAATCATTGATTTATTTAAGACCCGTGTGACAATATTTTCCGTTGACAGTTAACTAGAGATGAACAAAAACCCGTTCTGCTCTCCCTCGATCCACTCAGTCGGGGTTACATGCCAGATGCGACCAGGTCATTATCGTGCCAATAGCGACCGAGTGGATGAGCATCGTGCCGCATGCGACCCATCAATCACTTACAATTGATCTGCATTAAGGGCTGTCACCAAGTGGCAGATTGATTATAAGTAGCTAACTTCGTATTTTCTAAAATAAAGGTCTGGCACCGCGGTTAGCAGGTTCAAGTGCCGTTGATCGAAAGAAAAATATAATAATGTTACTGGCTTTACGTCCCAGTAACTACTTTTATGGTTTAAGGAGACGCCGAAGTGCCAGAATTTAGTCCAGCAGGACTTATTTTACGTGCCACTAAACCCACCAACACAAAGCTGACGTATTTGAGCACGTTCAAATACCACCGGACTGAGCCAGGATCGAACCTGCCAAGTTAGTCGGAAGACCAGCATCTTAACCGTCTGAGCCGTCTGAGCCACTTAGCCTGGATGAAAAAAAATCACTGTCAGAATGTTGGCCGGCAGGGTAGGAAAGTTGGTGGTATACAGTTGCTAATCACTAGATTGCATGCCAAAAGCCGGGATTCAAATCCAAACCTTTTCGCAATGTTCAAATGGAGCGAGCGGATATGATGCTGTTGATGGTGATTCGGCCGTCGGATGGCGACGTAAAGCATTGAGCAGACCCCTTGGTATTATTCGAGAGGAGTAGGCTACGTGCCGAAACCGGGTTTCATCTCTCCCTACTTCATTATCATAATTCCACATTCAGACGCGCAGGTCGCCCACGGGAGTCAGGTAGAAAGACCTGCACCAGGCAAGCCGAACACGTCCTCGGACACTCCTGGTACTAATAGGACACGATAAATAAGTAGGCCTAAGTCGTAAATAATTTCAGAGAATTAGGATCTTTCTTTTTGCTAATGGCATTACGTCGTACCCACACAGACAGGTCTTAAGGTGACGATGGGATAGGAAAGGGCTAGGAATGGGAAGGAAGCGGCCCTGGTCTTAATTAAAGTACAGCCTGGTGTGAAAATGGGAAACCACGGAAAACCATCTCCAGGGCTGCCGACAGTGGGATTCGAACCCACTATCTCCCGGATGCAAGCTCAGGACCGCGCGCCTTTAACCGCATGGCCAACTCGCCCGGTGGCAAAAGACGTAAACGCATCACCATGTTTCGTGTTGTGAAACTTGTTTTCCCCCAGAAGTGTTATGTAAAGTAGGGGCAGTAGCTGCTTATAGGACTTCGCCGCTACACACGACCCAATCTGCTGGGCCCGATCTGCAGGGTCCCTGCAGATTGGGTGGTGTGTAGGTTTGTTGGGACCAGATTGGCCGACAAAACTCATGTCGGGTGGTTGGTCGGGTCGACCACACAATCTCTCAACTTACACTCCGGAAGTCGGCCGATAAGCTATCAGTTGCCTCGTCGCCACCTAGCACATGTGACGTGTGTCAGGGGGCAGTGAGCAGATTCAGTTAGATTAGTAGTTCACTATATACAATAATATAGTTTAGATTAATTTAGTTTATAATTTTAGGTTAGTTTCTTCTCGTATTTTCTACTCATACGTAATTTCAGAAATAAACACTCTTACATTAAAGAAATATATTAATCGCTTACTTTTATGTATCACTTCAGACTATTGAAAATAGCGCAAAATGTTTATGGAATGATTTTAGACAAAAGCTGTGGTAAAATCAAATGAAATGGCGTATGGCTTTTAGTGCCGGGAGATCCCAGGATGGGTTCGGCTCGCCAGGTGCAGGTCTTTTGATTTTACTCCCGTGGGCAACCTGCGCGTCGTGATGAGGATGAAATGATGATGAGCACAACACATACACCCAGACCCCGTGCCAGGGAAATTAACCAATGATGGTTAAAATTCCAGTCCCTGCCGCGAATCGAACCCCTGTGATGAAAGGCCAGCACGCTAACCATTTAGCCATGGAGCCGGGCAAAAGCTGTGGTGACACGGCTGCACTAAATTGCAAATCTCTGTAACTCGCTCAAGTATCTAAAAATCTTAGAGTCACGATTAATCGCTCTTGAACACTCACGCTTTCACCCATTATAGTGTCTTGTTTCTTTATTAAAGGCGCTACCAGGTAGAGCAGATCAATGAAAGTGTCGATATCCATTCGCAGAAAATTTCTAAAATCGAATGATTCTAGTTCTTTCATAATATTTGTATGACAATTTCTTTCTCTGTAATAACCACCTTTTAGCCCAATATTTTCTCTTTCGTATCGACTTCAATGATAACAAAGTCAATGCAATTCCTGTTTTTTGAAATTTAGAAAATGAAGGAGTCATGATCACGCGTTTCCAGGCCAGAGCGAGCCAGCCTACTGCAGATCGGGCCCTGCAGATTGTGCCGTGTGGAGAGCAACACCCGATTTTTACCACGCCAATTGCCTGCAGATCGGGCCCAGCAGATTGGGTCGTGTGTAGAGCAGCACCCGATTTACCACGCCAACTAGCTTGCAGATCGGGTCCAGCAGATTGGGTCGTGTGTAGAGGCCTTACTGAAATGGCATTGCACTTCGTTTAGCTTACCTTATCTTGGGTGATGACACAACTTATCAAATGACAAGCAAATTGTCAACACCGGTCGCATTCGGCATGGTTACAGTTTATGCGGTCGCTATTGGCACGGGTCGCATGCGGCACGGTCGCATCTGGCACGCCACCTCAGTCGGTGAGTACAGCGAGCTTGTACCGTCGCGTCAGTCTCGATTCAAGGAACCCACTCATTTACCCGACCCGCACGGAACTGTATGGTTTAGTCTCGGTCCAGTGGTACGTAGCATATTGGGCAGGAGGTTTTCTCCATTCTCTTCTACCTCGAACAAGCTCTTTGGTGTCTTCCCACGAGAAAGGCAAAAGTCTTGAGCATAGTCCGAGAGGAATAAGAATTTGGTATTAACGATATGGTTTATAAAGTTAAAACAAGTAGTGGCAAGTTCGTACAAAGGAATACACCGTGCTTCAAACAAAGAACGAGGGTTATAGCTATAACTTCTTAGGCAACTACGTCACTAATTTATAAGTTAACGAATCTAATGAAGTCGTCTCTCTGATATAATCCGAGATTAAAACCAGTAAGCTCAGACTCGAGGCAGACACTGCGCACGTTGTTCGATGATACTACTGGAGGAACCTCATATCACAGGCAGAGGAACTGGATAATTAATTCCACGAGGATTCTTTTAAATGTAGTACCTTTTCTTGCCCAATTTTCAGATGAAACTTGTTTTAGATTTTTAATTCTCCTTGCACAGCGCTGTTGTAACCGCTTCCAGATTTTCTTTCAGTAATAGCAATTGTATGAACTTCGATTTTTTTCTTTTTTTCTTTCTACATTTTGCTTTACGTCGCACCGACACAGATAGGTCTTATGACGACGATGGGATAGGAAGGGGCTAGGAGTGGGAAGGAAGTGGCCGTGGCCTTAATTAAGGCACAGCCCCAATAATTGCGTGGTGTGAAAATGGGAAACCAACGAAAACCAGGACTACCGACAGTGGGGTTCGAACCTATTATCTCCCGAATACTGGATACTGGCCGCACTTAAACGACTACAGCTATCGAGCTCGGTATTTCGAATTGTAGAGATACTTCCTGCGGAAAGAAATATTCCAAGTGATGGACCATTCCATTTTCTTCGTCTTGATATAAATAGCAGTCCGAGTCTGCAGCCACGGTACTGGTGCGCATGATGTCAGAACGGACTCTATGCATCAGGGGTATAATGCAGATCTGCCTGCTTGCTAGGGGTTTCACTGCCGGACGAAGATGTCTGGTGTGAGCGCTGACTCATTGTTTATCTCTAAATAGAACTAACTGTAAGACTGAATTAGTAAAATGCATAAGACTGTATCATCAACAGTAGTTAGCCATATTGCCATATACTTCGATATACAGCAGTGTTGTAATAATAAAAATAAAATGTCTGCACTCACCTGATCTGTGAGTTTCACTGGGATTAACCCCCTGCGTGCGAGCCGGCGAGTTAAATCCTGTAGGCGTTTTACTGCCGAGTGCAAACTAGGTGAATCCCCTACCTCAAGGGGCACTCGCAGAACAGGCCAGTTCATTAAACGGTCTTCCTGCATAGCATAAATATAAATACTACTCTCTCACAGTTACATTATCTATCGTCATTCGTCAACTAAGAGTTAAGTACCCTTTCCCCACGCATTACAAATACACTGACTGACAGAGCAAATGCAACACCAAGAAGGAGTGGTTCGAAAGGGATGAAAGTTGGAGAAAAAACAGAGACGGCATGGACGAATAATTGATGTTTATTTCAAACCGATATGCAGGTTACACAATGCGCACGGCATCGACTCAGTAGGATGTAGGACCACCGCGAGCGGCGATGCACGCAGAAACACGTCGAGGTACAGAGTCAATAAGAGTGCGGATGGTGTCCTGAGGGATGGTTCTCCATTCTCTGTCAACCATTTGCCACAGTTGGTCGTCCGTACGAGGCTGGGGCAGAGTTTGCAAACGGCGTCCAATGAGATCCCACACGTGTTCGATTGGTGAGAGATCCGGAGAGTACGCTGGCCACGGAAGCATCTGCACACCTCGTAGAGCCTGTTGGGAGATGCGAGCAGTGTGTGGGGGGGCATTATCCTGCTGAAACAGAGCATTGGGCAGCCCCTGAAGGTACGGGAGTGCCACCGGCCGCAGCACATGCTGCACGTAGCGGTGGGCATTTAACGTGCCTTGAATACGCACTAGAGGTGACGTGGAATCATACGCAATAGCGCTCCAAACAATGATGCCGCGTTGTCTAGCGGTAGGACGCTCCACAGTTACTGCCGGATTTGACCTTTCTCCACGCCGACGCCACACTCGTCTGCGGTGACTATCACTGACAGAACAGAAGCGTGACTCATCGGAGAACATGACGTTCCGCCATTCACTCATCCAAGTCGCTCTAGCCCGGCACCATGCCAGGCGTGCACGTCTATGCTGTGGAGTCAATGGTAGTCTTCTGAGCGGACGCCGGGAGTGCAGGCCTCCTTCAACCAATCGACGGGAAATTGTTCTGGTCGATATTGGAACAGCCAGGGTGTCTTGCGCATGCTGAAGAATGGCGGTTGACGTGGCGTGCGGGGCTGCCACCGCTTGGCGGCGGATGCGCCGATCCTCGCGTGCTGACGTCACTCGAGCTGCGCCTGGACCCCTCGCACGTGCCACATGTCCCTGCGCCAACCATCTTCGCCACAGGCGCTGCACCGTGGACACATCCCTATGGGTATCGGCTGCGATTTGACGAAGCGACCAACGTGCCCTTCTCAGCCCGATCACCATACCCCTCGTAAAGTCGTCTGTCTGCTGGAAATGCCTCCGTTGACGGCGGCCTGGCATTCTTAGCTATACACGTGTCCTGTGGCACACGACAACACGTTCTACAATGACTGTCGGCTGAGAAATCACGGTACGAAGTGGGCCATTCGCCAACGCCGTGTCCCAATTATCGTTCGCTACGTGCGCAGCACAGCGGCGCATTTCATATCATGAGCATACCTCAGTGACGTCAGTCTACACTGCAATTGGCATAAAGTTCTGACCACTCCTTCTTGGTGTTGCATTTGCTCTGTCAGTCAGTGTATATGATACCATGATCTCATAACATCAAATCCAAATAACAATTTTTCCTCATGTGGCTGCTAGCTCCTGACAAGAAATACGGAATAGCTCGAAGTCAGACTGGAGTACAAATTTAAAAAAACGTAAAATGGATAAAATACTAAATTCCGCTTTAATAAATCTAGCATTCCGCCAAAAAAATCCGCTGTTCGCTAAATGACATATTTCTCCGCCGACAGTCTTCTAATTCCGCCAAATTTAGCGGAAACAATGACATACAGGGTGTCTCAAACCTTTTGGGTCAAACTGAAACAGGTGATAGTGGGTCCACAACCGATTATATTGAGATAGGGAACCAATGGTCGGAAATGCATGTTTATTGTGTTATGGATATACACAGCGTTCACCGCATTACAACACTTTTCTCAGAAACAATTGAACCTATAGTTATACTGTTTATTGTGGGTATCCACAGGGTTTGTATCTGCGTGGGAGGAGAATTATATTTTATAATAATTAAAATTACGTCCGATAAAATATTAAATGCGAGGCACCGTGCGCTCATTCTCATTTCGAGCGACTGTACTTGTTTCTGATTGGAAATTCATCGATTTCTGTTCCAATGTGTTCTGTGATAAATATGCCACGCGTGTAATTACAGGGTTAAAATACCTCCATATATCCATAGACATGCTACGTATCGTATTGATCAGTAAGTTTTCTCTTTCCCTCCTATCTCAATCAAGTGCTCCGGCGTCTTTCCATGAGAGATTTAACAGATTTAGGTCTCGAACAAATGTTCTTCCACATGTGATTCTGGGACGGCTTCTCTATTGTTCGGTGTTTGGTAGAAACTGTCTCATTGTTGGCTTTGAAATTATTTTGTCTTCCATGCGCAGTGTGTGTTGGAGTCTTCTGCATGCAGCGATGTTACGTGATGCACTTCTCCGCAGTACCACTTCGTTCGCGACATGGAAATATCGGATCCTCAATGTTAGGGGAAGGCACCTCTCTTCGAGGACGTCATGATTTTTATTGATGCATGTTGACTGATGCCTGCCTACTTTTATAAGGCGTAAAAACGGCTCTTAGAATCACAGTGACGATAATCTTCAGTGATACAGATGGCGAGGACCAGATGTTGTTCATCCTCCAGGAAACGACTGTTGCATTTCCAGTATGGTACCTAACATTCACATCTGTATCTCCATTCGTAGCAGTAACACTACCCATGTTGCTGAATATCTCCACTTCGTCCAGTTGCTGAGATCGGAGTTGCATTCCCTGTCCAGAGGACAGGGGGTTCACGTGCGTGATCTTGCAACTTCTCAGCATTTGTCCTCAAGCACATTTTGCTTCTTTAACGTGAGCATCCGTATACGCTGTAATTTCGGTTCGACCGGGCGAGTTGGCCGTGCGCGTAGAGGCGCGCGGCTGTGCGCTTGCATCCGGGAGATAGTAGGTTCGAATCCCACTATCGGCAGCCCTGAAAATGGTTTTCCGTGGTTTCCCATTTTCGCACCAGGCAAATGCTGGGGCTGTACCTTAATTAAGGCCACGGCCGCTTCCTTCCAACTCCTAGGCTTTCCTATCCCATCGTCGCCATAAGACCTATCTGTGTCGGTGCGACGTAAAGCCCCTAGCAAAAAAATTTCGGTTCGTATTCTTCAAGCAGAACAGTATCATCGGCGAGATCTTGAGTCTTCAGGACGGGTTTTCTCAGAACAGCAGATGTCTCCCGCTGGCATTTTTCTTTGCTCGGCACGCAATATAGTCAAGGACCACAAGTCCCTCAGAGGCTCAGACATTGTTGCATGTTAGAGTAAGGGCCCCGTACAGCCATGCTTCACTTGCATTTTCCCCACACCTATTTTTTCATCTAGGCCAGGAGCCATACAGTCAGTTTATTGTCGTGTAGTCTGGAGTTTCTCTCCTACACGGGCCTTCTTTCATGTGGTGTACTATATTTTGTACATCATCTTATCGATGATATTTCAAAGCGGCCTATTGAAGAAAAAATGAACAATACGATGTAATACCGGAACATTATAATGCTATTTGTTTATACGATACTTGCCGTAGTATATATAACATTGTAAACTGAAAATTCTACAATTCCAGTATGTTATACATCAGATTACTTACTTTAATGTTTCTTATATAGGATTGATATATTTAAGGAAACAACTAAGGTATGGAGGACTTCCCTTCGGGCTTCTCGAAGGGAACCAGTGTTATTATGTCGTCTTCGGATCGGCCACAGCATAATAACGCATTCCTATTTACTGAAAGGGGAGCCCCCTCCGGTGTGTACTTGCGGCGATCATCTTACCGTGGTACACAAACCTTTACGGAGCGCGTGTACCTGGCCGATCTACGCCGTATTCTGAAACTCCCGAGTATCGTCTCCCTCGTCGTACGAGATGACGAGCAGTCAGCAGACCTCGCCATCTGTTTTATAAGGGATAGTGGTTTATTTGATTTAAACGTAGTGTTTAGCATTAGTCTTTCTATTGTTGTTGGCTACGTTTTATTAAGTTGACACAGTTTTAGTTTGTGTTTGTATATTTTAATGTGTTTTTAAAATATTAATTTGCATGATATATTATTGTATTTTAAGGCAATGTCTTATTCTGCCACAATCTACTATCTATCATTTTACCTAAAGTAAGGCATTGCGAATTAGATTCACAGATTATTTTAAATTCACAATCATTGCTCATCATCCTCTGTCTTAAATTCTAGTCAGTGGTTACATTTTAAACATATATCATGTCGTCCATCTCGTACCATAAGGGGCCGATGACCTTAGATGTTAGGCCCCTTTAAACAAGCATAATCATCATCATCAGAATTGTTATTATGATATTTCAAGTAAGGGATAAAATTACGCATGCGACCTGTGTGCCTTGACTTTCTTTGCGCTCGTGTAATTTAAGAACTAGGTTAACGCCTCTATTCATGCAAAAGTCCATTTTACGCACTAGTTGTCTAAATGACTATTCATTTTAGGACAGAAGTCATACTTTATTCGTATTATTAGAACGAAATAGCCCTTTCTCGTTTTAAAGTAATTGTAAACATGAAAATACTTTTATGTGGGATAATATTGTAAAAAACAGAGCCCAAACGTATATTTGGGTCATATTCTTGTTTAATTCATGTCTAATAACAATTATACATATATAATTAATATTTGTTACCTGTATCTATAAAAACCACAAACCAAGTACGTGGATATTCTGTAAATAAGTATAACTCGTTCCACGACAATATACACAATATACGTCATCTCGTACGACGAGGGAGACGATACTCGGGAGTTTCAGAATACGGCGCAGATCGGCCAGGTCCATGCGCTCCGTAAAGGTGTGTGTACCACGGTAAGATGATCGCCGCAAGTACACACCGGAGGGGGCTCTCCTTTCAGTAAATAGGAATGCGTTATTATGTGTTGATGGCCTATCGGACGTTTCTTCTTCCTCCGTACCTCGGCCAGTCAACCTGCTAATGTGCACTGCAGGGAACACAGTGGTTTAAATTCACAAGATGTGCCACACTGGTTAAGTTCAAAGATGTAATAGTAATTTGAGATCAAATCATATGCAAGCGTAGATTCATATCTGGTGAGATATAGCTCTTGGAGTGCACTATGTCGTCTGGTCTGGTATGGGATGGATTCTACAAGGTACTCTGTAACATTCCAATAAGCTGGTCTTTCAAATTTAAATTACTTAAATGGCGAATGAATGTGCTAGAATGAACTTCGACCACCAACCCTGAAGATGGTTTTCCGTGGTTTCCCATTTTTACACCGGGCAAATGCTGGGGCTGTACCCTAATTAAGACCACGGTCGCTTCCTTCCAACTCCTAGGCCTTTCCTATCCCATCGTCGCCATAAGAGCTATCTGTGTCGGTGCGATGTAAAGCCCGTAGCAGAAAAAAATCTTACAACACAAGAGTCAACCATGTGACTGGTTGCGCCACACAATGTCCTTGACATTCCAGTAAGTCAGCAGCTGGGGTTATATATCCTGGGGTACGCTTCGCGCTCTGCAGCTCGTGCTAGTTCGCTTCCGACTCGTATCAGGCCTAGACGAGCTGGCGGATTGTGAGATCGTCTGAGTTTGTTCAACTCGCCGCGCGGAGCGCAGATCGCCGATCTAGAGGAGAATGGAAGGCTAGTGCGTTGGCTTGAACTAGCCTAAAGTCTGAACGACGAATACAGCATTTATATGACTACGATGCTAAATTTTGGCGTCCATTTTCACACCAGGCAAATGCTGGGGCTGTACCTAAATTAAGACAACTGTCGCTTCCTATCCCATCGTCGCCATAACACGGGGCCAACCACACAGCGCTCTGGCCGCGCTCTAAGCCAGTGCTCCGAGCGGTTTGGTGGAAGGTAGTACAGCTTATAAAGGGCATGCCAGTTGTTTAATGTGCCACCAAGATTTAGTGTGGTTAAAAAAACACAATTCGGAACTTCACAACAGTGCCAACCACAGGGATGATTACGATGATTTGACAGACGCCAGTCGGCAATCGATGTTGGAAAAATTGAAAGAAGATTTCAAGCAGGACTATTCTTGTAAGTCTTATTGTTTTAATTTTAAAATGCTTGTTTAGAGTCGAGAATGAAGTAATGATTTAATTATCAGAAGAACTCTAAAATTGTGACTTGCCGTATTTTCGTCTGAGAGGAGACAGGGGAGAGTGAGGTTGGTGGACCCGTTTTACGAGCAAGCCAAAGCTTGGGAAACCCTTCGCGGAAGGGAATTTAATCAAGGAGTGCCTAATGGGCATGTCCTACTGAGCTAGTTAAGAAATTTGACAAAATCTCTCTTTCTCCACAAACGGTGGCTCGCAGAATAGACGATATGGCCGTTGATATGGAACAGCAATTAATGGAAAAGGCAGCAAATTTTGTATCATTTTCCATCGCCCCCGACTAATCAACTGACATTGCGGGCACAACTCACCTCGTTTTTTTTTTCATTCGAGTGGTGGATATAATTATTATATCATGTCGTCCACCTCGTACCATTAGGGGCCGATGACCTTAGATGTTAGGCCCCTTTAAACAAGCATAATCATCATCATCATCAGAATTGATATTATGTTATTTGACGATATTCACGAATAAGAGGGCTGGACCTGCGAAGATGAAGAGCGACGTGGCTTAGAGAAGGGAGCCACTGTAATGGGTTGCTCTTAATTAGATTCTGTGATCAAACTCATGCAAATCTTTAAATAAGGGTTGTTTTGCTAAACTGCTGCACAGTATTCAACTGCAGAATACACAAGCCGAAAGGCTGAGCAGCGACGATTTATAGCAGTTGAACCTCATATTGTCCTTATAGTTTCTGGAGGATGCCTTTGCTGGCAGGACCTAGTGTTTACAGTGCACTATGTCTTCTGTTACTTTCATTGATCTGTCTCTGTCTTATCCTTGACTTTGAAAATGTGAAAGTGACTGAGGTATGAGCGATGCTAGTAATGTCATTCCTTATGCAGCCAGTCCCTGCTATGAATGGTGTGAAAATGTTGCTCATAGAGTTGGTTGGTGCATGCATTTCAGTGGGCTTGGCAGACTGATTGTAATAGCAACTTCTGGCTCGGTGAGGAAAGCAACGGGAAACTACCTCACTCCTCATTTCCCTAGTACGCCTGGTATCTATGACAGCTGATGGCAGAGATGTTGAGGATCCAACCAGCCTTAGGGCTGAACATACATACTTTCTGGAGGATGTGTTTCGACTCTTCGGCTTGGCAGCAGTGGTGTCAGGATTAAAATACGGTGTTCTGTTGAGTGTAACACTCAGGTATTTCCGATACCTACTCACCGCTAGATATCTGTTACTGAACTATAATTCAAGGTCGCAGTTCGCCATTCTGATACCGAGATGGAAACTGGATACAATATTTCTGTTCATGCTTGTTTGGAGTATCTACAGTTGAAAATAATTTCAAATAATTTCCTTCGTATATTTTTTGTAGTCGCTATACTTGATTGCTGAGTAGCTATTGCCCAGTCATCAGCGTATCCAAATTTCTTAGGAACTTTTTCAGGCATGTCTGATGTGTATATGCTAAACAGAATAGGAAATAATGAACCGTTGGGTAGTCCGTTGTTCAGCTTCTTGTGCACTCCATAACTTCGAAAATCTCTCTCTCAGCATGGTATTAATGAGATCCTATTAAGAACAAATAGGATAACAAAAAGTCATACCATTTGAAACGTTGAAAATGAAATGAAATGGCGTATGGCTTTTAGTGCCGGGAGTGTCCGAGGACAAGTTCGGCTCGCCAGGTGCAGGTCTTTTGATGTGACACCCACAGGCGACCTGCGCGTCTTGATGAGGATGAAATGATGATGAAGACAACACATACACCCAGTCCCCGTGCCAGGGGAATTAACCAATTATGGATAAAATTCCCAACCCTGCCGGAAATCGAACCCGGGGCCCCTGTGACCAAAGGCCAGTACGCTAACCACTTAGTCATGGGGTCGAATGAAGCGTTTAATAATAATAGTGTATAACTCTGAACAAAAAATCTGGCTCATATAGGAGCGGCGATTTAGATTGTAATGGAATGTGTAACAGTACCAGTCTTCTCTAGCTACATGGTTGACGAGTTATTTACGTCCCTCCAAATGTTGAGTAGAGGGTAGATCATCCCTCTCTCAACATGGTCGAGTTTCTAATCGTATTATATTGGACTAACCCACCTTTCCTTATTTACTCCAATCAGCAGTGGCGTATACTGAAGGCTACAGAGGCTATCGGCGAAGCCCAAACCTCGAATGATAACGATGGAAATCTAAAGTAAATTATAATGTAAGCATCTGACACATTGTTACACTTACAAAACTTGAAAGCAAAACCGTCGCACGTATTTCTTAGAGCAAGGCGTCGGAGAGTGATATTCCAGTCCAAGAGCTGCGTCCCTCTCCCCCGCTGCACCTCGCGCGGCATGCTGCTGAATGTGTGATAGGTGCGGGAACCGGTGGGGGGATAGGTGTCCTAGGCTTCGCTTCGTCAGATCGCCATTGCTAACGAACAACCATGCGTTACTCATCGTATAATACTTCCTCACATCATACTTCTGACTTAATTATATAGATGACAGAGTACTGATATTTCACTCCCTTTTAGGGTGATAAAGTTTTATTTTTTATAGGTAGATCTGCTAAAATGAATGCAATCTTTCAGGTTGTGTTCTCTTTTGTTGGTTGGAATAGAACTCGTAGCCATGGGTCGGACATCGCCACTGATCTCTCGAGGAAGCTAATGGCCTAGTGAACGATGGGTACGACCGCTATTAATGCTGTGAAATTCAAAATTTTAATTTAATAATAATAATAATAATAATAATAATAATAATAATAATAATAATAATAATAATAATAATGGTGCATGGCAGCCGTATAGGCTTGATTGATAGTGACCTAATGAGAATGAAATGAATGACAAAAGACGTAAAAAAACCTAGTCCCCAAGCCAGGGGAATTAAGAGTACGAGGGGTTTGATTTTGAGAATCGAACCGGGGCCATCGTACAAAAGGCAAGCATTCTATCCATTTAGCCACAAGGCCGGACTTTAACTTGTTAAACTTTAGGTTACCATCTCCACTGATCAGGTGTTAAGTATTGATAGTAGCAGAGGCCAGGGCAGTTGCTCCGGAAACAGCCTTCACAACACAGCAGGCTACTCCGTTGGCTACTGGCTGCAGCTCAAATCCCTTAAGGCTTGACATTCACTAAACCAACTATCGAAAAGGCATAACCGATGTCTAATGGTAACCGACGTCTTGATATCAGCATACATCACTGCTTATCATAACAAATTTCACTAAGGGAGGCAACTTATGACCCATTCTTCATTTCAAACCGATTTCATTTAACCTCTATGGATCAGTGGTTGATTATCTCCTTCCAGATCCCAAAATCGTGGGTTCAAACAGTGCTGAGGTAGTTGGATATTTGAACGGCGGAAAAAAGGTTAATCCGGCACTCCACGTCGTACGATGTCGGCGTGTAAAAGATCTCTGGCGATACATTTGGTATTTACCTGGAAGAATGAATTAAAACGCAGCCATATATCGCCCAACATATTTTCACTTTACTCTGCCATCTGGTAGAGTAAAACATAACTTCGAAGTTATATATGCTAGTGGCTTTACGTCGCACCGACACAGATAGGTCTTATGGCGACGATGGGACAGGGAAGGGCTAGGAGTGGGAAGGAAGCGGCCGTGGCCTTAATTAAGGTACAGCCCCAGCATTTGCCTGGTGTGAAAATGGGAAACCACGGAAAACCATTTTCAGGGCTGCCGACAGTGGGGTTCGAACCTACTGTCTCCCGAATACTGGATACTGGCCGCACTTAAGCGACTGCAGCTATTGAGCTCGATAACTTCGAAATTGACACGCAGGCATCCAAAATGCCGAAATGGGCGCACACGGTAGCTGAGACTATATTATTCTGCCTCCTCTTCTTCTTCTTATTCTTATTTCCCACCGAGTGTTTCTACGAATTTACTTCCAAGAGAAGTAGTAAGGGCTGGGTGGAGTCCGATTTGTTAGTCAGATAAATGCGGAAACTAATACGGAAAAAATAATTAAATGGCGTATGGCTTTAGTGCCGGGAGTGTCCGAGGACAAGTTCTCCCGTAGGCGACCTGCGCGTCGTGATGATGAAATTATGATGAAGACGACACATACGCCCACCCGCGTGCCAGCGAAATTAACCAGTGCTTGTTAAAATTCCCGACCCTGCCGGGAATCGAACCCGGGACCCCTCTGACCAAAGGCCAGCACGCTAACCATTTAGCTATGAAGTCGGGCACCATACGGAAGGAAAACACTATTGCGATCTACGGGTATCGCCCAGATTTTTTGCATGCAAACGTACGTAATGACGGTTTTTCAAGAAAATCTCTATAAAAATTGCAGTGTTAACTGAATATTTTCTGAAATGTACGTTCTCTATGCATGAAACTCCTTAAATGTTTAAATGGGCTGGAGTATTATCTTATTCTTTTTTGGACCTACTGTGAAGGGTTTAATGAGAGTTCACGGTGTTAGATGTACGCTAAGAGGGTCAAACTGGCAATATATCGATATGTTAAGCTGTCTTTACTGTTAGTAACCTGAGATGCTGTAATAGAATTGCTTCTTCCTTGTACTAGCGACAAGCACATCTGGTACTGACGTCAGCGTGTTTACTCACAAATTGTCTAAACGAGGAATATTAATTAATAACGTTCAGCATGGGAGTGTATGGCTCTCAGTTCACTTGATTAGTTTATTTCTCTCGTGGATTAACTGTTACGCGTGGACGAGTCAAGGACCGTGCCTTGCGGGAAACATGACTTGCAGGAACAGGCTACACAACGTGACCTGGCCGTCGGAAATAATAATGGTGGCATGTTATACGACACGTTATTCTCTACTAACGTAAAGCTCTAGTTATGCCCACATTTACAGTCTTAAACGTATATACATTAATTTATTCGTATTATTAAGCACACAACCATGTTATAATAGGTTCTTACTCAACGCATTGAAGAGATTGGTATATTTAATCTGTAATTCAAAATGATATCACGACCAATACAGGTGGTATAGCACGTTATAGGGCTACATCCAAACCATTTGACATGGATAACTCTTTGAAAGATGGTGATGGTGATAATTTCGTGTCGTTATTGGAGCTCTTGTGACGGTGGGCGGTGCATGCTGTGTATAGTTAAACATCGCCTTTATGTAGTGGAGTGTGACGTGCGAGTTTCAGGAATGTTAGGGACAGCGCAGACACCCAGTCAACGAGCCTAGGGAATTAACCGTTCACGGCGAAATCCTGTGACCCGACCGGGAATCGAACCCGGTACCCTGATGACCAGAGTCAAAGACGCTGACCAATCGATTACAAAGCCGGAGGACGGTGGCGGTGATTATTGATTTAAGAGAAAGTATAAGTGGATAACTGTCCCCACTGAACGCTGATAATTCCCTCTGAGAACCAGTATAACATAATTAACATATCATTGCATTACAGTATAACCGAATATACGTACCCATAATCCATTTCCCATCCCCAGGCGAGATAACAGCATGAACATATACATTCTGCTCGTCGTTCTGAAGATCCCTTACCGTGGTCTACCAAACAATAGAAAGTATTCCGTACCGACCGATTGGCTGCGCGGTCTGATCGCGTGCCTCTGAGTTTACTTTCCGGAGATGGTGAGTTCGAACTCCACTGCCGGCAACCACTGCCGGTTTTCCCATTTTTATACCAGGTAAATGCTGGGACTGTACCTTCATTAAGGCTACGAACACTTCCTCCACAGCCGTAGTCCTGTCCCATCCCATCGTCGCCGTAAGATGTAAAAAAGAAACCTTGGGTGATTCAAAAATTGTAATTTTTTGTTTCATGTTTTCTAAAATCTGTAATGAAAAGTGTGTATATGTTTTGCTTGCAACTTTGTTTCAAGAAGTTATTCAATAGATCGTTTGATTGAGGGCTCTGTATATTACTCTGGCTTAATGAATTGTTACCGAAAGACTGTTTTCTTTCATGAAAATCTGTTTATTTTACACTTAACTTTGGGGTGCCGTGTGCAGAGAAGGTGAACTTCATGTGAACCCAGTTATATTGTATATAAAACTGTAATAATTGTTACAATATAGTGAACAAATTAATAACCATTGGAATCTTCAGCTTCACTAATCCTACCGATTACACTAAATAAACTAGGTATTATACGGTTAAACCTATCTTATTATATTAACAAAAGTACTGCAGTTGCATCATACTTCACTGCATCGCTGCTTGAGGGTATGCAGTTATATGGTTTCATATACAAACTTAAATACACGTGGAAGATTTTAATTATCGGATTAGTAACAATAAATTATGTTTTAAAAACTACTTGTCTAACAGAAATGAAAATTAGCGTGCAATAACAGTTTTAGAAAATTCTGGTAAGAAATACACTCAAGTTTCAAAATTCACTCTCGATGTCCCTTTATAAAAATAACCCTTCAATCAGATGAAATTGGTAGGCTTCATAAATCTGCACTAAAACAGCATAATTTAGGGAACACCGCATAAATATCTCTTCAATTTCTGAGATAATAAATGGTCCACGTAAGTCATCTTGCGGGTTAAATACAAGTAAACTGTCAAACCTAACATAATGAAAAAATTCAGTACAATTGCAGTATTTGGATGCATTTTCAATTCATTACCGAGTAGTATACTAATTATAATGAAGTCTATCTCCTATTAGGAAATAACCTGCCGAGAGGATTTCCTTCACAGTATGCGTACAATTCAAATGATTTGATGCCTGTGAGTGGCGAAATGTGAACGCAGTCGTTCAGAGTGATGCTTGCCTGTTCTCTTCTTCCGGTACATAATTGCACATTTATTGACCTGAACATGCATTACAGAATTACCAATATGCTGCACTGCTGTCGTATACTGAAGTGATTAATATACATCGCTGTGTTAGTAATTGAAAGTGATCCTTTCCTCACAGCACTGCGCACATTTTCATAATGAGCAAGCTTTCTCCATAAATGAAGGTGCCCTTGCTGGCCTATTTGAACTGGAAATAATCACAGCATATGAAATATGGAGAATCATACTGGAGGCGTATACAAAAAGTTAATGATTGGCTGTAAAAGGGAAACAGCATTAATATCAAAATATTATGTCCTTCGATTTCTATAAACCATCATCATTACCGCCTAATCAAAATCACCTTTGGAACAAAGACCTCCGCCCTTGGTTTCTACATATGTTTTTTCTGATGGCAACATCAACGGACAAACAGCTCGTTCTTTAGGGTTTGAACGGCCTGATGTCATACAGAAACCACTACACAGTGCGCGGGTTACGATTTGGTGTACCTGACTGGTCATTGACCCTTATTTCATCGAGGATGCTGCACAGAATTTAAAAAAACAGTGGGTCAGGTAGTCTCCAGAGAATTCATCATTACCCCACACGTTCGGGATTTGCGCTGATTTTTCGCGCTTTCCAACGGCAATGGGTGCAACAAGATGAAGCTGCAGTCCACATCGCGAAGGAGTCACTTTCTCTTCTGCAACGGCATTTACGAGATCGCGTAATTTCTCGTAGAACTCCATGCGCGTACCCTTCCTGCTCTTCAGATATCAGGGCTATAGATGCCTACATATAGGACATGTTGAAAGAATCGGTTTTCAGAACAGATGACCCACCTGCAAGTGTGCATACACATTTTGAACACATACTGTATTCATGCAATTAAATACCATTCGAGTGCCGTTTGTTTTGCCGCATGCTGTAGAATTCCAGATCTACAAGGGTGTTAGGTTACGAAAGGAAATATTCCGCTACAAATCAAAGGCTGCTTATACGGCAATGGAACTGGGAAGGAGTTGACGGTGTCCTAAATTGTTACAGTCCCTCATTTACATGATGTAAAATAGGAAACTAACGGAAAACCATCTTCAGAGTCGTCAGCAGTGGGGTTCGAACACACCATCTCCCAAATGTAAGCAAATGGCTACACGGTCTGAGCCGTTCAGACCGAACAAATGGGCACACGGTTTCAATGTGCTCAGATACGTCAGGTTTGTGTCGGTACATTTTCTGGTATGTAAAATAACTCTTGCTGTACAAAATTCCGGCACTTCGGCGTCTCTGAAAACCGTAAAAGCAGTTTGTGGGACGTAAAGTGAATACCATTATTTATTTGTTAACCTTGCGAGTGTCAGAAGAAAAGTTTAATGAGTTACTGCATGAAGTTGAACTTCTGATACAAAAGATATACTATCATGCGTAGTGCATTTTAGTATTCGAAAGGTACTCGGGCTGAACGTATTCACTAACGAATTTTATAGTGTTATATTCTGTCCATATATCCTTTGTTCTTAGCAATTACAACACACGATCGAAAGAAAAACGAACTCACAGCGATGATCAACTCCGTAAACCCACCCACAGTTTATGAACTTTACTAAATTGCTCCTGTTCACGCGTAGTAAGTAGGAAGTATAGTGCTTCCCCCACTACTCCGAATGGGTGCGCGCGCAGTTTGTGGGACGTCTGCTTGAAAGAAAAAATAGACGGGATTCTATACCACTCGGCTAAATTGTTGCTTAATCGTCGCAGTTCACGCGCTGCAAGTGACTTAAAATTAAATTAAAAATTGAGTTGCCACTAAATTACTGTCCGTGTGTAAACAGGCCTTTAGAACTCATGGAATTCCTTGAAAACGGACCGGGTGACAGGCTGCCAAGGCGACTGTGCTGCTGTCACGGCCAGACTGCAAATCTTTCCATCCTTCCTCTCCTCTCGACGCCAAGCCGCGGGATAGCGGATGGAGTATAGTTTGGTGACGCCTGACCTAGAGAGTGGATGTTATTTTCTCCGTTGTCCATCTCTCCGTTACTCCGTTATTCTTCCTCGTTATCTCCGCTTACCCGGATGTACTGCGTTTGTCCATTTCTACGCGTAGAATACCACTCCGTTAGTACCTGTGACCATTTTTCGAATACCACTCCGTTACTGCCTTTGTCCATTTTTGGAGATTAGATTTCGCTACATTCCCAGACCAACTCTTCGTCCACATATCATCAGTTATAATTTCGGGCTGAAGAACGATATGACATTCTAGTTAGTGCATTTATTCTATTGGCTACATTTGATATTTAATAAGCATGTTTTGTATCGTCTTTTTTTTCATTTTCCTCGTTGGTAGAGGGGCTGATGTGTAGATCTTGTTACGCCCATTGACAGTCAACTGTATCAGCTTGCTGTAAATGGATCTTTTCTCAGATCTTGATTTACTGTATCCTGCCATCTGTGTTTGGGTCGGCCATGATATGCTGTCTTTGCACCGGTGTTAGGTACAGTGCTCTGGATATACCCATATCAGTGACGTCTCTTTTCACGGACCTTCTCAACGATAGGTGCCACGCCAATGTGTTGCCTGATGGTGTCGTTCCTAATATGGCCAAGCGGGCAAAAGCCCGTTATCCACCGAAGCAACCCTCATTTCCATTATGTGAAGGAACTGTTCTGCACATGCATTCTGTACTTTGTAGTGCAACAGTTCAAATATATCATGAGACAATTGTCATCCCAATTCCTCCAATAACTAAATCTGTCCACATCATTCGGTCATTTACGTGCCTAGCAGGACCTATGTTGCGTGCAATAGTATTCCTGATGAATAGTCCTACCCCTCACTTTGCCCTTCCCTTGTTAACACCTGTTAATAACACTTTATGATCTCCTATCTCTTCCTCATTATCTCCCCTTACCCGAATATCATTAACTGTGAACACATTCATACGCATCCTTTTTGCTGACCTAACAATTCCATTTCGTTCGCCACGTTGTTTCCAAGGAGTCTCTCGCCTGTCAAATGGGAGTGGGACTCCGTTACTCCCATAGGTCAGAGGCTTGCTTAAATCGTTCTGAGCGCGCACCAAGTGACGAGCTCTCCTCTAACGGGTTGGCGGCCCTGATGGTTTGTGTAGTCCTAGCTGCCTGAGCAAGAGGAGGGCCAAGATGCTCACTCCCCATCCATAGCAGCTGGTATCCCGACTCTCAGGACCACTTACTGGGCCAGTTAGTCATTGACCATGGTTCACGAACTAGGACGTATCTGCAGTCACCCACACCACGAGCCATCTTACGCCAGTAAATTTGAAAATATATCACGTGTTCACTGACTGAAAATCCCAGTTTATTAGGCTATACTTCCTCAAACTAGTAACACAAAAAGTTGTATCCTCCGATCAGACCATGTTAGTTTTGAAAGACTGGTGCAGGGCTAGTGAAATACAGTTCAACAGTCTGTGTAGTTATTCATAGAACACATCTGCTCATGAAAATAAAAGGCGCAGAATACATGCAGTGTGCAACCTTTTTATTTTGAATATCCCGTGCAATTACTAGCATTTAAAAATGTGACACTACCGCAATGGGAATTAAAATAGAGCAAACAAATGTCCAAGGAAATAATTAAAACACAGTAAAGGGTAGAGTTTTTATAGTGTGCATCGCACATGTTACATGAAAGCTAAAAATAGATATATTATTCCATTTTTATTACATGTTTACTCTCCATTCTGATGTGTCTGCTCTATTAGTTATCTGGAAAATAGATGTGTCTGTCTACAATTTAAAATACAAGGGAGAAGCTTGGCTGAATGTCTGTGTGTATTTAGAGATGCCGTCTCCTCTAGCACTATATTACGTGATTTTTGATGATCAAATGATTGGGACTGATTTGATGGCAGCTTACGCATCTTCTGAATTTATGACTGCTGCTAATGGATTTCTAAACTTTTAGTGGTTCAGTTGGTTATTCGTTGTCCTCTTTATCCCTTGATAGTGATTTCGATCTCAAGCAGGCTCAGTGACATCTGAGGGTGTTCAAATGCAGCAGCTCTGCATTTTTGGCGCCCGGTGCGTTATATAATAATTGGGCGAAATTTGAGGCCGAAATCAGTACAGTATCATAAAATGTAACGCAGCAAGTTTTAAGAGAACATAACTGTTACATATGAAGGAAGTACTGTAAGTAATTGAATGTGGTGGCGGTCATTACTGTTTTGAGAGAAAGTACAACTAGGCAACCATTCTCCATTGACCCTCAGTAGGTCGCTCGTCGGTCTCTTCGCCACTGTTTTCTTTTTTTTTTTTCCTTCACCCAGTGATAACACTGGTTAAAGTCTTTTACAGTGTTGTTTTCCATTATGACTTGTTAAATTATAAATTATGGTGGATATTATTTATATATGTTGATTTTTTCTTGAATGAAGTGTTGATAAACACAGGCTCGGTCGGTTAGACTATGGCGCACCTTGTAAGGAAGGTGAGATTTTTATAGCCACGGAAAGTTTTCATTCTGCAATTCCGAGTTATACATTGTACATTTCATGTATATTGTACATTTCCTGTATATTTCCTGTATAGTTCGTAGGTTGTACGAACCCTTAACGGGAGATTCCTCGATAATACGAAATTAGTGGTTATGAGGCGGGGGAAGAAGTTATTTGGCAAGAATGCTATCATAACATGGATGAGGATATCTAATGAGGAAGTTAACGTTGGGAGTGATTTATCAGATACCGATGACGCTTTCGTAGCATTATACGACATTCTGGACAAATTGATCACACAATTATTTTATCATCAACATGTTCTACGAGTAGTTTACTATGCACACGGGAAGAGGGGGCGAAAACAATCTTAAGAGAAAAGAATGAAAAAATGGCTTTCAATGCCGGGAGTGTCCGAGGACAAGTTCGGCTCGCTAGATGCAGGTCTTTTGATTTGACACCCGTAGGTGACCTGCGCGTCGTGTTGAGGATGAAATGATGATGAAGACGACACACAGACCCCGTCCCCATGTCAGTGGAATTAACCAATTATGGTTAAAATTACCGACCCTGTCGGGAATTGAACCCGGGACCCCTGTGATCAAAGGCTAGCACGCCAACCATTTAGCCATGGAGCCGGACAAGAGAAAGGAAAAGTTGTGACATTGTTTGAAACAGTTTGTACTTCATTTCTTCAAACCTCTTTATGCCTTAGAAGGTTCTATTAAACATGTATACGATGTAGCCAGCAATTTCGACGCAAGAACCAAGAGCGGCGTAACGACAGACATGCGACCACCAGCGTTACAGAATTAAGCGCGCGTCACTACGGGTTAACTTCGGCTAGAGGAACCGTGCCGCGCGGAACGAGCTTGTGGAACATTCCACGGGCCATTTTCCGAGACTTCGCCCATACAGCACACCTCACCGCGCCGCGTCTCTCCAGTTGGGGAAGTGCAGCTCAGACAGAAAAATGAGTTCCATTTCCGAGGACTTATTTGCGGTTGCGCTACTTGCAAACGAGGAAGAAGAAAAACGCAAAAGAAAAGTTTGGGTCCACAACTTTTATGAGAAAAGGGAAATGTACGGAGAGTTTCACTATTTATTTCCTGATCTACTAGAGGACCGAAGTAAAATTTCCCACTACTTTCGTATGTCCCAAGAAAAATTCTATGAACTATTGAACCTAGTTAAGCCGTGTGTAGAGCGAGAAAATACCAACTTTCGCCGAGAAAGGCGTACAGTGCACAATAGACAATACCACTAACCGCGTGAAGGTACGAGCGTGCTGGCACTAGTCGAGGACTCACGAGGACTGTCGAAACGGCACGAAACCACATTCTTTCCGTTATTCCTTCCTTCTACCCTCGCCCACACAAGCGTGCCGAAAGGAAAAAGTTCCGTTCCAGAAATCTGGAGGCTTCTGGCGCGGAAATTTCACAAGCTTGTTCCGCGCGGCGCAGCGCGGCTCCCTGCAGTGGGCGTTAAGCCATTTCATTTCACAGGAAGCAGACCACGCGGTGTAGTGGGCGATTACCTTTAGTCTCCTCATACGACAGGCAGGAGTTGGTGTGGATGAATGCTACGACCTCCACCCACAAGGGGACGTACGCAAATATGTGACTATAATACTGTAATTACTTGTGGAGCTCCTTCAGTGTTACACAGTAACTGCTAATATCCCAAGCCAAATTGCAAAGATCTGGCATGAAATCCTAGAGTATTTTAAAGTATTGAAAGGATTAAGAATCCATGTCATAACTGCATAGCGCTGTTGTTCTTGAGCACGGAGAAGACTACAAATACAGAGAACTGCACATTTGAGAGACTGCAGTCAATATGCACACGGAAAAGACTGCAATATAACGGACAGTCAAATTAAAACAGAACACCGGCCACAGCGTGACCGTGGAATGGTTTTATTTAAAAGTAATTACCAAAAGCGTTAATACATTTACCCTACTAGGAGACGAGTCGATCAATTCCAGTTTTGTAGGAGGAGATTGGTTGCTAACGGATCCACAACCGCACCCAGTCTTGCACACTCGTCCGAATGAAATCTACGTCCACGAATGTCTTTCTTCAGGTCGCCAAAAACGTGAAAAGCACAAGGTGAATGATCCGGAATGTATGGAGGATGTTGAAGTGTTTCCCAGCCAAATCCTTGAATCGTAGCTTTCGCCAGATTGGAAGTATGGGGGCCAACTCCGTCCAACAGCATTCCAGGTCATTTTGACCTTATGGCCCGTCGCATTTTCTGCAAAGTGTCTTCATAGCGCTGCGTCACCAGAAAACGAACCACACTTCTTTGCTTGCCTCCATTTCTACAGCTGGCCGAACACACTAGACCAGTCTGCGCACCAACAAAGCTATAACCCAACAACTGCGTGCACCTGTGAGTCATCACTGTGCAGTTCTTCTACCACAGCGATGGCAGTATTGATACGTGTTGCCACATTTCGCGCGGGTTATGGGTTATGGCGGGTGTTCGGTTTCAATTTGACTGCCCCTTATAGTTTGAACTTGTTAATATAGTCCTCATATTAAAAGAAGCATTCTGACAACTGGCGCAGGGAAGGTCCGTTTACTACCTGCCTGGCTGGACAGAAGAGAGTAGGGGTGTGGTTGCCATGGAAACGTTGGCTAATCAAATGTGGTTGCCATACTGTCCACCTGGAGTTGAATGGAGTTTCCAAACATTTCACTTCTCAGTTGGATCGTGTCGCACACTACAGCAGAATACAACGGTCTGAACGAACACCAGAGCGAGAAGGAGAAAGGAATGTAGGAATGTGGCAACACCGCACAACAGCACTACAGTGTAGGTCCTTCCTCCTCTGCTAGCTGTCAGAACACTTCTTTTAATATTGGGACTGTAGTAAGAGACGGTAGACCTTCTTCGTTCTCTTTTCTTCCTGGCCTTTCATGTTTTGCGGCAGGATGCCTTCTGATGCCATTCATAAGTTGAGGGACGTGCTCGCTAATGAGTTTCTCTGCGGCGGTAGCTAGGGTAGTGTATGTAATATAAATATGTGTTTTAAGACAACTATAAACACCCAGCCCCCAAGCTAGGGGAATTAACTAGACGCAGCTAAAATCCCCTGATCGGTCGGGAATCAAACGTGGGGCCCTTTCAAGTCAAGGCCATTACGCTGAACTTTCAGCCGAGGAATCGGGCGGGAGACGATTTTCGGAGAAGAGGACTGAGATACAGAAGATTATTATCAAGTATTAAACATGGTGGCACAACGAGAATCTGGGAAGATGTCGCCAGTATAATAAATTAATGCAACTATTGCTAGCCTAGTGCAGACCTGTAAAGTAGACCATCCGTGGATGGAGGGCGGTATCTGCCATGTAAAGGAAACTGGGTGTAATTGTGTTGGAGGATAGTGTTATGTCTGGGGGTTTTATGAGTTGCAGGGGTCTTGGGGTCGGCACAAACACCCAGTCCTCGAGCCAAGGTTAAAATCTCCTACCCAGCCGGGAGTCACACCCCGGGTCCTCTGAACCGAAATCCTCTAGGCTGACCATTCAGCCAGTGAGCCGGGCAATACTGACAAGTCGAGAAACAGATTACGAAGAGCCTGACTGAATGGCGCAGACGGTTCAGGCGCTGTCTTTCTGGCCCCAACTTGGCAGGTCCGGTGGCATTTGAAGGTGTTCAAAAACGTCAGCCTCGTGTCAGTAGATCTACTGGCACGTAAAGGAACTCCTGTAGGGCAAAATTCCGGCACCTTGGCGTCTCCAGAAACTGTTAACTGTTAAAATTCCGAAGAATGTTGTACAATTTTCGCGTGGTCACTGGACCTTATCTTCTTCCTCTTCTTAATATTATTATTTTATTACTATTCTCAGCGTACAGTTACTTAGATTTTCTCTATCATCCCTTCTGCTGGCGAAAGGTAAGTTACTTCTCGTCCCTAGAGCCACGTTAAATTCATCTCGAGACAGTGTGTACACTCGCCAGTGGACCTCAGATTTGATCACAATACAGGAGTTTTCATCACTAACACCCAGGAAAAAGACCACGAAATCCTTTCGATTCTAAAACGAGACGAGGCCAAAGACAATTACGTCAACAGTTTAGTTGAGCGCCGCATCTTCCGTAAAGTGTCGTTCAATTACCACCCTTAACATATTGTCACTCTCGTAGCCCTAGGCAGATGTGATCTCCCTTCCCTCTCCTTCCGGAACCGTGGTCGTTAATGATTCAGCACTCAAGAGAAGTGAAGTGTCAAAGGTTTACAGTTTGGGCATTATCGGGATGATGGGATGGGTTACGAACCCGTACTGGGGACTCCCAGGCTTACGCGACGTGGCAAGATTTTGTGGAAAGCATGTCTTCGGGTGAAATGAAATGTCGTATGGCTTTTAGTGCCGGGATATCCCAGGACGGGTTCGGCTCGCCAGGTGCAGGCCTTTCTATTTGACTCCCGTAGGCGACCTGCGCGTCGTGATGAGGATGAAATGATGATGAAGACAACACATACACCCAGTCCCCGTGTCATTGGAATTAACCAATTAAGGTTAAAATCCCCGACCCGGTCGGGAATCGAACCCAGGACCCTCTGAACGCTGACCGTTCAGCCAACGAGTCGGACATGTCTTCGGGTAATAATGTGGCTTTTTTCTCACAGTTAAGCAGGCGTACGTTAAATTCATTAACAAGGAGAACTTGCCAACTTCCCTCTGATTTGATCCATTTTCAACGTACGTGTGGGCCATGTCGACACTTCAAATTTCATGGTGCTACTCCCCGTCCAGTCCCGGAAAAATGGAATTTGAATATTTCGAGAATACTTCACAAGACCTCCACGTGGTATGTTTCCAGAACGAACGCGCAGCGTAGTGAGCAAACTTCCGCTTCACAAGCTCGTGATTTTCGCATCGCAAATCACCTCCTTAGTATTTACGCGCGTCTCTTTCAACGTTGTTTTGACGTTAAAAATATGTGGAGTCACATGTATTTAACAGCATTGGTAGGTTCATGTGCATTTCTCTGAGAGAAATCAGATGTTACGGATTGAATATATCAGTACATTATTGTTAAATGTCCGGGTCCATGGCTAGTTGTTTTACGTCGCACTGACACAGATACGTCTTATGGAGACGATGGGATAGGAAAGGCCTGGGAGTTGGAAGGAAGCGGCCGTGGCCTTAATTAATGTACAGCCCCGGTATTTGTCTCGTGTGAAAATGGGAAACTACGGAAAACCATCTTCAGGGCTGCCGACAGTGAGATTCGAACCCACTATCTCCCGGATGCAAGCTCACGGCCGCGTGGCCCTGGCCGCACGGCCAACTCGCCCGGTGCTCCATGGCTAAATGGTTAGCGTGCTGGCCTTTGGCCACAGGGGTCCCGGATTCGATTCCCGGCAGGATCGGGAATTTTAACCATCATTGGTTAATTTCGCTGGCACAGGGGCTGGGTGTATGTGTCATCTTCATCATCATTTCATCCTCATCACGACGTGCAGGTTGCCTACGGGAGTCACATCAAAAGACCTGCACTTGGCGAGCCGAACATGTCCTCGGACACTCGTGGCACTAAAAGCCATACACCATTTCATTTCATTGTTAAATGTTGATTGTTTGAAGAACTACATAATTACAATATTTCAGCTGATGATTACGAGTTTGGTATGACAGTGGAATACCCAGCATTTGTGTTTCATGTCTGTGTAAAGGATAGTGATAAAGGCATTCTCAATTTTTTCTTTACGTCACACCGACGCAGATAAGTCTCATGGCGACGGTGGTACAGGAAAGACATAGGAATGGGAAGGAAGTGGCCGTGGCCTTAAGTAAGGTACAGCTTCAGCATTTTCCTGGTGTGAACATGGGAAACCACGGAAAACCATCTACAGGGCTCCCGACAGTGGGATTCGAACCCACTATCTCCCGCATGCGAGCTCACAGCTGCGCGCCCCTAACCGCACGGGCCGGGCTGAGTGGCTCAGACGGTTGAGACGCTGGCCTTCTGACCCCAACGTGGCAGGTTCGATCCTGACTCAGTCCGGTGGTATTTAAAGGTGCTCAAATACAGTACGTCAGCCTCGTGTCGGTAGATTTGCTGGCACGTAAAAGAACTCCTGCGGGACTAAATTCCGGCACCTCGGCATCTCCAAAAACCGTAAAAGAGTAGTTAGTGAGGCGTAAAGCAAATAGCATTATTATTATTACTAACCGCACGGCAGCTCACCCGTTGAAAAAAGTTCACAAGTACTTGCACATGTACAGGATGGTCCGAAGTAACGTGAGCCGGGTATATGAGCGTTAGAGATCACAACAATGGATCTCTATGAGCCACTTTTCTACCCTAAATGCTAGTCGCTGATTTTATTGCACCCATGGACAATAAAACCATTTAAGTTTTAAAAGCTTTTGCGATACTGAATGATGAACTGTCAGTTCTTTCTCATTTGTAAAATAAAGTTGCCTGTTATCGGAGAAGACGCTGCGAAAGCTACCGTTTTAATAGAGGATAGGCAGTGCTACCGACAAGGTCTTCCTCCAGTAGAGCTGGTCTCTCGGAGATATTGCACGGTGAACGTAACATGGAAGTTGGCATCGTCACCACACGCACTACTGGTGTGAGGAAAGTGGTCATTGACTGCAAAAGAATGTTAGTTGCAAGATCAGATATTAAGATAAAACAATTTCCTTTTAATCATGTTCATTAACACTTCAGTTTCGTCGCTGTAGCTAATTTTGAGTTGGAGAATATGAATTTTCTTTTGAGACAGATCGTACTGTACTCCAAAGTAATAACGTAAAACTAAAATACTTACCTTTACTAATGTATATGTATATATATAATTTCGTGTGGCTATTTCTAACCGAGTGCAGCCCTTGTAAGGCAGACCCTCCCATGAGGGTGGGCTGCATATGCCATGTGTAGGTAACTATGTGTTATTGTGGTGGAGGATAGTGTTGTGTGTGGTGTGTGAGTTGCAGGGATATTGGGGACAGCACAAACACCCAGCCCGCGGGCCATTGGAATTAACCAATGAAGGTGAAAATCCCCGCCCCGACCGGGAATCGAACCCAGGACCCTCTGAACCGAAGGCCAGTACGTTGATCATTCAGGCAACGAGTCGGACATCTTTACTAATGATACGTTTGTGACAATTTTACTTCGGAGCAAATTACTTTTTTTTTTAGAGAGATCCATCGGTTTCAAGATACTCCGGATTTAATTACTTAACTAACACAGTTTATGCAAGTGGAACGAACTTTGTAGATCACACTGTCTGGGGCTCAGCGTCCTTGGTACCGGTACGTATAAATTGGACATATCCTTTCCCGCGTTAAGCAGATGTAACTGTATTATGGCGAGATTAGATTCTACAGTCAGGTTGTTGAAATTGTGACACCTCGTCTGTTGCATCAGGCATTCCGTAGTGACAACACATTCTTCATGATTAATACGACAACATTTATGCGTCGAGCTCGCTTATTACTTCAGTTTTTGGATTCGAATGATCTAATAAACATTTTCAGATCTCCATTGCCACTTCAACTTTCTTAAGTCAGGTTTGGGATTTGGCGCCCAGACAACTTCGTTACTTTCTCGTTCTGTTATCGGTATTCGGAAATTGCTGCAGGCAAGCTCCCGTCCTCTTCTGTTTTGTGACATTTAATACTGTATTTGATGTTGTACGCAGTTTAATGTCAGGGTTACAATTAAGAATGCACAATTTGAGATAAGCCTAATTAACTTTTTATATATCGTGTTCCTCCTTACTCAAGCGATAGCATAAACCTCGGTTATTACGGCACTCGTTTACAACGACACCATTTATCAGGTCCCTTGGATACCGTTAAAACCAAATTCTACAGTAGTTTGCCTTAATAATGTTGTTTATTTCTCGGCATTCAACGTGTTCTGGAAGTATGATCAGAGGACTGCTCGTATGTTCGTAAATGTAACGTGGAGATGTAAATCACTATATGCGACAAATAAAACGGGGACATACAGTGAACAGTGCTATCTTCAACGAAAGTAATCGTGTTGTAACTAATGAAGGTACCGCAAGTCACATGACACAGTCAGACAACCTGTAAAGAGGGGGCGGGGGGTGGAATCGTTCTACAGTGCATCGTAATATTGAAAATGCGATAGATGCAAGTTAATCAAGCCCTTTTTTGAAATAACATGTTACATATAGATAACCATCCCGTTTTAAAGCTGATCAGAAAACTTTCTTCCCTTGGTTCTCTTCTGGTGTCAATGTTATTCATTTCGCGAAGTCTAGGGAGGCTTTTATTCTTACGCATTTTGTAGACCTTTCTTCTGCTAAGTGAGAAGCCTGGCGTGAGTAAGTGAAAGCAATGTCAGATTTACGTAGATTGGGGCCCGTGGTCTCAACCCGTCTCCCTGGGCTTCACTAGTTTGGTGGTCTCTTACGACGGGCAGGAGTACCGTATTTGTAATCTACTGTATACCCTTATCCGCAGAAGATATGCTTAAGAAAACAGAAGCATAAATTCGAAAATCAAAAGTAAAGCGATTATGGTATCTGTGGCTAAGATCACAATTTCAACATTCACGTAAAACCCCGTAAAGAGATGTGTTTTTCTACGTTGAAAAATGATCTACAATTTTTATTAGAACAATTCCACAGATTGAAGTGAACCGTAACTTTTAGTTCAGATGATATACTTGTGTAGTTGTTAGGTTATACATTTCTGAACTGGTCATTCGAGTTTCCTATAGAATTTAAAATAGTCTCAACGCCTGTTTTTTTTTTTTTTTTTTTTTTTTTTTTTTTTACTGCATACGGGTGTTTCAGTTATAAAGCTACTCCATATTTTTACTCATTTGAAGCAGAGTGGGAACTTAAATATTCTTGTGAAGATTAAGCAAATAGCATTCGTCAGGGTACATGTCCGGCTGATGAATGATCGCCTATTCAGATGGACCCGACTTCGATTCCCAGTCGGGCCGGGGATTTTAATTTCATATAGTTAATTCCTCTGACCCGGGGACTGGATATTTGTCTTAAAACACATCTTTTCATCTACATACAGCACTCAGCACTACCAATGACCGCAGAACCACGCAATAATGGATATAAGATTTGCGTCAGGAAGGACATTGAACCGTAAAAACGTGCAATATACATATCAAATTCCGACCCCAATAAAAAGGGAAGAGACCAGGAAGAACACAATTCGTCAGGACAGAAGTTTACGACGGCTCAAGGTTACCAAAATTCTACCTCCGCTGTTACACTGACGACTACGGAAACATTACTTCATTGAAATGAAATGGAGTATGGCTTTTAGTGCCGTGAGTGTCCGAGGACAAGTTCGGCTCGCGAGGTGCAGGCCTTTTGATTTGACTCCCATAGGCGACCTGCGCGACGTAATGAGGATGAATTGATGAAGACTACACATGTACCCAGTCCCCGTGTCAGGGGATTAACCAATTATGGTTAAAATTCCCGACCCTGACTTCCCGGGAATCGAACATGGCCTCTGTGACCAAAGGCCAGTATGCTAACGATTTAGCCGTGGGGCCTGACACGACTTCTTTTATTGACTGCTATTGGTTTTTTTTTTCAAGGAGTGAGCCATATTAATTTAGGAAATAATTACGTTGTGGTGATGTAAAATATAGGTAATAATTATTGTGGACAGAACAGATAAACGTGTATTTTCTCTTTTCAGTTTCACACTTGAATCTGCTCTTCCCATTTCTGCTTTCGTCGAATTTTGCTGTTGTTTCTCCCGGAATCCCTGCTATTCTTTCCGGATTTTCTCGGTGTTTTTCTCGCATTTAGGTACGGTGCAGTAAAATATCCGTTAATAACATCCTGTTCGTATAGTAAATTCAAATATTTTACAGTTGAGGAGCTTGTTCCAAATCTACAAGTTTGAAACATACGTTTCAACTCGGTTTGTGTTTCGGAAGATAATTCATTAAATATTTTGCCTATTGTTCCGGAAGTAGTCTCACGTTTGCGGCGGCGTCTGGAAGTGGTCCGCAGACAGCAAAGCAGGGGGAGACAGGGCAAAAGAATCTTCCCTCGCTTCACGTTACCATGACAACGTGCTCCCTCCCGCTTGGTCCATTTCCGCTTCCATCCTGTCCCTTCCCCTTCGTGATACATTGCCTACTGATGTTTCCTGCCTATGCGCAGGCGCGGTTAAATAAGCTATTAACTGGAGTTGTTGCCATTGTCATGCTCGCACTGGCCAATGTTTCGGCTCGATTTGCTGCCAGCCTCTCCACAAACTTATTAGCGCTCGATGAGTGCCTCGTTTGTCACAGGGGAGGAAGTTGTTGCTCCATGGGTGTTCACAGCCAACTCACTGACATGTGACTTCAAAAGACAGCAATTTTCTCACTTTAAATTGATCCTCATGCTGCAGGTGGTTATCAGAACGACTGTTGGGCCCGGTCTTCACGAATGAACGTACACCAAGGCAAAATAACTAGCGAAAGTAATTTAGGTACATTCTCTGTAATGTTACTTTATGACTGCTAGTAATTTTCTTCGTCCCTGGTTTAGTGATGGGACATTCGATTCATTTTACTGAATCGATTCATTTGATTTCGTTCACGTTACTGAATCGATACAGTGATCCGATTCACGGCTCATTGGTCACCGCTCCTACTGCATCTGTGTAGTATGTGCTGGTAAGACAGCAGCAACAGCATTCAGTGCTCGCAGCTGCCGTCTGGTCTTCATACTATGAACTCTTTTCTTAGAAAAAATGTTAGTTACTCTGATACATCGAAGGTTTCCGGCGACGCAGGGTGGGAAAGGTTAGGATTAGGAAGGTAGCAGCCATGGCCTGAATTAAGGTACAGTCCCAGCATTTCCTGGTGTGAAAATGGGGAAACTACGGAAAACCATCTTAACGGCTGCCGACGGTGGGATTCGAACCCACCATACCCCGAATGCAAGCGCATAGCCACGCGATATTAACCGCACGACAACTCGCTCAGTCATTTTTGAAAATATGTATTTTTCTATCAGCTGAGGATTTTTTTAAATCGTCATATTTTGTATAGGCTACCCGAGATGTACAGTAGCCCGCTGGTTTTCTGATTCAACATACTGTTATTGCGTCTGTCCACATATGATTGAAGTCTTGTGCAACGATGTGACATATGAACTGAGAAAATACTGAGCCGTTCTTCCCAATATAAAACAGGTACTTTTGAGCGGTCATGAGCATGACTCATAGTCTTAGGGCAGGCTAGAGTCGAGTTTAATTGTCGAATGTCAACTAAGTTATAATACTAAGATTCATGAAACTAATAAATAGTATAACCTAATAGCCTACCTACTTACTAGCTACTTCAGAATTATGTTGTGACTACCTTTTTAAATCCATCTATTATTTAAACCTCCCTGTAAGAAGAGGACAGTGAATGCAAATGGGTATTATTTTCAAATGAGCTGAGCTCGATAGTCCATTATAGCATACGATTCTTTCAGTGTAGCATGGCTCACTGTATGTCTCGCTGCAGTGAGCCGATAAGGAGCCGTGTGTATCATGTGTCTCACTGAGCCGCGCTCGTTCACGATTCTTTCGATGTGCCATGATTCACTGTCTCGCTGCAGCGGAAGCTCGGCTCCCCGTCAACGTCCAGTGAGTGCGCCACTCAGCACTGTCCGCTGGGAGTAAGCTGAATCGTGTGCCGTGAGCTCGCCGTTCCTGTGAATCGATTCACTCGGACACTTGAATGAATCGATACACTGCTTCGAATCATGCATTTAGTAGCCAACACTACCCTGGTTACCTCCCTTTTACTACGACTTCACGTACAACTAGTGGTTTCATGGCTGATCAGGATATGAATGTTAATGTTAAACTGCGAATGTTTCTTCATTCCAGAGGGTGGCTAGATCCTAAAATGGTGATGCCGAAGGTTGTATGATTGCAGGGAAACGAAAACGTACGCATTTGCTGTGCCACAACGAGACATGCATGACCGAGCGACTGGCTGTCAATTGGGTCACGTAGCTGTCAGCTTGCATTCCGGACCTCCACTGTATGCAGCCTCGAAGGTGGCTTTCTGTGGTTTTCCGTTTTCAAACCAGGCAAATGCTGGGGCTGTATCTCAATCAAGGCCATGGTCGATTCCTTCCCTACCGGGCGAGTTGGCCGTGCGCGTAGAGGCGCGCGGCTGTGAGCTTGCATCCGGGAGATAGTAGGTTCGAATCCCACTATCGGCAGTCCTGAAAATGGTTTTCCGTGGTTTCCCATTTTCACACCAGACAAATGCTGGGGCTGTACCTTAATTAAGGCCACGGCCGCTTCCTTCCAACTCCTAGGCCTTTCCTATCCCATCGTCGCCATAAGACTTATCTGTGTCGGTGCGACGTAAAGCCCCTAGCAAAAAAAAATCCTTCCGTATCCTAGGCCTATCCTTTGTCGCCATAAGACCTATCTGTGTCGGTGCGACTTAATGCAACTTGTAAAAGAAACAAGCAAGAAAAGAAATGTATGCACCCTGTAACGTTTTTAAAGTTCCAGCAATACGAGCGAGTTGGCCGTGCGGTACATGTTGCGTAGCTGTGGACTTACATTCGGTAGATGGTGGGTTCGAATCCCACTGTCGGCAGCTCTGAAGACGGTTTTCCTTGGTTTGCCATTTTTACACTAAGCAAATGCTGGAACTGAACCTTAAGGTCACCGCCACCTCCATTCCTTTCCTAGCCCTTCCCCTCCATCCCTGCGTTGCCGAGAACTTTCGAGGTGTTAAACCACTACAAATTAAGTTCCAGCAATAGTTTGGGAGCATAATCCTGTGTGCATCAGCGACATGTTGCAGCCAACTTCGTGATTGCTTGAAAGCAGTTCCTCGACCAGCTGGTCAGATAGCACATTTTCTGATCCACTGAAAGATTTTTGGGATGATTTTGGATGAGATTCTTACCTTTCTTTTAATTGTTGAACATGTGTTCGAAATGTGTGTCCTTATCAACTGCATTGTCTGAGGGCCAGTGAAGGCAGTTCTTGTGAAAAAATGTTACCCTCAAATACTCAGAACGTTTCTTCATTTGTTACTCAAAATTCTTCATTAAATCTAACACTGTGTTCAAGGGAGGCAAGATTTTTTTTTTCCGGATCAACGAGGTGCTCTTCTTAAACATCGTTCTGTTTTCTCAAATAGTAAGTAATGCACAAGAAGACAGTTTCTCTGCTTTCTTCGCCGTGCTATCTCATTCGCATAAGAAACAACAGTACTTGATGTATAACCTTCACCCAGAATGTATTATATTTATTAGAATTGGAACCTGGAGCGGTAAAAAAAAAAACGAATTACATTTTCTAATTCAGCACGCAAAATGCCGAACAGAACTATCCATTAGCTTACAGGAAAGTAAATATGTGTAACGCTGTGTAATCAAATACCTTTTCAGTGTTAATGGTAAAATTGTGAAAGTATTAGCATTAGGTGGTTTTAACATAACATACTCATGCCGCAAGAAAATAAGGCGTTACATTTCTCTCGTTATTTTGCCGCCTCTACTCTGAAACCAGTTGTACAGATAAACTAACAAATACATATTATATTTCCTTCTTTTTTCTTTTTTCTGTGTTTTTAATTACATCTGCTCACGTAACATCTCTCGCCTCTGCGACAGACTCATTCGTCTCGCCTCTGACGACATAACACATTTAACTTCATCACTTGTTAGCTGGCTGCGAAGAACCAACGCGTAGCACAATACCGTCCCATGATTTCCACAATATAATTCATCAGCACATGTGACTTCATGGTCAAAACTGCCCAGCAGCTGCTGGCCACAAAAGATAATGCTCGTAGCCACTGGAAGCGTCGATTCTCCCGCTACTTCTGATCCTACAGACTCACCTTCGAAGTTTAAATTAGAACTAACCATTGTGAACCCAGTGTAGGTTCGATGTACACTGAATGGTATGGCACACACTCCTTAAAAACCATTCTTTGAGAGCGTATTTCAGAATAATTACTCCTTCAAGTTGGAACAATCAAAACTAGATAGAATTGTTTGGGAGCTATACTTGTCCATGTCGCTAAAATTAAGACTGTGAAAAACCTCTTTCCAGTCTGTCGAAGAGATCACAGCGCATGCCATGGCCTACTAAGCGACCACTGCTCACCCTGAAGGTCTGCAGATTACGAGGTGTCGTGTGGCCGGCACGGTGAATCCTATCTGCCGTTATTCTTGGCTTTCTAGACCGGGGCATCTGAGTATACGTGTAAATGTTTTATTTTTTATTAGATTTTAGGTTATTGCTGGCTTCTCACCAAGGCAGGCACGGTTCGAATTTCACCCATTGCATGTGGAATGTTTGAAAATATTCACGAACTTGTTGCTTGAATTCCACGTACAACTCTGTGTCCTGTGGTTATGATCACGAGTTGAACAATGAACTTGCCTTTGACGTTAGTGCCATGGTACAGAACAGGTTCATGTTCAGGTCAAGGTTGACTTTCTCATCACCACGGACTGTAGGCAGGTTATATTTATACCCGTTCATTCTCCCATTAGCGCTGGGGGAGTAGAAAATGTCCACGGGATCTCCTGCCTGTAGTAAGAGGCTACTGATACGGGTAAACCCCAAATACATCTTGGTGGCCATGGTTTGGTGACCACGGGACCCATAGCTGAGCCTGGCGTTGTCAGCCTATTCCCTATTAACATCCCTGCCCGCCCTGCCTTCGTCACTTCTTGTTCTGTTCAGACACCGATGATATCAGGCTTGCGAGACCTTGGTAGTCTTCTCAGTTTCACACCCTTTTAGTCCTCCACTTACCGTAATTTTCCTCAGGGTCTGAACTCTTCCGTTTCCCCTCTGATTGGTGATCAGAGTGGATGGTTACCTAGTAGTACTTAACAAAACGATAATAACCACCATTTTCATATTTGGGCTAAGGTTCTGTTTCCGAGCACCAGTTATGCTATGAACTGACGACTCCAGAACCCGTATCATGTTAAGGTGAAGGTACACTTTCTGAGCACCAAGGACTCTAAAGTTAGGAACTGTTTAAACTGAACAGGCTGTATTTATCCCCGCCAATTTTCAAGTGAATCACTTACTTTGAAAGGCTAGCAAGTGAACTTTTTTCTTTCAAATGTTGATTTTTGTCGCCCTAGTCCACTCGGATCCGTCGTACAGCGTTTCAAGTTTGAAAAGGGAACTTATCACTTCCGCTTCATCTGTAAAAAGCATTTCGTTTGAATAGGTAACAAATGCTGTTCATGTTACCCTTTCAAAATAAACCGTTGACCACATTTCTTTGGTAGGTTTTTGCAATCTTGGAATGTTAAGGAGCGAACACCATATCCCTTGTCAGCTTTTTATGAATCTGTGAATAAACATTCTATAGAACCGAATGTGTGGTTACGCGTCTGGGTCATGTAGTTGTCATGTAGCAGAATATAGTGGATTGGAACCCCACTGTCTGCAGCCCTGAAGATGGTTTTCCGTGGTTTCCCATCTTCACATCAGGCAAATGTTCGGGCTGTAATTTCATTGAGGTCGCTTCCCTCCTAGTCCTAGCCCTTTCCTTGTCCCATTGTCGTCATAAGACTTGTCTGTGTCGGAGCGGCGTAAAACAATATAGTTAAAAAATCTGTACTAAGTTATGTCTCTTCAAGGTGGTAGTGTTTTTGAAGTCCGTCAATGTGATGTTAAGGCAAGAAGTTCCAGATGCTCACGAAGTTTCCTTTCAAGTCAGCAGTTAGGTACTGTAAGGGAAATTCTGGAAGTTACTACACTAACTTTCATTGATGCGTTAACGTTTGAGTTCGAGTACAAGGTAAGAATGTGAACTTGGCAAGCGATGTTTCATTCCCTATAAATCACAGGATGATTCAAGATCCGATGAAACTGCTGAAGTATAGCCTCTTAAGAAACGAATGAGTGCATGGTATTGTATGTTCCTCGCGTTTAATATTTTATCAGACAGTTTTAATTATTCAAAATGTAATTCACCTTCCATGTAGATGCAGACAGTGTAGTCACCCGCAACAAACAGTATACTGTATTTGTAGGTTGAATTGTTTATGAGAAAAATATACTTACGAGGAACTTGTACAATAATTTGCACTCAACTTTTTTAGCAACTGAACGTTCCACATTCCAATAGAAAAAAGAAATTACTGGTCCAAGATTGTCACCTAGCCAACAACAGACCATACTGGGTCTGCCGATGATGAATTCTTGTTTTGGTCTGTGTGTTTGTGTGTCATAACCAGTCCAGTTATTATTATTATTATTATTATTATTATTATTATTATTATTATTATTATTATTATTATTATTATTATTATTATTATTATTATTAATAATAATAATAATAATAATAATAATGTTATTTGTTTTACGTCCCACTAACTACTTTTTAAGGTCTTCGGAGACGCCGAGGTGCCGGAATTTAGTCCCGCAGGAGTTCTTTTACGTGCCAGTAAATCTACCGACACGGGGCTGTCGTATTTGAGCACCTTCAAATACCACCGGACTGAGCCAGGATCGAACCTGCCAAGTTGGGGTTAGAAGGCCAGCGCCTTAACCGTCTGAGCCACTCAGCCCGGCAGTCCAGTTATTAGAATGCATCCGGGTGAGATGCTTATAGCTGTGCACTTCCGTCGGGTACCAACAGATCGCGACACAAACTTGTCTTTTACACTTGCTCGCTTTAGGCGGACGAGAAGTCCAATGCGTATGACTGTACGTGAATTGTTTTCCCGCTTTGAAATAAAGAAATTCAACGTAAGAACTAGAACTGACGACTTTTTAATAACTCACACTCGTCTGAATCTGCTTATCACGTTATGAACCAATTGCGAGAGGCTAATGTTATTATATAATGAGCATGCTGGATACTTCGCAGTGTAGGTTCGAAGCTGCCATACTGCACACATGGCGGAAGCTTGTTTATCACCCCGACCCGCGGTGTAGATGGCACTCTTTCTGCTGTGTAAGGTGCCGAATTTCATTACTCACATATACAGTGTTTTCGTAGGAAAATAGCTGCGTGTATCTGTTAGGTCATACAGTTATAGGAAAACCACAAAAACCAATGGAATCACCAAAATGAGGCATACTAGATAAGATGAGGAGTGAGATAGTTTGCCGTTGCTTTCCTCACTGTGCCAGATAGTGCTACTGTAGCACGACTTATCCCATGAGCAACACCTTTCATAACACGCAGACGCACTGGTTGAATGTCATTACTCTGCACCACTCATACGGCAGCAAAATGGCCCAGGAAAATTGCTAGAATGTTCGTTAGAACATCAGACAGAGCTCAGTGCTCAGAGGATAGTCTAGATATGGCCATGCAATACCTAAGGGCCGGTGGGATATATTGTTTTTAGATCTTCCCAAGATAATGACATCCCATGCAGAACTCGGAAACGAAGTCCAGAGGAGAACGACGATTAGAAGCAAGTGTGGGTTCACAAAGTAAATAGTATCCGATTAATTTAATTGTTTTCTCTAATTTTGGAGCAAAATATGTCTGGTTTCTAACCGTAAACTAGAAGATGCAAGAGCTCGACGAGAGAAAAACAAGAGGAAAAATCCACACAGAGTCGATCTATTACACAAAGCAGGCCAGATAATCACAGAGGCTATTGTGCGAACTGCGCCCTAAATTATTATGACACCGAGCTCGATAGCTGCAGTCGCTTAAGTGCGGCCAGTATCCAGTAATCGGGAGATAGTAGGTTCGAGCCCCACTGTCGGCAGCCCTGAAGATGGTTTTCCGTGGTTTCCCATTTTCACACCAGTCAAATGCTGGGGCTGTACCTTAATTAAGGTCACGGTGGCTTCCTTCCCATTCCTAGGCCTTTCCTATCCCATCGACGCCATAAGACGTATCTGTGTCGGTGCGACGTAAAGCAAATAGCAAAAAAAAAAAAAACAACCTGATGTTAGTTAAACGTCTTCGTGATCGCGTGATCGCGCTGCGTACAAACGCTATACAAATGTAAAACAGAAAAAACTCACACATTATTTTAGTGCATGAAACAGTGTGGTAAATGTAAGGTAAATGTTCTTATATTTTTGTGTACAATAGATAAAAGGTATTACTGCACAACTTATGCTAATAGATTATATAACATGTACTGTATTTGTTTTTTCGTTTTCTGGATTATCCAAATTTAAAATAATCCGGAACAGTTCCGGTCCCACTTAATCCGGATAAGCGAGATTCTTGTGTACTGTAATCTCATCCCCATGTAATTACTCTTACCTCGATGCTCGGAGGGTGATGTCTAAATATTGCACATGTTTTTATAAAAATGTCTAAAATGTAATATTACTAATTATTATTTATTTGGCGTATGATGAATAATGACAACCCATAAACTATTTACACAACCAGTGAAAGATGAGTACAAAGTAAATACAAATTATCATATCTATACAGTCAAAGAAAGCAATTTACAAAGTTTGAAAGTACAAGAAGAAAACACAATATATTTACATCGCTATCCACCTATCAACTCTGACAGTTCATATATACACATTGAGTGCGAGTGATGTACATGTCACTAAATGTGAATGTCCAAACCCGCCACCCACTTCACTGCTTCGGGTGTTGCTGTGTTGAGGTCTTCCATGGTGCCAGTGAAAGCACGGAGTGGACATTCCTGCACTACATGTTTCATTGTTTGTCGAACCTCCCCACAATCACAGTATGGAGAAACTGACCAGCCCCAGGTGTGTAAAGTAGATGCTGTTCTACCTACTCCACATCTCATGCGGTTTAGTCTACTCCAGGTGCAACGTGGCAGATCAAAGCCTGCCAGCTTTGTGGATGGGTTATTAATATCCACTATTGCCCGAGCTGGGGATAAAGACCACTCTGTTAACCATTTAGAGGTGGGGTTGAATTCACTAGATGTTATCTTCACGGCTGTCTTCCTGCATATAGAAAACGCTCGGCAAAGCATACTTATATTATGTCGAACTCAAACTCTAAATGTTAAGTAAATTTTTATCCTCAAAACACTGTTGAGCATCTTCCCCTTTTCTACTCTGTGTTCGCAGTATTTTACAATATTTGGTAAGAACATATTCATTCTGGTATGAACTTCTACTGTATGGATCATTGCCATATGTTTAGTGTGAAGAGGCAATCTGCTGAATATTTACGTAACGTTTAAAGTTACATTTGTATTATATTAATGTAGAGAAAAATACGGTAAACAGAATCATTGCCTTGTGTATTTGACAGCCACATTTGTACACCTTTGTATCGATGACGAACATTAAACTTACGTTCGGTAAAATTTGCTCTTGTGTACTCGTTAACAAGTGATTCAATAAAGTTCTACTTTCCAGTCACTATGTTTCTGTTCATTTTAAGGTAAAAGTACACTTTCCAAGCACTAAGGACTGTGATGTAATAACCTGACTGTACAAGCCTTGGGTCTGTTTACCCTCGTTTCCCTGCAGAGTTTGTTGCATTCTGGAAACTTTGCCGCACGTTTCTTACGCCTGTGTCTAGCAGCTCGAGGGCTTTGGGCTCTGTCAACGCTGGAGTGTTAATGTGTCGTTCTGAGCCCATCAGTACAATGTACCTATGTTTTACGAACTTACCATTCAGCAGTTTTAACAGGTCCTTCTAATATCATATTCTTCAACTTACTGGTCGTTGTGATTTTGTACTGGCCACCGGATGAAGTCGTAAATATATAACTGAAGATACGGAAGCTGGATGTAATTTTAATTTTGTAGAAGCTAGTTACATTGATTGATTAATTGACTGCCTGATGACTGATGGCGTGTAGGCTCCCAGGAGGACTGGTGGAGTTCTTTCTATTTTACGCTCTTGGACGACTTGCACACTTGAACGCTTTCGCAAAATGTCGCGATCTATTAACAATAAATTGCTTCAGATTTATCCAAAGTTGATTCGACAGAATACAGCGGCTTGTCGAAATTGTTTTAGAGCATACAGTCTGAAGGAAACACTGTGTGGGGTTCGCTTAAGAGTTCTTGAAGACATTCTGCATGAAATTGATCGCTCTCCTTGCAACGCCCAGTGCTGACGGTATCCAAAGGCTTTCGCGTCGCTGGGAACACGTACGCAACGCGGGTGCCTTCATCCAAGGTCTTTAGAACCTGGTATGTACCTATAAAATCAGTAGTTGCCACTACTACAGTAAAATATCAACCTATGTAAGTAGAAGGGCGAAGTATCTTCTAAAACGATGGGTGCTGACTCAGCATTTTCCCCCACACTTTTTGATTAATAAAGCTATGTAGGTTCTAGGTCATTTACCTAGTAGTAAAGCTATGTAGGTTTTAGGTCATTTACCTAGTAGTAAAGCTATGCAGGGTCTTACCCTGGTTCAATGACCTCTCGGTGAGGTTAAGACGCGGAATAACGTCATAACCTTGCGTACGAGAGCAAGTCTAATCTCACAGACTCCATTGGAGGGGCCTAATTGATCAGGTAATAATCTGGCGTGCTTTTGACCCCTAGCTGAGGTTATGGCATCATACCCACACGTTCGAGGGCAATCCTGATCTCACTGGCCAACCTGGAGTGTTTTTGACTCCTAGATGAGGTTATGACGTCATACCCTTACGTACGAGTGCAATGCCAACCTCAGGGGTCACTTTGGAAAAGACGAATCGAACGGACCCCCTTGGAGGAGCAGAGTCGGAAAGGTCACGGACCCCTTTAGAGTAGCCGAATCGATCGGGCACCCTTGGAGGAGCCATAAATCGGTTAGGTGACCTGCAGATGAGGTTAAGACGCAATGATGTGTTAACTTAACCTCGCTACGAAGAACGCTAACCTAACATCAGACAGGCTATTTACGGGCTCCCCTTGGAGGAGCCGAAGTGGTTAGGTGAATTGTAGGTGTGGTTAACACGTGTGTTAACCTAACGTTGGCAGGAAAGGTGACCTAACCTCACACAAGCTCTTTGCCGTCTCCCCTTGTAAGAGTGACGGAGCTGTGACGTAATAAGCGCAGGCAATTTAAAATGCATGCTTATCTTTACATAACCGAACGCTTAGGCCTTCTTCTGACAGAGCCGTGACGTCACAGCGTGGGTGATTTAAAATGCGGACTGTTGGCTAAGGGTGCATGCCGTTATAACCTAACGTGTGTCCGTTCCTTGTCCCGTTTCTCTACGGTGTTGGGTTTGCGGTGTGTTGAATTTGTCAAGATGGATTATTTATAACAGAATGCCCTTCCTGACGTCAACCTCATCAGGGAAGTTAATAATATGAAATAAATGACATGATATATGATAGTAGGAAGGGAGAGGGTAGAACTCGGTAGTGATACATAGCCTTCTCCTGTCGAATAGCATCTAGAGGTCTGCTCAAGGCTTTACGTCTCCATCCGACGGACAGATCATCGTCAACGGTCTAGTAATTCTAAATTGTATACAATTTAGAATTACTACATTGTGTGCCAAAAAGCCTCGATTAAATTCCATTCCTCTCCACAGTGCTCATATGGAGTGAGGGCGTATGACGCTGTTGATGGTGACACTACCGGGTTTTACCCTCTCCCTTCCTACTATCATATATCATGTCATTCATTTCATCTTATCTTCCCTGATGATGTTGATGTCAGGAAGGCCATCCGATTTAAAAAATCCATCTTGACAGATTCATGTCACCACAAACCAAACACCGTAGAGAAACGGGACAAGGAACGGACACACGTTAGGTTATAACGTTATGCACCCTTAGCCAACAGTCCGCATTTTAAATCACCCACGCTTTGACGTCTTTGCTCTGTCAGGATAAGGCCTGCGCGTTCGGTTATGTGAAGATAAGCATGCATTTTAAATTGCCTGCGCTTATTACGTCACAGCTCCGTCACTCTTCCAAGGGGAGACGGCAAAGAGCCTGTGTGAGGTTAGGTTACAGTTCGTGGCCAAGGTTGGGTTAACATACGTGTTATCCGCACCTACAAGTCACCTCACCAGTTCAGTTCCTCCAAAGGGAGCCCGTAAATAGCCTGTCTGAGGTTAGGTTAGCGTTTCTCGTAGCGAGGTTAGGTTAACACGTCATCATTGCGTCTTAATCTCATATGCAGGTCACCTTACCGATTGGACTCCTCCAAAGAACGTCTTAACCTCATCTGCAGGTCACCTAACCGATTTGTGGCTCCTCCAAGGGCGCCCGATTGATTCGCCTCCTCCAAAGTGGCCCGTGAGGTTAGCATTGCCCTTGTACTTGTGGGTATGTCGCCATAACCTCACCTAGGGGTCATATTCACCTTAGATCATTCCCTGATCAATTAGGCCCCTCCAATAGAGTCTGTGAGGTTAGGCTTGCTCTCGTACGCAAGGTTATGACCTTATTCCGCGTCTTAATCTCACCGAGAGTTCATCGAACCCGGTTAAGCACCTACATAGCTTTACTACTAGGTAAATGACCTAGAAACTACATAGCCTTACTACTCAAAAAAAAGCGTGGGTAAATGCTGACTCAGCATCCATTGGTTTAAAACATACTTAGCCCTTCTACTTACGTACATTGTGTGTTGCTAATATTTCGAATTTAAAACTTTCATATTCTTGTAACGCTCACCGACCCAAGTGCGTTTCCGAAAACTTCGATGTATTCTACGTCAAAACGTGTTTCCTGAATAGTTTGTGGCTCCGTAGAACAATTCGATATAAGAATATCAGGAATCCAAGCCAATCAACTGCTGTCTGTCACATCAATTTTATCGTTTTCGTGTTATCACTCTCATTTTATCGCACCTACGTGCACTTGTTTGTATATTATTTAATCAGAATAGGGGACCAGAACATCTTCAGTAATACAGTTGACCACAGATCGCACAGTCAACAAGACGTAACTGTGTAATTCTGGTGAAGCGGACAGCCGACATATTGGGATACTGCGGCCCAGAGTGTTAGAATGAAAAAAATAAAAATCGTATATTTCCTTGCCAGAAGTTTTGTTCTCTGTTTGCAGTAGGTTATGAATTCATATGTATTTTTGTTTTATATTTATGCACTTTATTTTTATTGCTTAATTTTGTAGTTACTCCCTGAATAGTCCAAATAAATACAACTCTAGCTCCAGATTCTCTCTATATATAAATGTTGAAGCTCTTGTTAAATTACTATAGAATATGCCAAATGCTAGAAAATGCTATCGGAGTAATACAGTTTGGAAACTCTTTCAACGAAACATGGAACTACGAAACAAATGCTGAACGGCAAACAGCTATACTTATGTCAATGGTAACAACTAATTACGTTTATTCTACAAATGTTTGTAAAATGTATTTTTTAGAGATTGTTTTAGAAATGTACAGGTTTCCATATAAACACATCAAGAAGTTGAATCCGGCAATCGTGAAATATGATCATGTTTCTAGAAGTAGTTTTTTAGAAAATTATACACAATTTTCATCAGGAAAATTACTTTATGAAGTGTAAATGTGAAATTGATAATATTTTCGGATTTTGGCCTTTCAGCTCGCCATAAGCTTGCATATTCCTTTTTTTCTAAGCCCTAATTTCGACCACCCACCCTTGCTCAAATCCGCTCCTTCGGGGAGTTTTGGGAATTTTCGATTATTCTAGGGATCTAATGGTGATTCAGGCTCTCTCGTACGACGTGCCTGGAAGCATCTCAATAATTCAAGTCTATTTTCGTTTTTAATAATAATAATAATAATAATAATAATAATAATAATAATAATAATAATATACCTTGTTTTACGACCTTGATGACTACCTTTATTACGGCTTATTGAGACGCCAAGATGCCAGAATTTTGTCTCGCACGAGTTCATTTACTTACTAGTAGATTTACCGAGACGAGCGCAGTTCAAGTATGGCTGATTCTGCTTGTATTTATTTCTCTGGATGAGTAGAGATGTATTGCGGTTTATACTTAAGGCTACAGATATTCTGAATTGGTCCCAAACTAACAATACATTCCATGATCATGTGATTATTGGAAATGAAAAATTTGTAGGTATGCTTCTTCTATTCACTTTTATTCTCTGTATAGCACATCTAAAATAAAATACCCCGATGGAGGCCTAGTTTAATTGAAGAAATTTTGGAGAAGTAGAGGTTTTCTCTTTATTTTCCTTCGTTCTGTTTGTTGCTTCAGCAGTTGGAGTGAGTCCTTTCATTCAGTGCCTCCTCGGCGTGATAGGGAAAATCTATTCCAAAAACTGTTGCTTTATAGACGTATTACTAGAAATTTAAATAACGACATGTCGGAAGAGTTCATTCAGTCTCACAATCACAACAGGGGATCGTGATGTCAGAACGTATTCTACATACGAGCGAATAGGGATAATATGTTTTACGACCGAACCTAGCAGTACTTTTGTTTCTTTCATCGCGTGCTAATTTACAAACCGCTTACATTCTTCCTGTTTGTCCTTTTATGGCCTTTACCTTGTTCTTTATATCTCCTTAAGTTTCGACACTACATAGGAAAGGTGTATCCTTTTAGTAGTATTACATTTTGGTCAGTTAACCATTGGGCTATGAGCAACCTTGGCCGTTGTGGGGTGACACTGGTGTGGTGACATTCGAAGCTAGTCCCCGGCCCGTTGACACGTCAATCACTAGCGTGTAGCAGGTAGGCAACCAGCTTACCGCGTTGCTTTGCATGGCAACTACAGGGTTCTAGGACATTTCGTACCACGGACATTTCGTACCACCGGACTTTTCGTACCACTTGACCGGCTGATTACCTGCGAAGTGTCAGATAATTACTTTAAAATATTTAAGAGAGGACATTCCGTACCACTTGAAAGAGTGAGAAGCACTGCGAAGTAAAAACTGTATTCATGTGTATATCCATTGTCCACTACTGGCGTATGAATCTTCTCATGGTGTGACTACTACTCGGGCGCAACTGATCTGACTGGCACACGTGTTAATACTTATCTCGTATTCGACATTCGCTACTTCCACCTTTCAGTAGTTTCCTGTTTCCGCGTGACCTTCAAATCCATATTGGCCAGTTCATCAGAATCTTTTATTTTACTTACTTGATACTGAAATAATCCCGTAGTTTATAAATATTCAAAATAACAGTAATATTATCCATCCTTATACTCGTCAGGCACATTGTACCCGAACACAATGTATATTTCTATTGTATTATTTTGTTTCAGGATTTATACTTCAAAAAATCGACTTTCTTATGACCATATTTAGGTAATCATACGCGATAGGCATAGTTCAAAGAGCAATTATTCAGATAATATAAAAGTTTTCTTCAGCAAATGTAAATTATTCTTGTTTCTGATTTCTTAAGTGTGTCTGTCAGGCTCATTATGCCCGCTGGCGTGGAAATGCAATTCTAATTTGACATCAAGTGGTACGGATTGTCCTGGCGTAAATATTTGGGGATTATGGGAAAACTGTTCGCAGTTAGATAACGACCTAGGTGGTACGAAATGTCCTCGAAAATCAAGTGGTACGGAATGTCCGTGGTACGAAATGTCCGGACACCCAACTACAGTACTATGTTGAGAGCAGCACTGGTACCATATTTTATGAAGACATGTTATTCTTTGGATTAATTCTACATGTGGCCTTTTTCCATTTCCACTGCTTTTTCATGCACACGTGTCGCTTGCAGGAAATAATTAAACATGTGACACATACAGACTCATATTTGAGCTGTCAAAATAGTTATTAATTGATCCAGCTCGCCATGCGAGTTCGTTCTGCCACCCTTCATACAAATTTCAGATATGGGGTTCTATATGGAGCTGGAATAATGCTTGATGTCTGTCAGCGAGTTGATTTATCTGATAGTTACTAACACAACAGATTATTAGAATAGCAAATACAAATGCGAATACCGTATCTTAAAATCTCGAGTAACTGCAGATATTTGCAGCAGCTCTTTTAAGGAGATTATGCGTTTTTTTGGTACATGATCATAATTTAACTCATTACACACACCGAATATGAATTATTCTACCTATGTTGGGAAGAATACTAACAGGTTGATTGAATGCCAGATAGAGAATGAACCAGGAAAAGATGGATCGTGTCAAGTATTTAGGACGTACTATACATTCTCCCATGATGGTAGTGGGTTATATTACGTGAAATTTAATCAAGATTCAATAAAGCTAATGGAGTGAGATCACGAATACGAACAACGATATTCTGTAAGAGTGAAGTGAACTCTCAGATCAAATTATCTTTACATCGATCTGCTTTCATAACGATACTGCTGCATGGTAGCGACAATTCGGTGGACTCGGATATCTTATTCGTAAGTTGGAATAATAGGCAAGGTGAGATAGCGGTCCCAGTCTAGAAGACCAAGAATCAATAATAGCGGCCGAGAGGATTCGGCGTACCGACCACACGGCACCTCATAATCTGCAGGACTTCGGGCTGAGCAGCGGTCGCTTGGTAGGCCATGGCCCTTACGGGATGTTGCGCCACGGGTTATGTATGTATGTTTGTTGAGCCCTCGACCCGAAGGCTCCACCAGCAGCTGTCACACACAGCTTAGGTGTCACTGAAGAGGTATACTAAGGGTATTTTGAATAGGATAGTTTCCGACTGCGTTCCTCATCGAGTCCACTGAAATGTATTCACATACCCTACCAGGAAAAGATTATGGGGCCAGAGCATGGGAAGGATCTCAGGTAGTGTGCGGTTACTTATTGGAGCAGGTACAAAGAAGGATAGTTCGCAGGGTTAATAATAGATGGTAACTAAGATTTTTTTGACAATATTTATTGATATTTTCACGTAAATCACCCTGCGGTTGAATTATCAAGATTACATTTTCAGTTATTCTCTCCAGAATGCAAAAATGAAATATAGGCGCTGTTATGTTCTGAGACATACACTTGATGTTAACAATGTATACCAAAATGAATACCAATTTTCCGAGATCTTAAACACCCTACAGTTCATCTAGGATCTCTTATATATATTTAAATTTCAAAATAACACTTTGTACATAGAATTTCATTCAACCAAATTTCTGGATTGCGTAAGAATTTAGTCCATCACTTGTGATGCAAACCTACAGTTTTTCTAAGATTTTGAAACATAATATTAACACTCAATTCCGATAATAATCTGGGAATTCAAATAAATGTTTTCAGTCACTTGCTGTAAACTCCTACAGTTCATCTAAACCAATTTTATAAGAAAATAAAACAGTGCACTTGTTTTATGGTAAACCCTATAGTTCATCTAAGTGAAATGAATTCAGTGTACACAAATTTTAAAGAAAAATCTATAGTTCAAAATAATACCTGAAGTCTTCTTGAATAAGCTCCTACAATTATTAGGAACAGTAGGATTAGAATCCACACGAAGCACTTTTCTTTTGACGAATGTAGCACTATGAATGATTGAGTGCTTTGTTAAAAGCAGTTAGTGTCTAAGTGGAATTACTCACTCAAAAGATATATGAAAAACACTCATATCACCTGTAATCTGCTTATAAGGATTGATGAAGTACTGTCCTGCGGCTTGGTGACTGGAACTTTCTGCAGCATGCATCCAAGACTCGAACTCGACACCCGCAGCGTGACACGTTTCATCCAATGAAGACATCACGTTATCTTCCCTCGTCGAAACCACGATCAATCCTTCGTCGGTTACCACGCTCGAAGAAACCACGATTAATCCCACGCTGGAGATGCTGTTCTATGCAGTTTAAATTCACGATACTTCGCCAAGATTTCCGATGTTCTTTTAAAGAGAACTGTTGAAACACGGAAAGTTCAATTGGCACAATATAATGGGCTGTACAGTTCACAATCGTAATAATATACGAGAAATGCGTCTCAGAATTGTCATGAATTGAATGTCCTAGTGTGCTGTCACTGTCAATGACAAAGTTCAAAATTATGAGAGATTGACAAAGTCCACAATACCGTTAACTGGTAAATTAAACACTTGACTTCAATGCACAGTCTATAGTAAATTTAGTTAGTTAAGACACTCGTAAATCTTATACAATGACGGTTCAGTCTGATGAAACTTTACAATATTTCACACATCGCGACGCGATTGAAACTTCACTTGCGACGACCTCGCACAATTTCCAAGTTCCAGAGTGTAACCTTCATGTCTCGCGCGGAGCGCGACGGAGCATTGTGATGTCTTTCCGAGTCGTAGAGTTTATGATACACTGACTATACCGTCGACCTATTTATATCCGGCTGGAAGTAGCTCTCTGAGTCGGGCGACAGAGGGGTAGTGATACTTCCCAAACTTCAACTCGTTATACCTTTGAAACCACTAGGTGTAATTAATCTCAAATTTGCAACGCTGTACTTTTAAAATGTAAGCTACAATTTGATGTTAGTCTCATATTTATTGGTCAAGTCGTTGAGAAGTATAAAAATTGGATCGAGACGTTTCTGCGGGGAGGTGAGATTCATGTGGTGCTGACGTCACTCGACCTTGCCCCTCTCGTGCTGTCTTCCTCACGCAGAGCAGTATGGACGAGAACGTTCTCCCGTACAGCTGTTCGGACATCGTAACTTAGCCGTTCTCTCATGAATGAAGGTTTTACAACACATATGCGCCAGGGCCTATGCCTTCCTGGTACAATACCAACCCCATGATCGACACATTCACATATTTCATCACAGGAACTGATTGTATGAAGAGTGGTGTTAGCATAGCCCATACCTTAATCACTTTCATGCTATCAAGTCACGGCGTACTCTGAGACAGGTGATGAAAGCAGCAAACTTGGTCTTGCCCATTGCATAAAACATGCATTCTGAACATAACATCGTTCCAGATATGGATCTGGGCCCAAATGAATGGTTCATGTCCTTAATATACGGGGAAAGTGTCAGATAAACATGTTCATAACAGATGAATACATCCATTATATAATGAATTTCGTTAAGAAAATGGAGAATTGTATGATGTATGAAATATTTTCTTAAATACTAAAATTTGTTTCACTTTTAATCACTCATCATATTGCGGACAACCTTCTAACTCACTAAGAGGTCGTATGAGTAGTGACATCAAAGTCGATTAATTGCCGGCCTGATAACGAATTAACTTATCAACTCACGTAGCATACCTGCTTGAAACTTACATACTGCATGGATAGGATTTCTTCTGACTCCAGCTATGACTTTAAGTAATTATCAATGTTTTTATATTTTGACTTAGTGTCTAATTTTATTGAAATGTCTAAAATTTTCCTCGATATTCCAACATATTATGTTTCTTCAACCGAGCGGAGTGGCCACGCGTGTTAACGTGTTGCGGCTATGGAGCCAAGTTCTGCATTCGGGAGACGCGAGTTCGACCCCCACCGTTGGCTGTTCTGAGAATGGTTGTCCGTGCTTTCCCATTTTCACTTCCAGAAAAATTCCGGGGCAGTTCCAATTCGTAGGTCACAGCAGATTCCTTCCACAATTTCATTCACCATCATTAATTTCTTCTTCATTAGCTCCTCAACTGAGATTGGTGTCAGGAAGGGCATCCGGTCTTAAAACATGCTATATGAGATTCATATCACTTTATCCTCCCACCCCCGTATCAAGAAACAGGATTAAGGGTTTGACAAACAACTGTGCCTTTCATCAAAAATGTTCGTTACAAATTTATGCATGTATTGATCTAATTTTCAACATACATATAAGTTCTTTTATCAGTTTATTATTCACAACCCCGAACCACTCTCGATTGATTCCACTTTGCTTTGGACACATAATTTAAAAAAATACACGTAATTTAGAATATACTTTACAAATTAACTTTCTACAGGTTTCAACACCTGATTTTCTTTCGGTGTACCTGGGATAACATTCGCATTCACAGTTTCTTCCTCATTCTGGTTTTCAGTGATCTATTTTTAAAACTCGCAGTATAAAAGTTAAGTACAACTGAAGTAAATTTAATAAGTACTGTCCTTCAGAAAATGAATTACAGTTTGAATAGCACAACAGTATGGTCTGCATTTAATGTATGTTAAGGAATTTACATATTCCCACTTGATCGGACGAAACATTTGGTCCTTCGTTTAATACAGTGTTAATTTTAGGTTTTGTATCCTTTGTTTTATAAATTTTGGTGGACCGAAAGGAGTTATTAGTACGTTCTTCGTTAAGAAGTCGTCATGAAAAGTGTATCTTAACTCCAAGTGGCCATCGGTTCACATGGTCCATTCAACCCGGCAATTTTCACAGACCGGGCGAGTTGGCCGTGCGCGTAGAGGCGCGCGGCTGTGAGCTTGCATCCGGGAGATAGTAGGTTCGAATCCCACTATCGGCAGCCCTGAAGATGGTTTTCCGTGGTTTCCCATTTTCACACCAGGCAAATGCTGGGGCTGTACCTTAATGAAGGCCACGGCCGCTTCCTTCCAACTCCTAGGCCTTTCCTATCCCATCGTCGCCATAAGACCTATCTGTGTCGGTGCGACGTAAAGCCCTTGGCAAAAAAAAAATTCACAGAGTCTGATTAATTCCTCTGGTTCAAGGACTGTATTTCTTAATATAAGACTCTTCATTTAGCTTAAAAAAACCCACAACACTGCAAATCATAATGGGAACGCGTGATGTTGGCATCATAAAGGGCATCCGGACGTAAAACTGGGCCATACCACACTTGTACGACATAAATTTGCAGCTGTGATCGTACCAGGGTGTTGAAAATGTGGCGTAGAAATAATGAAAAGATGTGACCGATATGAAAGGTTGGAAATGGAAAAGATGACTCATATTTCACAATCACGTTTGCCTGCTTTACATATACTTCCATCAAAGGAGAGATCAGAAGGACGCAGGTTCTTGTAGTTCATTTAAGTTCACTTCATTTTAGAGTGAATAGTGTGATCTTGACTGATGTGGAGGAACTGCACTGTTAATTACATTTTCTGATGGAAACTACCAGCCACAAAACTGCTAACCTGAAAAATAAAATTAAAAATCCAGAGGAGCAATAGAATTTATCCCGCGGCAACAAGTTTGTTGAACTGTTTGACACCATCACAATGGTGGTGGTCATTAGTAAACGTGTTGGTGTTTTAACAGCTCACTGCGTTAGGTAATCCAAAGATAACTCTCTACTTTGTGAGGTACGCTTTTGACTGTACGTTTGCTAAGCAGCCTACGGGCATGGCTGCTTTGTGTAATGACAGGTGTTGCTGAAGGATGCTTACGGTAACACGTGAAACTCTCAGATCACTGCGAATGATTCTAGTGGTTTTTGTTGTCGGTTTTCAGTCGGTGAGAGATACTAGTGTCCGTATAGTATTCTAACGAAATTCTTCCGTGGCACAAATTCGTCATTTGCGATTCTCTTAAAACCGAATGTAAAAACGCACGTTAAACATCAGTGGAATATTATCCATCATATAATGTATTGTAATGGCTTTTCTCTTAGGGTAATGGCCATTATATACCCAAACTTGCTAAATTGAATCATAAGTATGAATGTTTGTACCCCATTAAGTAAACTGTATATAGGACCGATGACCTTAGATGTTGGGCACCTTTAAACAGCAAGCATCATCAAACTGTATATTTCATTTTCCTTCATACACAAGCATATGAAAACGAACACAATGGAAATTGTTACCTAGCTTTCATAGCAGCAGTGGCTAAAGGCCTGTGACATCCACAATTGACATTTTTACCAAGAGTTTTGCTGACCAACACGTATATTTAGTTTCCACGTGACCTGCACAGATTTAATGGCGTGACACGGCGACAAAAGCGCTCGTCAGGAAATATTTAATTATTCCCCAATTAGCATGGCGTGTACTAATTGTGCGACTTCGTTGGATCGTTGGAAGATCCGGCCATCCAGGCACTGGAAGTAATTCATTGTCCCAGTGTACTAAGCCATGTTTTAGTATTGATTCGTTCTACCGCCGCTGCAGATATTAAGCTCACCGGATATTGTCGGAGACAGACTGAAATTATTTCTTCTTTATCGCGCAATCATCGAGATGGAAGAATGAATTCTAAAAGATGTTTCAAACCCTGTGCGCTAAGTAGCTTCCGCAACATTTTACGCGCTCTCTATCTACCTCCCTCTCTCGCACATCATTGAGTACAACGACTTCTGTTTCAATTTAGAATATTGGTGACTGTGTCCGCTATTGACAAAGCAAAGTAGCTGAGTGATGTAGGCAAACCTGTTACGGCATTCAGTTACAACTTAAGTTGTATTCTCGTCATGGATTGCTACTACTTTCGAGAGATGTCAATGCTTCAAAGACCAAGTGCATGGTGATCGCACATATACAGCTCCAAAGCTTTAGTTTAAAATCATTGGCCACAGCAAAGAAACAAACACAAAAACTTAACCTAGGTGAGAAGTTCGCTGATGATAATAAATGCATTACGGAAGATCAGTGTCGCATTGCGCAAGCTAAGGCTGGATTTATTCAACAACAACAAAATAAATCAGCACATTACTTTGCATTTGCACCAGCAAATTAAGTTTCTACACACGAATAAGATTGCTTAACACATTTGTGTGGACTGTTGTATTGATTGCCTTTGAAACCTGATTACTACATAAGGCAGATATCGACCAATTGGAAGCATTTGAAGTGCGATGCTTTCATAGAAATGAAAATCTTACGGAAGGGCTAATTCTAAGGTCTTCGAAATGCCAAACCAGCGGAGATCTTCAGTACACCTCATACGCAAGGGCGTTTGCGCTGTTGGGGCATGAATTGCGTCATTCAGGGTTTTTAAAATTATAATTTGCTTTACGTCGCACCGACACAGGTGATGGTGGGATAGGAAAGGGTAAGGAATTGGAAAGAAGTGACCGTGGTCTTAATGAAGGTCTTAATGCCTGGTGTGAAAATGGGAAACCGTGGGTAAGTGTGGGGAACCATAGAAAACCATATTTACGGCTGCCGACAAGAAGGTTCGAAGCTGTTAGCTATATGGCCCATTCAGAATTCCTTCGGACAGTATCAGAAGGTTTCATTGAAGGTAAGACACAATGTGGACAGCCTCAATCACACACATAGTGAATGACCTAGGTGCGGTCCGGCTCCATAGCTAAATGGTTAGCGTGCTGGCCTTTGGTCACAGGGGTCCCGGGTTCGATTCCCGGCAGAGTCGGGAATTTTAACCATCATTGGTTAATTTCGCCGGCACGGGAGCTGGGTGTATGTGTCGTCTTCATCATCACTTCATCCTCATCATGACGCGCAGCTCGCCGACGGGAGCCATTACAAAAAGACCTGCACCTGGCGAGCCGAACATGTCCTCGGACACTCCCGGCACTAAAAGCCACACGGCATTTTACCTAGGTGCAGACAGCTATACGCCAATGTGGACTATTCTGAACGACCGCCAAACATGGAGGAACCAGCCCTATGAAAGATTACTTATGATGACGTATCCTCGTTGGTGGGCATGAGTCAAAATGGAAATGTTCACAAATTGGAGCGGTTATTCCCCTACCGAGGTTGAAAACTACACGCAGCATAATATAGCTTAGGCTACTGTGTATGAGGAGGTGGGAAGATTCTCCCCTGTACATAGGCTGTGCTGAATGGCTCTGGCGGTAGAAGCCATGGCCTTCTGAGCCCAGGTTGGCGGGTTCAGTACGATGGTACTTGAAAATAATCAAATACGCCAACCTCGTATCGGTAATTTAGCAGCACATGAAAGAACTCCTGCAGGAGTTCGGCATCTCCGAAAAGCCTAAAAGTAGGTAATGAAATGAAAATCCAGAGCCTGTTTCCAGTCATTCGACCGGGTCAGGAATGGAATGAATGAAGTCCCGACTAGCGGCGAGGATAGGAATTGTGCCGGCTGACGAAGCCTCTCGCACTCCCTAAAAGTAGGTAATAAGACGAAAAAACCCAATAACATTAAGCTAACTCATCAGTACAAACAGTATAAATAACATGCTCGTATTCTAGCTATATCCACCTCCCGTTATAATTGATCAGGTACTATTGTGTTCAGTAACATTACCATGGATTCGATTATCAGCAATCTACGTACATTGCTCTAGATAACGACTGATTTATTTGTTTGTTTTATTTTCCCGGCAAGACTAACGCCATCTGACCTGATTAATATAGTATTTACAGCAAGATGTTGATAATTACATCGTGTTTTTACCAACATATTTCATAATTACGGCTATATTATGACCTTAAATCTTGGTATTTTAGTAAAACAATAGGGGACATTGGGGCATAACCGGGTGGGTATCCCAGTTCTGGCTCAGTTAGTGTTGCTACCTGGCTGCCGATGGTCGAACAAAACTACCAAGACCAAGGTGAATCTGTGGGGAGCTCGCCATTTTACTGTGTAGATTTGTTCAGTTGTGACGAATGTTTTTGTATTTTTGTGATTTCTGGTTTCAACTTTCTATTAAGCTGCATCGATTACTACCGAAGTACTACAGCAGTAACTGTAAAGCTAAGTATATTGTATATAGCTTATTTCTTTAGACTTACGATGATGTGGTTGTATTTTAGATTCGTTTTAATTTTGTTTGGCTAGCCCATGTGTTTCTTTACAACTACCGGTGGGGTATGACACGTGGCGAAGGACCGGATGGGCCCGGTTTTACCCCACCTATTCAGCACTGCACAATAATATCTATACACAATCAGTCACAAAAATCTACATACACTACCTACATTGTCAAAATATACTATATTGAAAGGGTATTCGCCTGTTTAACCCTCGTAAACTAATTCTACACAAATTAATCATCTATTCTACCCATACATGTCTTGTTCAACAAAATACTTCCGGGAAGACATAAAGAAATAGCAAAAGCGCATCTCAAAAACGTCAAAATACACCTGTGCATTAGTCCACTGTTTACATCTTGCGAGGGTTATGGAGGGCCATGAATCAGTCTAGCTCCAACCATCGAGGTATTCACTTGTGACGGTGCGGAGGGAAAGTGAGTAACTACGCTTAGAATATAAATATCTTTGGATATTCGTAATATAATATTGAAATTATATTATGAAGGTAGATCTTATGCAAATATAGCGGAGGTTGTGGGGGAAGGCTCGTGCAACTGTTCACACAATTGTGCGCTATTTCAAATTGAATGGTAGTGTGATCAATAAATCACGTTCTGGCCGTCAACGCATATTAAATGACCGTGATGTTCGGTCAGTCTTGAAGAGAGTGAAGTCCAATCCACGAACAAGTGCCCCAAAATAGGGATAGATATTGCAAACACTACATATAAGGCTGTACATCCCGAAACTGTAAGAAGAATTTTACGGACAAACGGATATCGAGGACGAAGTCTAATTACGGAGCAGATTATTAATTAACGTTATTATTTAAACTCGTTCTAAACCCATGGCAGTGCAAGAATTAATTGGCAGAATCTAGTAACTACCTAAAAAAAATCTGGGACAGAGTAATTTTCAGCAGATCACTCTTCGAGTGAGAACGTCTATAACAAAAGGAATTTCACTTTTGTGAAAGACTGAAAGATTCTTGTACATCTAAAGCGAATCCTCTGTCTTGATTAGTTTATAGGCCTACCACCACCATGTTTGTACCCGTTTCAAATTTAAAATATATATTTTCAGTGAAATTTGAGACTTGTTAGAGGACTTAAACGCTATGTAACTTGAACTATGAATTTATATGAATAAGTATTCTCTATTACTTCTATTGTTCTGTCAACTTACGAATTTTTCTCCTTTGTTTCAGGTGAGTTACTTCATAACGTCTTGGTGTTCTATTGGGTATTCAATGTGCTTGTGAGTACATCTAGCGAGTTTCATATCTTAGATAGGTATTAAAATAATGCATAGTTTTGGCTGGCTCATATTTCCATTAAGATGAAAGTAAGACGAAGTTCTAATTTCCAAATGCATTCTGTATTTTCTGATTGAACTAAAATTTCGATCCACCTTCATATGTACATTCTTCTACCAAACTTGTAAAGTTATCTGTATTTCTTCTTAATAATAAATAATAATGTTATTTGCTTTACGTCCCACTAACTACTTTTACGGTTTCCGGAGACGCCGAAATTTAGTCCCGCAGGAGTTCTTTTACGTACCAGTAATTCTACCTACACGAGGCTGACGTATTTGAGCACCTTCAGATTCCACCGGACTGAGCCAGGATCGAACCTGCCAAGTTGGCATTTCTTCTTACCCGATTATGTCTTTCACTAACGTCTCGAAGTGAATACTAGATTTTTCATGTTAGACAGGAAAAAAATGGAAGATTAATAACAAGACGTGTTACAATTGCCTTTACGTCGCATCGACACAGATAGGTCTTACGGGGACGAAGGTGAAAAGGAAGGGCTAGCAGTGGGAAGAAAGCGGTCCTGGCCTTAACTAAGGTACAGCCAAATTATTTGATGGCGTGAAAATTGGAAACCACGGTAAACCATTTTCAGGGCTGCCGACAGTGGGGTTCGAACCTACTATCTCCCTAATGTAAACTCACAGCTGCGCGCCCCTAACCGCATGGCCAAATAACTCGGCGAACAAGAAGTGTATCCTGCGAAATAGGGATATTTCATGTTTAATGACGGTCGTCAAGCTCAAATTAAAAGCGAATTCCCTCGATCGATATAGTTTATCTGCTAAAGATGAAGAGAAGTACGAAATCGATTGCTGGAAAGAAAGATTGAAGAATGGGAGGAATTTTAGCGGATTATATATAAAATGTTAAGCATTCAATTATAAATTTCAGTAGAATATCTTAGCGAAGCACGGGTATCTTGATAGTATATAAATAAATAAATCGATGGAGTTGACTGGTAATTTAATCAGTAAACTGGATGGAGCTGGCATAAGAGATGTTGTGTTAGATTGGTTTATAGACTATCATACCCATATGAAACAATTTGTCAATTGTACGAATACTAATATTAATTACCAATTTTACTCTGTAGGTGTCCCACAGGGCTCAGTGTTGGGACCAATACTTTTCTTATTTTTATTAACGATATTGCTAACTTACATCTTACGGGGTAGGTTACACTCTTTCTGATAATACCAATATATTCTATAGCGGTGATAACATTCAAGAATTTGATCAAAATATGCAGCATAATGCAAATTTAATTGAAATACGGCTTTGTAAAAATCGATTTACAACTAATCTAAGAAACCAGTTATATTTCATTTCAGAAATCTAAAATTAATTGTTTTAGGTTTAAAGTTGACATGTCTTTTGAAAAATGAACACCTAGAATAAAGCCTACTAAATTCCTTGGACTAATTATAGACGAATAACTAACATGAAATAATCAAGTCGAATCTGTCTGTGACAAACTGATCCCAGTTATTCATATATGGGCATGTTGTACTAAAGAATTATTCAATAGAGTTGTTATACTGCATGAAAAGGCACTGAACATACTTTCTAAATTGCCTCTGTTAACTCCTACTGAACAATAGTACATACTATGTAATGTTCTTTCACTTGATACCCTACGACAGAATGCTTCATTGTTCATAATATATAAAGTTAATCGTAATTTGGCTCACTCAAGTACATTATGAAAAACAAATTCAGTAATTCACAATTATAAAACACAGTGCTAAAATATCCACTGCACAATTATGCATTCAAATAAATATGGAAGAAATTTATTGCGGCATTATTCCGTTAGGATGTATAATAAACTGCAGAGGATATAAAGAACGCCTCTTCAATACAAATGTTCTAAACGAAGTTAAAGAACTATCTTACTGAACCCTTTAGGTCCATATTGAGGGATACCTACTTACCTATCAGCAAAGTTCATGAGATCTGTCTCTTGGGTCGTATCGGGTTCTTCGTCACTTGCTGAGGTAAAGGTAGGGTTCAGTAATTCTAATCTATCTACTGGAATGAAAAGTCTATTTAAAAGATTACTATTTATTCAGGAAAATTCTGAAGCCATTTGATATATCAATGGTATCATAGAAGTCAATTGTATCCACTGGACACCACAATCACTTTTACATAAACGTCAGAACACTGGTGTGAGACTTTAACGTAACTGCTTGACGGGCATTCTTACTAGAAACCACTGTCTCAATTATTAATCTTTTTAGAAAGGAAAGTCTGGAAATCCTTAAATTCAGCTTCCATGTGAGACCACATGTACCATCATAGTGATTCGTTATGGTCCAGCCCTCGTAACACGAACTCTGGACTCTGGGTATAATTAAGGCCGTCCAATCGGTGTGTGCCACACAGTGGTTCTACGGCATGGACCCTTAATTGAATCGATGTGACCTGCGTCTATGTCATGGACCGACATCTAATCTTCTAAGTTACTTTAAAGTCATTGTGGATGATGACCGCAAGGAAAGGATGCTACAATGGCATATGGCCCTAATCTAAGTCACTGAGGTTGATGACCCCCTGACCATCCAAGTTTCTAGGCTGAAGGCTAAACATAATTAAGTTACATCGGTTGATGACCAAAGTTTCCACTTTATTATCCCAGCACATTCACTGCTCAATCAATCAAAGTTCAATAATTACAACATTAGCAATGCTCACAAACTTTGTGGCAGTAAAATCCATTTTCTTCGGATATGTCCCCTTAATCGTTACTTTACAAGTTAATATTCCCCAGAAAACAAACTAAAATTTCCAGAATGCATCTCCAAGTTATTCGCTTGATTAAAGTTATTTCAAAATGCGGTTTCACTGAATTTAATAATTAAATAAATTTAAATGATTTATCGAAATGTTAAAGAACAGTAAATTTTATCTCCGCGGACTCTGGTTTCTTCACAAATTTCTACGCAGCTGTGATGTGAATTCAATCTTATGATCTTTATCTGGCTGGAAAAGAATTGTTACATAATCCATGTCCAGTTATATATCTTGTCTCGTGATCTCACACTTTTAAAATCTAATCTAGTCCTAACCGTTATTAACACTTGGATATCCTAATAATCTACGTACAAACCAAACAGCTCGCCATATAATTACGATGCCATCTCTCGTCATACCATTATGAATTTTGCACACCCCTCACAGACAAACCGATCATCACAACCATCGCTCTATATTTTGGACAACCCTGAATTTGGTTACTCTGTTCCTTATACTCAAAGTTCGTGATTTCAAATGTTCATTACGTCCCCAATTACAGTATTTCACAATACTCAGATCATTGCCGGCTATGAATTTCAACTAAATCCAGCATTTTAACGTTTTCCCTGGCCGAGAAATACAGTACAATCTCAATTCCACGCCTGTCCCGTTATATCCCCGCTGTTTTCCCCCTATCAGCTGAGGCCTCTCACCCCAAGTTCGCTTGGCAGTTACATGAAACACCTGGTTTATTCACAGTTGACTGGCTTCTCAAAATGCTCTCTTTAAACTCTGCCGACAAAATTTAAACAAATACGATATTCTGACCAACAAAATGCACAGATTATGCTTCAAGATGCCCACACTAATTATACGCGTCGCCAATTATTACCGCTATGGATTTCTATGAATTTCTTTCCATTCCCCACATTATAAAATATTCCTCGGGCTATCATGTCCCGGCTTCAATGACAGTACTCTAACCTGATTCGCACATCTCATCTCAACTCAAATAAAACATTCCTCGGGCCTCCATGTCCCGGCTTCAATGACAGGTCCAACCTGATTCACAAATCTCATATCAACAAAACTAACCCCTGTTTCCCAGCTCCACAATTATCATCGACAAAGAACTGGAATAAAATCCTTACTAGAAATCTCGACGTCTAATATGGCACAATGCATTACTCATGAATAATTTCGCATAAATGAGATCGTATTTAATAACTTTATTTTTATGAACAAAATGACTGAAACATTCTACTAGACCTTTTTATTGTCAGTCACACACAGTTTAAAATGAGCCTAGAAAAACGTTTCTCTCCGTGACCAAATTCATCACCCTAGGTTCTCACCCGACAGCGCGCTTCCACTCGATTGAAAATGAGTGACCATGGATTATTATTATTAACGTCAAATTGCAGACAGAAAAATTTTACGTCGATTGAACATCTTAATTTGACCTCACAAAATATAGGCAGTACACTCACACGGATGACGATCTTCATTGGACGTGATATCACTTCGAAACCCTATTCAATAACTTTTTACAACATTATACGGCACTCGCAAGATTTCAAAAATTTATCCAAGTGGAAAATAAAACAAATGACTCTTTTAGTCGTATTCTCACATTTACAAAACTTAGTAGGGATGACCACTGCGTCGTATATCCCCATTCAAATACACTTTTCGAAATCATGAGACAAGATATAAGAGGTAGTAAGATGGAAAGTCACCTACCTCATGTCGTCACGCCATTGTTCGTCATAGGGCTCACCTGCGACCCTGGCATTTTATTTAGCCATTTTTACATTCATGGCTTTACAAACCATTTTTTAATATCTTCAGGTTTCCTGGGATAAAGCATAAAAAAAAGAAAATACCCTTCACTTGTTTGCTGAGTGTACACGATGGATTATAATTATTTCCGCACACGAATTACTTGATCACATTAGAATTTATTCAGTACTTTGACCGTCCTATCTGGTACAATTATTTCACTCAAGAAAACTATCTCCTCATGGAGTCAAGACCTAGCCGCAATGGCTAAAATCTGCAGTTGAACTCGGTCTACTTTCGTTGTTTGATTTCGCAGAGCAGCTCAACAATTTTTCGTCCGCTTTGTATCACAAATGCCGGAGAAGGAGACTTCGTCATGGCGTCCCTTCATATTTATAGCAGTTACCCCCTCTCTTCGGATATCTCCCTTTGCCGCCAAGAAAATTTCTATAAATTTTCTGACTTACCTAAACTGTAATTTCAAGAGTTTTGAAAGTGACTACATGCTTGCTACATTTCTGGCGGTAGTGTTCATGGACATTTAACATTTTTACGGGTTCGATTTGTGATATGATTGACCCCCTTTGATAGGCACTATATTTTTTTTACTTGGCTTGGGTCGCCATGTACACGCGCTTTGAAATAGTTCACAAAAGTGACTTGAGATTCTTCCGCCGTTGACACGTGTGGCTGACGTCACGTACCCCAGAGCGTGGGACCGAAGGTAATCACCCCCTCGTCACGTGTCAAATCCATGCTATCAAGAATCCAACTTTTAATTTCATTGTTAATTTATGCATAATGTTCTTAGGGCACAAAGGTCATGGGTTCACTAAGTAGAATAAAATATTGGCGATTGTACATTTTTTAAATTGACTGTTAAAATTTCTTTCTTTATATATATGTTTATTTTTAGTGCATCAATGTGAAACATTTAAATAATATAATAAAGTTTATAAAGAAAAACCTGAGACTCACATAAAAAATATTTCCATTTACATAAGAATATATATCAGTTTATATCAACACAAGCATTCTTCTTATAACATACTGATAATATACTTATGATTATATTTATATGATACATTAATATTTTATTATATTGACGTATGTGTAATATGTAGTACTTTGATCTATTCATGTAATCAAAATTATTGTTGAACTGATTTGATGTTACAAAGAGTTTTTTTTTTGCAAGCTGCTTTACGTCGCACCGACACAGATAGGTCTTATGGCGACGATGGGATAGGAAAGGGCTAGTCCTGGTTTGCTGTGGTTTCTCATTTTCACACCAGATAAATGCTGGGACTGCACCTCAATTGAGGCCTCGGTCACTTCCTTCCCATTACTGTACAAGAGTATTCAGCCAAAGGCTGGCTTGATTTCTCATAAAAGGCGTAGGTGTCACTGAAGAGGCATACTAAGAAAATAAGGGTTGAGTTAGTTTCCCGCTACTTTCCTCACCTAGCCAGTAATTGCTTATACCAGTCTGCCGAGCCCACTGAAATGCACACACCAACTGACCCTTTGGGAACATCATGTCATAATTCGTAACTGAGACTGGCTGCATAAGAAATGATGTTACTAGCATTGCTCATACGTCAGTCACTTTCATACCGTCAAGAACAAGGAAGGCACCGAGGCAGACCAATGAAAGTAATACTAGTAGCCCAGTCTTATCCCCACGAACCTACTACGCTGGCGTAGCAGGGGGAGAGGTGATACTCCCACGTGGCGCATCCCAGGAGGCGGACAGGGGGTTCCTAACCTACTTGCCGGTGGACTTGAGGGAAATAAAATACTTCTTGCGGCATTGGAAATACGTCTGTCTGTCTGTCTGTTAGGTCATCAGCCCAGAGGCTGGTTGGATCCTCAAATAGCACCACCAATGGTTATGTTGTTATAAGGAAACCAAATAGCACCACCAATGGTTATGTTGTTATAAGGAAACCCCCAAAACCAATGGCAGCACTAAAATGAGGCGTACTAGGCAAGATGAGGAGTGAGGTAGTTTGCCATTGCTTTCCTCACTGGATCAGAAAGTGCTATTGCAGCACAACACTCAGATGCACTAGTCGTGCTCTGAATGTCATTACTCAGCACTACCCATACCCCAGCAGCTTCCATATTGTCACAGCCATGGATGTTGACTGGGACTTCGGTGGAAGCTACACTTTACTCTGGCCTGTGCCAAGAGATGGATGCAAAAGTACTGTATCCATCAAGAAATGACAGCAGGCAGTGGAAATACGTATAATATCGCAATTCGCGAAAAAAATCATGACTACATAGTGCCAACATGGTAGACTAAGAGTAACTGTAAGACGTCGTACCGGCAAGTCTACGGTGAGTGACAGGAGTTGGATAGTGTAAGTTTTCTTTCGTTATTCAGATGCTTGTATGCAAATAAGGTCGGATTAACAAATAGTCATATTTAAATTCTTATGATGATCTTACGTGGTTTCCCATTTTCACACCAGGCATAAGCTGGAGGTGTACCTCAATTCATGCCACGGGCGCTTCCTTCCCACTCCTAGCCCTTTCCTGTCCCATCGTCGTCATAAGACCTATCTGTGTCGGTGCGAGGTGAAGAAACTTGTAAAAAAAGAACAATATAAAAATATAATTTTGCAGCGTCAGATTCTGGGTCTGGCACCTGCTGGCTAACCACAGCAACAGAACAGTAGAAAGACACACCACTTTACAAGATCCACACAATCATTGCAATCCAAGTTGACGTGGCAAGGGATAAAGTAACAACAATAATTTCTTGTTACATGAGATTTCTTTTAGTGTGTTTTATTATTATTATTATTATTATTATTATTATTATTATTATTATTATTATTATTATTATTATTATAGTTTTAATCTGACCTGGAATCTTCTGAAGTAGTTTCCTTTGGCAGTTTGGACCTGTACTGCTACTACTTTCGATTGGCAGGATATGGCGACACAAAAACAAGAAAATTCAATTGGAACGAGGGAAATTGAATTGTACGATATATACGATTAGGACCAATACAAAGCTCTAGTGCCGCTCTGAAAGAAAGAAAAAAAAAGACCGTTGTTTTGTTCAGTGAACGGGAATTCATATGGTTCTGACTGACGAGGTTCGTAAACCAACAAACCATCCTAGTAGGGAGCATTTGGTGTGAAAATAAAAGATCAAAATTCTATTCTCTATACGACCTGATAGGTATTATTGCTGTACCTCTTTACACTGTGGTATTTTAGCTTCATTAGATTGATATCCTCTTCGTCAATCACACAGCGGTGACCAAGCGATCGTAGTGTGCGTGGCATGCTTTCCACACTTGTGCCAGGGCCCTCTCTTTAATCATTCCTACAGACTTCTCTTGATCACATCTTGTTCTGTTCTGTTATCTGTAACATGACCTTTTGTGACTGAGATATGATTGTTTGTTTGTTGGTTTGTTTGGCCCTCCTTTTCTTCTACCCCATTAACTGATTATACGAAGAAACAGTACTATTCTTTTCAAAGTCATGGGTTTGTTCGGAGATGCAGTTGTTCAGCTGCTCGCCTATTGTGGTTGAGGTTAGAGGATGCTATCAGATTCAGTAGGTTGATGTTAACAGAGATTAATGCGTGCGACTCTTATATGGATAGCTTTCATGGGGTCTGAAATATCTTTCGCCATTGAGAAGTTGCAGTGCCCCGACCTCTATCTGTTAATCTATTGTCTACTAATTAATGGTGACTTTGCTGGTGAGATTCAGTGTTTACAGTGAACTACGTCTTCTGCTTGTTGTACGACAAGAGATAAGAAGAAAATGGAGATGGATCGGCCACACCCTGAGAAGACCACAAGAAGGTATCGCTAGAGAGGTAGGCATTAAACTGGAATCCACAAGGTAGCCGCAAGCAAGCCAAACAGAGGATCGCCTGGAAGATAACGAAAGACAGGAAGATAGCTGGAGTCAAAGGAAAAAGATGAAAGCATTGGCAGAAATAGAACACACTTGAGAAATTTCGTCGAGGCCCTATGTACCGCCTAGGAAGTAAAGGAAATAAGTAATGTCTTTGGTGTGGAGTAGATCAAATTTGTTACTTTCATTGACCTGTCTTTTTGATCCTTGGTTTTGGAGATATGAAAGTAAGTAGAGAGATGAGCGATGCTAGTACGCTGCTAGTCCCTGTTATGGGATGTGTTTTTCAGCGGGCTTGGCGGACTGATATACAGGATGTTTGGGAGATAAGTAGAAGTTAGGGATGAATGTCCGCAATTCGTAAAATGATTCTCTTTTCAAAAATTAGCGAATGGCTTGTCCGAAGGAGAAGCTTGAAGTTAAGTGCTATGTTTGTGAGGTTGGTAATAGTTTCGTTTATCCCTCTGCTTATACAACCCACTGTACCATTCTTCAGGCAGTATGCATGCGTAATGTGTAAGAAGCAATTCTAAGTAGCGTGCAAGACAGCTTCAGGTAGTATGCATAGTGTAAGTTATTGTAATGGATGTGAGAAAATCGCTAAGTCGTTCATCATTAAATACTACCTGAGCTACAAACATCAAATTTTCAACATTTTAAATTCTTAAAATAGGATATTATTTTGATGTAATTTGTATTCAGCGCCCTACTAATAACCAGTAGAATATTTGTACTCAACTCCCAAACACCCTGGATGATAGCAACTTCAGCCTTGGCGAAGAAAGCAACAGGAAACTGCCTCACTCATTTCTCTAATACGTCTCTTCAGTGACGCCTAAGCCATCTATGGCAGCTCATGGCGGAGTTGTTGAGGATCAGACCAGCCTTCGGGCTGAATACTCTGCGTGCATGCTAATAAATGAAGACTAAGGCGTAACGCTGTGTAAAGGAAATTACAAACATGAAATAGACCAGATTTAAGGAGGCGCTTCCAGGTTCCACAAAACTCAAAAATTGATACCGTAGATACCACATACCCCACCAAAGATCCCAACAAAAATCGAAAATTTCAACAATTTTCCGAATGTTTTGATGAAAACAAGGAATCTTGTAGTTTTAGGCGACTGTCGGTGCCGTGATCCCCGAGCAAGTGGCTGTGCGCCTTGGGTCACCTATCGATCAGCTTGCATTCGGGAGATAGTGGGTTCGAACCGCACTGTCGGCAGTGCTGAAGATGGTTTTCCGTGGTTTCCCATTTTCACACCAGACAAATGTCGAGTCTGTACCCTAATTAAAGCTACGGTCGCTACCTTTGCACTGCCAGCCCTTTCTTATCCCATTGTCGTCATAAGACATATCTGTGTCAGTCCAACGCAAAGGAAACAAAGGACATCGTGATCATAGTCACGGAACCTCCAGTATAACATGGAATCCGAATAAAATCCCACTTGAATTAACCGGGATTCGAAATGTGTTCACCATGATGAGAAGCCATTGACGATGCCACTCTATCACACAGCCGAGATGGCCGAGGGTTCGAAAATTGAGTCAAAACTAAACAGAACAGGTATGCAAACATAAGGTTTATTCTACCCATTAGCTGAAGACAACCCGCTTCGCTGGGTTATTTGTACATCTCTATACAGGGTGGTCGCACATTAGAGGGTTAGTCATTCTAATAAAAAGTTTGGAAGAAATAATTTGATATCTCGTGCCGTTGTCATTTAGCTTCACGGGAGGATTCAAATGGTCTTTGTTAGTCGGTGTTCTTAAATCTTCACGTGGCTTAGACCGTTGTTTCCGACCATCCTTTATGATACAGAAAACGTGCATAAAAAGACCACACTTTTCGGTTTCTTTTATTTTTATTATTTATGCGGGGTACTTACTAAATATTTAATAAAAATACATTCTTATACACTAAATTTGATGTCTTGATGTCTTGATGTCTGGCGCATGCAGAAACAGATTTTATGCTTATCCAACACGTGAGAAAGCCATGTGAGAAACAGGAATCTGAGACATTGATAGTCATGCTATAAACTAATATCACTGGAAATCGTAAGCGTTTAAAACAAAATGACAAGTCATTTGAGGTCATTGGAAGGTATGAAAACCGATTTTCCTTCTTCTTCTTTGCGGGTTTGGATTACTGCCTCAGTTATATTGTAACTGAGCTCTTTCAGCAAGTATCTGCTTTATTTTCAAGAATTACAGAAAATACACATATATGTACTTAAGCAGCAAACTGTTATGGTTCTGAGATCACCATACTCATGCCAGATGAATCATAGATGGTATATAAAACCAAAGAGTACATATCACAGCCTTCTAGAGTACATTCTCACTCCTATCCTTCCATTAAACTGTCTCTCATTTTAATAATTCAATGTCCGGCTCCATGGCTAAATGGTTAGCGTGCTGGCCTTTGGTCACAGGGGTCTCGGGTTCGATTCCCGGCAGGATCGGGAATTTTACCCATAATTGGTTAATTTCGCTGGCACGGGGGCTAGGTGCATGTGTCGTCTTCATCGTCATTTTATCCTCATCACGACGAGCAGGTCGCCTACAGGAGTCAAATCAAAAGACCTGCATCTGGCGAGCCGAACATGTCCTCGGACACTTCCGACACTAAAAGCCATACGCCATTTCATTTCATACCTTCAATGACGAAGTCGGCTACTTTTAACACCCCCCCCCCCCCGCATCTCCCACATTACCACAGCTACTGACACGCAATTTCTGTAGAGCACGATGGGAGACTCGAAGCTACCACCACACACAAACACCAGTGGTAGTGGTCTGCGATGGATAGTTGTGGCTGCAAGGTGACATATACTGACCCAGACGTCTATTTTTTTATGTAGTCAGCAGCTTTCAACCCCCACTTCTCCCACACCACCACAGCTACCGACACGCAACTTCTGTAGAGCACGATGGGAGACTCGAAGCTACCACCACACACAAACACCAGTGGTAGTGGTCTGCGATGGATAGTTGTGGCTGCAAGGTGACATATACTGACCCAGACGTCTATTTTTTTATGTAGTCAGCAGCTTTCAACCCCCACTTCTCCCACACCACCACAGCTACCGACACGCAATCACCGTAGTGCACAATGGGAAACTTGAGGCTACTACCACACACAAACACCAGTGGTAGTAGTCTGCGATGGATACTTGTGGCTGCAAGGTGATATATACGGACATAAGCGTCTATTTTTATATATAGTCGGCCACTTTCAACCCCCACTTCTACCACACCACTGCAGCTACCGACGCGCAACAAAGAGTGCACGATGGAAGACTTGACGCTTCTACCACACACTAACACGAGTGGTCTGCGGTGGGTATTTGTGGCTCCAGGGTGAAATATGCGGGCACAGGCGTATATTTTTTATATAGATTATGACACGTCCATCCCATGACAAGGCTTGCCATAAGGCGGAATACCTAGATGATGACACGTTTTGACATCAGAGAATTCCGAGGCTTTACTTGAGTTGAGGTCCCGATCGGTTCCTTCCCATTCCTTACCTTTACTTAACCCACCTTCTCCCTAAACCTCTAGTTAGTGCGACTTTAAAAAATAAAAATAAAGGAATTCTTGACAATATATATCCCTGCATTTGGACCTCTTAATATAATTTTCCATTAAGTCAAAGTAAAGACACTGATGCAATATAAGTGATGTTGAGAATGAAACACTGTAACGTACTTGTAAAAATGTACACAATATTAAACAAAGATGACTTCAGTGGAAGCTAAATTTTACACTACCCTGTGCCAAGAAACAGATGCAAAAATACTGTATCATTGAAATAACAATCAAGCGGTTGCCGGGTTGAGTGTCGCAGATAGCAGACAAGAAGTTGAAGGTTTGATCCCGACTCGGTCCGGGAGTATTTGAAGGCACTCAAATACATCGGCTTCGTATCGGTAGATTTACTGGCTCGTAAAGGAACTCCTGAGGAGCAAAATTATGTTACTTGAGCCTCTCCGAAGACCGTATCAGTACTTAGTGGCACGCAAATTTTTTATTATTATTATTATTATTATTATTATTATTATTATTATTATTGTTATTATTATTAAGAAATCAAGTTGCATAATCTTCTTCCTGGCCTTTTTCCAGTTGCTTTGGAGGGGTCAATACTTGATCTGAATTCGGCCCAGTAATACGGCTGGACGACCTTCCCCACGTCAAAACTATTCATTATTACGTATTTCTGTGGTGATTGGTAGAGTGGTTTGTTGTATCTATAGGGAGAGGAGTGTGTTAAAACGAACGCAAACACCACTCCCCGATCCAGACGATTAATGAGAGTGTAAGTCAGCAACTACTTGTTTCGATTCTAGATATTTAAAATGTATACTTATTTCTATAATAGGCCGTACTTCCGTGCTGTTTTCGTCTAACTCTTAGTAAGGTCAGGTACCGAGTGTGGAGAAGGTAAGCGGGAGGTCTACTGCTCTGAATGGAAGGAGTTTCCCTTGCGAGCTCCAAGTTACTCCACCAATTTCTGCTAAACAGCTTGTAGCACATGTCCGGTGCCTTTCATCTCGTTGACGCGCAGCACCCCCACGCTTGTTTGCGGCTAATTTCCCTTTGACTTGGTACAGTTACGGTTCATTACAAACTGCAGGCTTTTACTCAGTAGGATGTTCTCGAAACTCTCCTTGTTCTCTATTATAATGTTATAAAGCTCGGCTAATTTTAAAGATGGTGTTCAGATTGTTAGCTGAAAACCAACAGATGTATATTTATTCTAAATTCACCTTTTTATCATGTTTTCACGACCTAAATAACCGTTCGAGCTCCTTTCTTTATATTTCTGTGCACCGTATAAATAAAGTTAATAGATCATTTGTAGTGACCGGCACCAGATTGTGGAATTCCCTGCCAGCCCAGGTCAGAGAAACTACGGTAGCTCGTTATCGTTACTTGTTGAGACTACTGGGTGAGGACAGCTGACTGAATGGTTGAAGTATGAATTAGTGTGTGTCTGAGGATTAGTTAGATTTAACCCCACACTGCATGATTTTTGTTTTTGTTTCTCGTGAATTAATTAAATGGGTTGTAATATACCAGGTAGTCCACCAGCCCCTTGCGATCCAGTTTTATGCATCCCTTCACATTTACTACAATTCTAAAAGACATCGGTCCCTCTCCCTAAACCGGGATAATATAACGAGATGCGTTTTTACGGGCTAGAAGACAACAGGAATCGTGAGCGCCATTATTAATTCATTGTGGGTACCTCGAATGATCCCGTAAAACGAGTACAGATACACAAAAGGCGTACTTTAAAACAGGAGGTGGACGCACAGATCGGGAGCACGGGACTGTATAGGCTAGGGAGTGGGCGCCGTAGGTCAAATGTCGCAGTAGCTCACATGCCTAGCGCGCGGTAGGATGTAATAGTGGACAGTGCTCGAGGGTTAGAAGGTTCATGTCCCATGCAAGTTTTTTTAAGCCAGTTGCCTGGGATGCGACAAGGTATTTTTCACAGACTGATTTGTTTATTTAGCCCTAGAAATGACGACCTCCATGGTCGATACAGAGCTGCGCGTGAGGACCGTCTGGCCCGTTGCTACGTCTCTGGCGAAACAGATCGGCATGCCTCGGTGATGAGCTGTCTAAGGTGACAAGGACTGGCCGGCTCATGTGCATACACCAGTTGTTTTACATGGCCCCACAGAAAAAATCCAGGGGCGTAAGATCCGGCGATCTGGTGGGCCAGGCGACAGGTCCTCCCGTTCCTGTTCATTTATCAGGATACGTCGTATGGAGATGGTTCCCAACAACCACCGCCGCGTGCGGTGGAGCTCCGTCATATTGAAAGCAGGTCCTGCAGCGGTCGAGGAGTGGCACACGTTCCAAAAACGGTGGTAGCTCATCTTGGAGAAACCGCAGGTAGCGTTGGCTGGTCAGATGGCCCTCAAAGAAATTAGCTCCGATGAGGTGATCACCCATGATTCCTCACCATACATTCACGCCCCACTCTACCTGAAAATCTGTCTGTCGCACCCAGTGGGGATTATCCGCACTCCAGTAATGCATATTATAGCGATTAACGGTTACATTTTTGTGGAATCGTGCTTCGTCCGTAAATAAGAGAGTCGCTAGGAAAGCAGGATCAGTGTCCACGTGCTGTAGGATACATTGACAGATCGCCACCCGGGCATCGAAATCATGACCATGGAGCTCCTGGTGTAGTGCAGATGGTACGGGTGAAACCGGTGGTTACGTAATATTGCCCCCTTTATGCCGGGCTCAGCTCGCCGGAGAGCGAGGGTCTCAGTGGTGGACCGTTCGCTATCGGCTGCGCAGAAAATTTTAAAGGCAGGGATAGATGAAGGACTAGCGACAAATGAAAGGAGACTAAATTAGGTTTACACATTTATTAAACTAACACTCTTTTAAAGAAAACAATTAAATTAACAAAATCTGGGTTGGATTCTTGAAAAACATCTTCTCCTCGTGCTTTCATTCGTGAGGGATCTCGCTCAAATAAATTTTCAATGATTGTTCTTTTCTGCAATAATAAATATAGAAACCATTAACTTACTGAAAAATTGATTGGAAAACAAAATAATATCTAATATCCTTCTCTTATGATGATAATCCAATTATTAAAATTAAAATCTTCCCTCCTGGGTTTCAATTATTTTCCAAGAAAATGACTATTTTCTCCTCCTTATTTAAATTATTGAAAATTATTTAATTCATTAATTTATGATTAGCAAGTCTTCCCTAGACTTTCCTTTCAACAATTACTTCGTTTATATAATTATTGATTGAATAAACTTCTTCTAATAACTTTTACTTGAACTTATATCACCTTAACTTTTGCTCAATTTTATGCAGAAAGTGACTGTACAACATCTAACAATTAAATCTCGTGACATCAGTCCACGGACGTTGCCTTCTCTTATTCACTTTGAGTTAGTAAATTAGGCCCTAATCAACCTTAAATTACGATAAAATCTTCTAAAGATTCAAAATTGATCCAATTACGGACACGCGAAATAATACAAGTCGGTCAAAACTTTGACGCACATAATGAAAATTACCTTCACAAAATCGTACATGAAATATTCCAAAAAACACAGAATAGGATCAAATCTCACATCACACATTCACACAGGGGTACACGGCGTTATTATAACATTATTTACACGAACACTAACCCATTATTATTAATTTTAGGATTTTACTGCGAATTAGGGAAATCATTCTCCAGATGACACTATCACACACATCCCAGGTATCAATTCAGAGTGTGATAGAATTAAGGTTATCACTTATACAAAGAAATTAACTATACAACGATGTTCAAGGAGTATTTTAAACAGAAATCATCCTAATTTAGCGAATAGAATAATTGTAACACAGGTCAAAATAATAGAATACGCGCTAACGGTACATGAGTTGCGGCATTTATTTTTATTCATCATAATGTCGTGGCTCTCAATTATTCTGCACTGAAGCTCGAAGAAATCATGTCCAGTGACACATCTCTTCCCAAAATTGACTCTAATGGGTGCATAAATTATTACTCAAAATATAATGCCCATCTGCAAGTCATACTCAAATTCATAGCGCAGAAATATACCTATACTTCGTCGATACTCCGTCCGGAGAATTTGCCATGTTCCAGGCTTACTTTACATAAAGTGAGCACACGATAATACTTTCCAAAAATAATTAACATTAAACTCATGACCTTATTAAATCATTTTAGCCCGTAATTAGCTTTAATTATTTTTACTCATTATTATTATTATTATTATATTCCTGACCGTGCATAATCTCATTCGTAAAGTTGTCGTGTGAAGTTATACGGATGACTCTAAATAAATTCGAACCCATAAACATGTCGTACAATCATAGAATGAAATTCTACACGAAGAAAAACACTAGAACACTGTCCTAATTTGTTTTAAATAACTTTCAAATTATTTCAAAACTAATCAAAATTAACGCGGGGTTCATTTAATTTTTATCTCACCTGTCTTCTAAATTCTTAGGACAGTTAAGGTCTCTCTCGATGACTCACATTCATTTCTAACTAATAGAGCAAACACACACTCATTCCAAGGGTTCTAACTACCTCTCACCAAAGAAAGAAGAATGAAAAATCAAACTACTGCAAAACTAATAGAAATCCAAAGGAATAAGTAAGGCTACGTTTACAGATATTTACAAAGATAGAAAGCAATTGAATTCTTAAAGAATACTCATGTGACTGGTGTGAACTGGATTGCGGCTGATGACCTAGCACGTGGTCACATCACCTTCCATCGAACGAAGTCTCGCCCATGTCCGATGCCTTACATGTTTAGTGACTCATGGAGGCGTTGACGATATACAGGAACTTGCAGTATTCTTCGTGGAGCTGGATAACCATCTTGCCGTAAACTCGAACTCAGGACCTTTCTTCTTCCAAGTTCTTGTAGAAAGCTGAAACTAACAAAAAGTCTTAGAGATAGCCCAGGATTCACTCTCGATGCTTTATAATCTGGCTGAAGACACTTATCTTAGAACAGCCCTAAATTAATCGTAGTGAAATTTTTCGAGTGTCTGAATTGCTGTTTATATAGTCCTCGATGCCTTCTCCAATGTAAAGTCTTCCGATGAAGCAAACGACGTCCAGTCTCTTCGGTTGCTGCAGTCAGAGTAATGCTCAAATTTAGCGTTCAGAAGTATAAAACCCTCTACCAAATTTTCCTCTGGAATTACCATTAATTTCCTGTCGTAAGACATAGGTGTGTCTCTTAATTACATCTAATTGGTGGATTTGTTGAATTCCAGTGAAGGTTGTCACTTTTATTGGCTGCTCCAGTTTTACGTCACTTGACTTTCCATTTATTGATCGATTGAGATCTGCCTGCTCGCCGTGTCACGTGGTACGCACACATGTGTCTGAAGGCCACATAACAGGAATTCCAGCCTGCTCCCTCGTGCTCTCTGTAGGTCGGGAAAACCGGTTCGCGAAGTGACTAGCTCGTACTGGCACGAAATACGGAATCTCACCCTCTTGCCGATTAAAATAATGTCCCAACACACTGATGAAATAAATCATTTTCTTTCTAATAAAATATTACCACTTTTGAAGGGGACATATTTCTCCCTTGGTTAAATAATGATTTGATCTGAAGATGGAATCATTATTACAGGAAATCTCCAATTAACATGTTCCCTGAAAATTTAGGTGGTAATCAGGTGTCACTTCTATTTAGGGTTCTGTTCCAGCACGAAACCTCGCGTTGTCTGCCTCGAGTGCAGCACCAAGCCGTCGAAGTTGATCCATTACCTTCTCTTGTAATTCACGGCATTCTTCACAAATCTCATCTTGTAAATTTACTTGGGTCGAAACATGGTGGTAGGTTGGATCTTCATCTGTATCTGGCGGTGTTTCTTCTTCTATTATGAGATTGATATGATGACCATCTACAGGTTTAGAAGAATAATAACTTTTTAAATTCTGGGCGTTATGAATACCTTCATAATTTTTATCTAAACTTTGGATTCTGTAAGCGTTATTCCCATAAACTTTTATAATTTTATAAGGACCTATAAAAAGTGGTGCAAATTTGGCGTAATATTTGCTGGTTGTTTCTGACGTAGCTGGCTTTTTCAAAAGAACATACTCATTGAGTTTGAGGGGTCGGCAAAACTTTTTATCCTTCACTCGGCGTTGTCTACGCTCAGCTTGTTCGCGCATTGAAGTGGCGGCTTTCCGAATGTTTTCTTCCAGCGTAGGCTTCAGATTACCGGGGCATTGGACAAGATCGTCCCAAGGTCGATGCGGTTGTCGGTCGAAGTGAAGAGTAACAGGAATCTGTGACGTAGCTTCGTGTACTGTATTGTTCAAACATTCCATCATAATGGGTAGAACATCAATCCAAAGCCAGTGTGCATTTCCACAAAATATCCTGCAGAATTTAGATAATTCTTGCATCACTCTCTCTGCCGGGTTACTAGATAGATGTCGGATCGAGTTTAATATGTGTTTAATTCCAAGTTGTTCCATGGCTTCACGAAATTCGGCAGATGTGAACTGCGATCCGTGGTCAGTGAGAAGTGCTTTAGGCTTGCCCATATGCGGAATTAAATTACGGGTGATTCGTCTAATGACAGATTTTGAGTTGGCCTTTTGAATTGGATATAAAGTCACATATTTTGAGAATACGTCAATGGTGACGACAACATGCCGGTTACCTCTCTTTGATGTAGGAACGGGACCGAACAAATCCATTGCGTACAGCTGTTTAGGCTCGGAAGGTATGATTGGAATAGGATTATGTTGCAATAAATGTGAGCTTGGCTTTACCCTCTGGCATGTGTCACAGGTTCGAACTATGTTCCTCACTATTGATCTTTGTTTGTCCCATATAAATTTTTCTTGGATGGTAGCCAATGTTTTATCGATACCGCCATGTCCAGTAATTCGATGTGCATGCCAAATTAAAGATTCAAATAATTTCGAAGGTACAACAATTTTCAATTTCGATTTTTCCGGATCCACAAATTTAAATAGAATGTTATCTAAATACTGGTATCGGGATGCTCTTCTTCTTATTCTACGGTATCCAGGATCTCTAGGTTTAATTTTACCCTCTAGGAAATCAATGATAGGTCTTAAGTCATTGTCTCTTTTTTGAGCTTGCCGTATATATCTGAGTTTTCTTAAGAACTCATGATCCTCAGGAATTAGTTCAAGTTGGTTGATTTCCAGTACTTCCTCATTAGGATTACGGCTCAGACAGTCGGCCAGTAAATTACTCTTCCCCGAACAATGTTCCAATTGAATGTTGAATTGTTGCACAATCATTGTCCATCGAAATACTCGTTCTGATGCCATAGTAGCCTTTAGCATGAAGGTTAAAGCTTTATGATCTGTTCTAATGATGATCGGAAATCCGTAGATGATTTTCTGCCAATATTTCAATGCAAATACTATGGATAACATTTCTATTTCGGTTACTGAATAATGCTTTTCGTGATTTCGTAATTTCCGACTAACGAAGGCTAGGTAAGTTTTATTTTCCGGCTTTTCTCCGTCTTCCTGGAATAACACAGCCCCAACTCCGATTCCAGATGCATCCGTTTGTACTATAAAGGGTTTTCCAAAATCAGGATATCCTAGCTTAATGTAATTCAACAGCATCTCTTTAGTCTTGGTAAATGCCAGGTCACACTCTTCGTTCCATTTCCACCTGTTGCCTTTTTTTAATAGATCTTGAAGTGGAGCTACCGTTTGTGTGTAGTTGGGACAATGGCTCGCAAAGAAGTTGGCCATGCCTAGGAACTGCCGTACTTGTTTGACACGTATCGGCCTCGGAAATTTGCTAATAGCTTCAATTTTTATAGGGTTCGGCCTTATACCTTTTCCATCAATAATATGGCCTAAAAATAATATTTCAGACTGGCAGAAGCGTGATTTCTTTAGGTTGATGTGGAACCCAAATTTTGAAAGATTGCTCAACAGTTTTTCTAGCTTAACCAGATGTTCTTCGAATGTTTCACTCGCCATAAGCAGATCATCAACATATTTAGTAATAAAACTCTTTACTTCATCTGTAAGGCATCTATCTAAGGCACGGATAAGAGCGGCCGAGGCGTTAGAAATGCCAAAGGGCAATTTTCTAAAAACATATGTTTGCTGGTCAAACATAAATCCAGTCAATAATCTTGACTTTTCTTCCAAAAGAATGTGGTAATACGAGGAGGTAAAATCCACTGATGTAAATAAGTTCATGCCACGGAATTTTCTAAGGACATCCTTAATTGCTGGCGCCTGGTCTCTTTCTGGTATCAGTTTGGAGTTAATATTTCGCGCGTCTAAACATATTCTCAGAGATCCATCTGGTTTATGTACCACCACTAAAGCACTTATAAATGGTGTACTGGACTTCATGATAATCCCGTCTCTCTCCATTTCTGCAATAATTTTCCCTACGCGAGAATGAAATTTCTCAGGGATTGGATAAGGCTTCTTTTTAAACGGAGTCCAGTCTGTGACTACTAGAGAATATTTAAAGTCAGGGATCTGGCCTGGTTTATCATCAAACACTGATTTATATTTTAACAATAACTCTCGGAGTCGGCCTCTTTCTTCTTCCGTTCCTATAGCTTGGTTAACCTTTGAGTTTATGAGGTCATACGGGTGTGTTGCATCGTCGCCCTCTTCTATAATATTATCCAGAGCTTGATTTACCTCTTCTGTGGCTTCCTGGTCTTCGGATTCCCACGGTGTCGAGGCGTTATTAATGAGAAACACACTCTGATCATTGATATCGGCTGGATTAACTATAGCCGTTTCCCATGTCTCATCCAATCGAAAAAGAATTTGGTTGGAATTCAAGTCAATACTGGCATGGTAAGATGTCAAAAAGTCAACTCCTAGAATGATGTTAAATTTTATATTTGACATAGCCAAGAATACGTTCTGAAATTTTGTATTTCCAATTTCAACATCCAGCAGTGTCTGTAGTTTGCAAGCCACAGTCTTATCCGGGATAATTCCTTTTATTTTAATGTGAGATACTGGTATAATCGGGATATCATGTCTGTCCTTTAAATCATTTAGGAAAGAAGTTGAAATGACACTAATTGTAGATCCAGTATCCACTAAACATTTTACTTTTACGCCACATATTCTAGCCGAAATTATAGGTAGTGTTTTTAAGTAGTTCGTGTTCGACTCTAGATTTTCCTCGAGTAGGTCATCTGATCTTGTCATCCAGGAATCAATTTGAACAATAATCCACTCTTGCGTTTCACTATTACTATAAGGGTTAGTGTCGAGACTATCTCCTACTAATTCAGGGGTTTTTTTTTTGATGGCACCTTGATTGTACCCATCATCTTCCGAATGTCCTTTCTCTTCCCTTTGTTTTGCTCTTTGGTACTCCAAACTCTCCGCTCCAACAATGTCAGGGTTGACGTCCTGCTCATGTATAGCCCGATGCCATTTCTTACGTTCTTGACTGGACTGCTGGAGTTCCCGCAAATACTTCTCTCTCTCTTCCTCTCTCCAGTTTCTTTTCCGTCTCTCAGGTCTTCTATTCTCTGGTTCTCTTCTCCATCTGTCCCTGTTGTTTTCATATGGTCTTCTTCGGACATTACGTCTGGAATAATTCCATTCTTCATCATCTCGGCGTCCTGGTCTCGGAGATCGGTCTCTGGGTTGTCTTCCTTCGATATTTCTACCCCAATTTCTCCCTTGGTTAACAATGTTCCTTTCTTCAGATCTGGTAACATTGGTTTGGAAAACTTGCTGTTCTTGGCCGGAATTTCGCCTCTGTGGTTCTCTAGATGTCATGTCGAGCTGTCTCAATATGGCTTCAGCTTGAATTGCGGTTTGTACATTTGAGGCAATCATAATTCTTTGCGTTTCTGCTGGAAGTTGCCTGGTAATAACCTTTATTAATTCAGCTTCCGATGGCGGTGTGTCTAGCTCTCGTAGCTTACGTAGCTGACTGGAGAAAAATTCTGAAAATCGTGTTGGCGTGGATAAGGCATACCTCTTAGCGTACAACTCTGTTTTGAGATTATGTTGAATGTCCGTGTTCCAATATTTTTCTAGGAAAGCCCTCTTAAATCCTTCGAAATTGTCGAATGAATATCGGAACGCTGTGAACCATGTCAATACAGAATTCTCCAAATATCTTTCCGTTACTCGCAGTTGGCGCTCTTCTGGTATTTTGTTGTCCCGAAAATATTCTTGTAATTCATTAATAAAACTCCTGGGAGTTACCCCTTTTACGTTATTAAATTTTTTTGGATGGTCTTCCTGCATTCGAATTATATTTACTATCTGCGTTTGACCTGACGTATTGAGTTGACTTACTCCTCCGCTATTATATCCTTGAGCTGGATTGGTGACATTTACGTTGTTATGGGCATTCATTTGGTCGTCCTGCTTCGGAGTTGAAGATAAAATTTCTCCGGATACCTTCTTTTCTAAATTACTTTGCCTTTCTAACAATGTGTTGGTTACAATATTATGGCTTTCGCCTTGCAATTTAAGCAATTGTAATTCTTTAGTGAGTTCCTGAATTCCATTCTGTAGTTCTTGTTTATAAGATTCCGAACTAGCTTTTACCTCTCCTATTTCTTTATCTATTGAGGTTTTCATAGTTTGCAAACTCTGTTGTGTCTCCTCAATCGTTTCGTAAAAATATTCAAGTCGCTCTGAGTTGGTGACTTGAGCTACTTTTATTTCAGCAATAACGCCCTTTTCTACCTGTTTCACAGTTTCGAAAATTTGAGTGAATTTCCTAGACCATGCTGTTTTGGTTGCTGTTAAGTCCTGTGCATTCTCATCAATTTTCTCCTCAATCGCTTGAAATTTATCTTGCACCTCGTCCTTATATTTACCTAATCCTTGCAATATCCCAGTTTGTACTTTAGCCAGTCTTTCACTAAATTCATTAGACATAGCTGACATGGCATTGTCTATTCCGACCTGGATTTCTCCCTTTAAATTTGAAAAATTTTGTTTCACAGATACCAATTCACTTTGAACTGAAGCTAACTTCCCGTTAAATAATTTAACGTCCATGTGTAGCTTTTCGATATTCTCCTCTCTCTTGCTTTGAATTTCCTCAATAGTACCTTTGAGTTCCCTCTTTATTAACTCACTATTCTCGCTAAGTTTTTGTTCTAGATTTACACTATTTTCGCTAAGTTTTTGTTCTAAACTTTCACTAAGTTTTTGTTCTAGCGACATACTATTCTCGCTAAGTTTTTGCTCTAAATTTTCACTAAGTTTATGCTCTAATAATTCACTGTTTTCATTAAGCTTTAGCTCTAATAACTCGTTATTTTCACTGAGTTTTTGCTCTAGTTTAGTTTGATTCTCATTCATTTCCCGCTTTAAATTATTATGTAAGTCTGTCACTACTCCGTCTAAGAGTCTACGTAAATCCTCCATTGTTACAGTACTCATTTTTCTTTGAAATAAACGGCAATTCAGACATGGGAGGACTAAGTTCGATGGCCACATACCAGAATCCAATTCATCAGTCACAAGTGGATTGATGTCACAGCCTTCAGAGAAGATTAACATCGCAAAATACAATCCTACAGCCTAAGTCCAAATTATGCGGAAAATAGCCGCTACAAGAATTTTGACAACTATCATCCAGATTTTGTTTATAATTAAACAACAAGGCCCTTCCTAAACTTAACCTGAGTGTAGTTCGCCACAAAATTTTGGGCTAATAAATGTTTCAAAAATAACCTGGAAAAATTTTATTTGTCGCCGCATCTTGTTTTTGTCCAAATTCTGGACTACAAGATCGAGTCCTTTTATTGGTACAGCCAATAAATCGGGCCTAACCACGTTGGCCGCCAAATCTATACCTGCCCCCTTTATGCCGGGCTCAGCTCGCCGGAGAGCGAGGGTCTCAGTGGTGGACCGTTCGCTATCGGCTGCGCAGAAAATTTTAAAGGCAGGGATAGATGAAGGACTAGCGACAAATGAAAGGAGACTAAATTAGGTTTACACATTTATTAAACTAACACTCTTTTAAAGAAAACAATTAAATTAACAAAATCTGGGTTGGATTCTTGAAAAACATCTTCTCCTCGTGCTTTCATTCGTGAGGGATCTCGCTCAAATAAATTTTCAATGATTGTTCTTTTCTGCAATAATAAATATAGAAACCATTAACTTACTGAAAAATTGATTGGAAAACAAAATAATATCTAATATCCTTCTCTTATGATGATAATCCAATTATTAAAATTAAAATCTTCCCTCCTGGGTTTCAATTATTTTCCAAGAAAATGACTATTTTCTCCTCCTTATTTAAATTATTGAAAATTATTTAATTCATTAATTTATGATTAGCAAGTCTTCCCTAGACTTTCCTTTCAACAATTACTTCGTTTATATAATTATTGATTGAATAAACTTCTTCTAATAACTTTTACTTGAACTTATATCACCTTAACTTTTGCTCAATTTTATGCAGAAAGTGACTGTACAACATCTAACAATTAAATCTCGTGACATCAGTCCACGGACGTTGCCTTCTCTTATTCACTTTGAGTTAGTAAATTAGGCCCTAATCAACCTTAAATTACGATAAAATCTTCTAAAGATTCAAAATTGATCCAATTACGGACACGCGAAATAATACAAGTCGGTCAAAACTTTGACGCACATAATGAAAATTACCTTCACAAAATCGTACATGAAATATTCCAAAAAACACAGAATAGGATCAAATCTCACATCACACATTCACACAGGGGTACACGGCGTTATTATAACATTATTTACACGAACACTAACCCATTATTATTAATTTTAGGATTTTACTGCGAATTAGGGAAATCATTCTCCAGATGACACTATCACACACATCCCAGGTATCAATTCAGAGTGTGATAGAATTAAGGTTATCACTTATACAAAGAAATTAACTATACAACGATGTTCAAGGAGTATTTTAAACAGAAATCATCCTAATTTAGCGAATAGAATAATTGTAACACAGGTCAAAATAATAGAATACGCGCTAACGGTACATGAGTTGCGGCATTTATTTTTATTCATCATAATGTCGTGGCTCTCAATTATTCTGCACTGAAGCTCGAAGAAATCATGTCCAGTGACACATCTCTTCCCAAAATTGACTCTAATGGGTGCATAAATTATTACTCAAAATATAATGCCCATCTGCAAGTCATACTCAAATTCATAGCGCAGAAATATACCTATACTTCGTCGATACTCCGTCCGGAGAATTTGCCATGTTCCAGGCTTACTTTACATAAAGTGAGCACACGATAATACTTTCCAAAAATAATTAACATTAAACTCATGACCTTATTAAATCATTTTAGCCCGTAATTAGCTTTAATTATTTTTACTCATTATTATTATTATTATTATATTCCTGACCGTGCATAATCTCATTCGTAAAGTTGTCGTGTGAAGTTATACGGATGACTCTAAATAAATTCGAACCCATAAACATGTCGTACAATCATAGAATGAAATTCTACACGAAGAAAAACACTAGAACACTGTCCTAATTTGTTTTAAATAACTTTCAAATTATTTCAAAACTAATCAAAATTAACGCGGGGTTCATTTAATTTTTATCTCACCTGTCTTCTAAATTCTTAGGACAGTTAAGGTCTCTCTCGATGACTCACATTCATTTCTAACTAATAGAGCAAACACACACTCATTCCAAGGGTTCTAACTACCTCTCACCAAAGAAAGAAGAATGAAAAATCAAACTACTGCAAAACTAATAGAAATCCAAAGGAATAAGTAAGGCTACGTTTACAGATATTTACAAAGATAGAAAGCAATTGAATTCTTAAAGAATACTCATGTGACTGGTGTGAACTGGATTGCGGCTGATGACCTAGCACGTGGTCACATCACCTTCCATCGAACGAAGTCTCGCCCATGTCCGATGCCTTACATGTTTAGTGACTCATGGAGGCGTTGACGATGTACAGGAACTTGCAGTATTCTTCGTGGAGCTGGATAACCATCTTGCCGTAAACTCGAACTCAGGACCTTTCTTCTTCCAAGTTCTTGTAGAAAGCTGAAACTAACAAAAAGTCTTAGAGATAGCCCAGGATTCACTCTCGATGCTTTATAATCTGGCTGAAGACACTTATCTTAGAACAGCCCTAAATTAATCGTAGTGAAATTTTTCGAGTGTCTGAATTGCTGTTTATATAGTCCTCGATGCCTTCTCCAATGTAAAGTCTTCCGATGAAGCAAACGACGTCCAGTCTCTTCGGTTGCTGCAGTCAGAGTAATGCTCAAATTTAGCGTTCAGAAGTATAAAACCCTCTACCAAATTTTCCTCTGGAATTACCATTAATTTCCTGTCGTAAGACATAGGTGTGTCTCTTAATTACATCTAATTGGTGGATTTGTTGAATTCCAGTGAAGGTTGTCACTTTTATTGGCTGCTCCAGTTTTACGTCACTTGACTTTCCATTTATTGATCGATTGAGATCTGCCTGCTCGCCGTGTCACGTGGTACGCACACATGTGTCTGAAGGCCACATAACAGGAATTCCAGCCTGCTCCCTCGTGCTCTCTGTAGGTCGGGAAAACCGGTTCGCGAAGTGACTAGCTCGTACTGGCACGAAATACGGAATCTCACCCTCTTGCCGATTAAAATAATGTCCCAACACACTGATGAAATAAATCATTTTCTTTCTAATAAAATATTACCACTTTTGAAGGGGACAATATTCGCGTAACAGATGCTCGGCTGATGTTCGTCTCCTGTGTAATGGCGCGTGTGCTAGTATGAGCGTTACGCCGGATAGCGTCAAACACGACCTCTTCATTGTCAGCAGACGTCACGGGATGATCTCGAACAGGCCGTGTCCTTCCCAGGGATGCAGTATCCCGCAGGTGTCTTTCCACACTCCGAGATGTCATCCCCGTTGGTTGTCGTCTATCCGGATAGCGTTCTTGGTACAGGTGTTGTGCCTGGTATGCATTTTGTCTAGCTTCTCCATAGATAAGTAACATATCCACATACTCGTCGCTGGAATACATCTCGAGGCAGTGGATTCGAACCTCCTACCTCGAGCACTATACACTATCACATATTTCTCCGCCCACTTGCCATGTGAGCTACTTCGACACAGTACCGCGCTCCCGATATGTGCGTCTACCTCCTGTTTTAAAGTACGTGTTCTGCTTATCTGTACTCGTTTTACGAGTTCATTCGAGGTACCCATAGTAAATTAATAGTGGCACTCACTATTCCTGCTCTCTTCTAGCCCGTAAACACACATCTCGTTATATTACCCCGGTTTAGGTAGAGGGTCCGATGTCTTCCAGAATTGTAGTAAATCTCAAGGGATACATAAAACTGGATCGCAAGGGGCTGGTGGACCACCCGGTGTATTACTATGTTGAAAAATAAAATTCAAATAATTTTAATGCAACTTACATGTACAGTGGGATCAAAAAGCCGGTTTGTCCCTCATAAGGGACACTATTCAGTGCTGTTGCTTATGGAGCAATCTGTAGCCCTAGTAAAATAAAGTTATTTGTGTTGAAACTGTATAATACTTCATATTTCTTGCAACTTGGCCTAGTAAAGTGTTCCCAATACATTTTACAAGGCAGTTACTATGAAAACTGCAAGGTCATCAGTGTTTCTTCACACGTCAATTATTATGGTACATAGTGAAACTGTTTTTCTTGCCATGGAGACACAAGAATTCTCTACATTTGATGCACCTTGAGGACATTTTAGCACTGCACTGAGGATGGTTGCATCGCTGCCTGGCATTCGTGAACTCAGGCATATGGGAGACCTGATCGAGTCGGACATATTGAGGAGGTGCTGTTGCCTGTACATGAGGTATTGTATTGAATATCCGGTTCGTATGAAAAAGCAATTCGGTGATATGAAGTTGGATCATTCACATATTGCTATTCCATAAGTCTTCGCTGTTGATATAATTGTTCTTGGCGTTGTTGAGACGATTGTGCTGTTCTTACTCTTCTCGATTTAACTCATAAAACTCGCACTATGGCTGGCGAAAACACAGACAATGATCGACTACTTTTAGAATTTTGTGACCGAGCTCGATAGCTGCAGTCGCTTAAGTGCGGCCAGTATCCAGTAATCGGGAGATAGTGGGTTCGAACCCCACTGTCGGCAGCCTTGAAGATGGTTTTCCGTGGTTTCCCATTTTTACACCAGGCAAATGCCGGGGCTGTACCTTAATTAAGGCCACGGCCGCTTCCTTCCACTTCCTAGGCCTTTCCTCTCCCATCGTCGCCATAAGACATATCTGTGTCGGTGCGACGTAAAACAAATTAGCAAAAAAAATTATAATTTGTGAGCACAGAATATATGTGTTCATGTTTATTCACATTTACAATAATAGGCAATGAGTTGACTAGTTACATGCAAGTACATCTCGGTCACGGCATGTTGGATTCCTGTTTCCACATAACAGGCAATGAGTTGCCTAATTACATGAACATCCTGGCAAGAATGATCCTTCATAAAACATACTGGCGTTTTCCCATCCTCCTATATACAGCCCACGGTCGTGAATGTCTTCGGAAGAAAGGTACCTCTTAAAACATGGCAGCGTGTTCCCATCCTCTTATATACATTTTTTTTACCGGCCTATAATGATACAGAGTAAGTCGTTGTCGCCTAACGACAATTTGTCCAGCAAGATCGATCCAATCTTGTTGCGGCTTTGTAGGTCTAATTCAATTTATTCCATAAAATTACTCCTAAAAAGCTACCTATCCGATTTCATACAAACCATTTCCTGAACACGCGTGTATTCGAATGCAACGTTGTGTCAAAAAATTTCAAGTCAATGGACCGACTACTTTTAGAGTTTTGCGATCACAAACATACGCCGGCTGAATTTTTATATATAAATATTACAGTATTCACTATAAAGTGGTCCTTGTTTTGTAGCAAAATATATAGCATAGATGGAGTACTCTCAGTTGCTAGCAAGCAGTTTAAGAAGCTGCTGTTCTGGTGATCTCTGGTTGAATTCTGGAATTTTCTAGTAAATATTTTAGATAGGTAGGTGGAATGTTTGGTGCTGTTGTTCAGGTGCTCACCTCTTCTCTTGGTTGTGGGCTGTAGTGCAAACTTACGCCCTGAAGATAAACTGTCAAGTTGAAGAGTCCTTTATTATCTATTGACACGGACTGCTGGGTATTATAATAATAAACAAGCACACTACTCAACAGCGTATTATTAACATTATCAATCGTGTCGTATTAGCCCTTGAAAAATTACAGTCCGCTATGGGGCTTGGCTTGCCAGAGCGCCAGCTGCCCAGACATACACTGACTGACAGAGCAAATGCAACACCAAGAAGGAGTGGTTCGAAAGGGATGAAAGTTGGGGGAAAAACAGAGACGGCACGGACGAATAATTGATGTTTATTTCAAACCGATATGCAGGTTACACAATGCGCACGGCATCGACTCAGTAGGATGTAGGACCACCACGAGCGGCGATGCACGCAGAAACACGTCGAGGTACAGAGTCAATAAGAGTGCGGATGGTGTCCTGAGGGATGGTTCTCCATTCTCTGTCAACCATTTGCCACAGTTGGTCGTCCGTACGAGGCTGGGGCAGAGTTTGCAAACGGCGTCCAATGAGATCCCACATGTGTTCGATTGGTGAGAGATCCGGAGAGTACGCTGGCCACGGAAGCATCTGTACACCTCGTAGAGCCTGTTGGGAGATGCGAGCAGTGTGTGGGCGGGCATTATCCTGCTGAAACAGAGCATTGGGCAGCCCCTGAAGGTACGGGAGTGCCACCGGCCGCAGCACATGCTGCACGTAGCGGTGGGCATTTAACGTGCCTTGAATACGCACTAGAGGTGACGTGGAATCATACGCAATAGCGCCCCAAACCATTATGCCGCGTTGTCTAGCGGTAGGGCGCTCCACAGTTACTGCCGGATTTGACCTTTCTCCACGCCGACGCCACACTCGTCTGCGGTGACTATCACTGACAGAACAGAAGCGTGACTCATCGGAGAACACGACGTTCCGCCATTCCCTCATCCAAGTCGCTCTAGCCCGGCACCATGCCAGGCGTGCACGTCTATGCTGTGGAGTCGATGGTAGTCTTCTGAGCGGACGCCGGGAGTGCAGGCCTCCTTCAACCAATGGACGGGAAATTGTTCTGGTCGATATTGGAACGGCCAGGGTGTCTTGCACATGCTGAAGAATGGCGGTTGACGTGGCGTGCGGGGCTGCCACCGCTTGGCGGCGGATGCGCCGATCCTCGCGTGCTGACGTCACTCGGGCTGCGCCTGGACCCCTCGCACGTGCGACATGTCCCTGCGCCAACCATCTTCGCCACAGGCGCTGCACCGTGGACACATCCCTATGGGTATCGGCTGCGATTTGACGAAGCGACCAACCTGCCCTTCTCAGCCCGATCACCATACCCCTCGTAAAGTCGTCTGTCTGCTGGAAATGCCTCCGTTGACGGCGGCCTGGCATTCTTAGCTATACACGTGTCCTGTGGCACACGACAACACGTTCTACAATGACTGTCGGCTGAGAAATCACGGTACGAAGTGGGCTATTCGCCAAGGCCGTGTCCCATTTATCGTTCCCTACGTGCGCAGCACAGCGGCGCATTTCACATCATGAGCATACCTCAGTGACGTCAGTCTACCCTGCAATTGGCATAAAGTTCTGACCACTCCTTCTTGGTGTTGCATTTGCTCTGTCAGTCAGTGTATTAGCTGCAGACGTAGTACTGTCACGAGGTCAGTCATATTCTTGGATTTTTTGACCAAGAGGACCTTTTCATTTACTAGTGCGATGTCATGGAATAATACATGTATTTTTATTTATAGTACATCATCATTATAATCAGGTTTATGTGGGTTGTGAGGGGTGTAATACGTAAAATATTTTTATTCCAATTTATATTTTTACTATTCTAAAAATTTTAAATGGTATTCCGTGAATGAATATTTGCTACTTTTTTTATCCAGATGCGTCAGCTGACTCTCTCTCTCTCAGGGATAAGAATTTTCTTCAACAATGCTTCAGTATGTTGTAGTTTGATTTTCCTTATCTGCTTCCTGTCGATTTTTTCTTTTTTTTTCTGTTCATAGGAATTTACATTTTTGTAGGCTTGAAATCTGTGTGTGGTCTTGCTTGCTGCGGGCAGACCAGAGATGGGATGTTTGGGATTTGCCTTTTTATCGTATCGACTGGAATGGCAAGGGCGACGATGGAGGAAAAAATCAATGAGAGCTGAGCTGAGCGAGAGGCGACTCGCCACGTGACAGTGGGGGGTGGCTGGAGACGAGGTACGTTCGCATTCCCCGACAGATCGCCGGCTCTCACATTACCTAAACGTTCATTAGATGAGGAACTAGTTTTGAAAGCGGCTGTCTAGCCGAGGCTGTAAAGGCGTGCTCGATTCATCTGGAAGACGTGGGTTCAGCTCTCCGTCAGAAAAATCGAAAAGATTAGAAACGAGATTTCCACTTCCGGAGAGGCACATGACCCAGAAGTTCACTCAGCCTACACCAAAAATGAGTACCAGGATAATTTCTGGGGCGCAAAGACGAGCGAGCATAGAGCTAATCACTCTGTCCCACCTTTTTGCTGAGGTTGCGTGTGTGTAGTGGCAGTCTTCTCCTTCCACACTTCCAAGGGCTTACATGGGCTGTACGGAGATGCCTTTGCTTTGTCTCCACGTTAACAAAAACAGTAAAGTTCGAACCCCACTGTCGGCAGCCCTGAAAATGGTTTTCCGTGGTTTTCCATTTTCACACCAGGCACATGCTGGGGCTGTACCTTAATTAAGGCCACGGCCGCTTCCCACTCCTGGCCCTTTCCTGTCCCATCGTCGCCGCAAGACCTATCCGTGTCGGTGCGACGTAAAACAACTAGCAAAAAAACAAAACAAAACAGTAAAACAATAAAACCCTGTGGGTTGGGGACGCAGACGAAGAATACACCCACGGCATCCCTTGCCTCTCGTAAGAGGCGACTAAAAGGGGCGATCAAGGGATGTTGATTTTGAAACCATGAGATTACTTGTAATTAGAAACATTACGTGAGGAACTCTATGGGTCGACGTTACTCGCGATTAGAACCACCATGTGAGGATCACCATGGATCTAAGGAACACCACGGGTCTGTGGTTAGTGCAATCGTGTGTATTCCATCGAGGCGGGAGGGGGGAGAGGAAGCATTGCGCTGCGCGGAATTATGTCCATGTAACGTAAGCCGCGCTGGAATGTGTCGGTTCCCCTGCGTTCAGAACGGGTCTGCGCTACCTATGAGTAACACCACTTTATGAGAAACACTATGGGTATACGTTGACTGTGATTAGTACCACTATGAAAAACACGACGGGTTTCGCTGGCGCCCGTGATTAGTACCACTATGTGAAGAAAACTATGGGTCTGTGTTACCTGAGAGTAGTTCCAATATGTGAAGAACACCATGGGTTTTTGTTACTTGTGAGTGGTACAGTTGTTTGACATACCATGGGTCTACATTACCATCATATGACAAACACCATGGGTCTGCGATACTTGTGTTTAGTACCACTGTAGGAGTAACGCAATGGTTCTGCTTTACCAGTGATATGTACCGTTATGAGGGGCCGGTGACCTGGATTTTGGACTCCTTTAGATAATAAGCATCATCTCAGTAATTAAGACATTGTGAATTGGTTCCACTGATTGTTTTTGTTTCACTATCATTTTGTCATCATCATTCGTTTTAGATTCTAGTCGGTGGATACATTTTCTTTCCTTCTTTCTTTCTTTCTTTCTTTCTTTCTTTCTTTCTTTCTTTCTTTCTTTCTTTCTTAATCTGTTTATCCTCTAGGGTCGGTTTTTCCCTCGGACTCAGCGAGGGATCCCACCTCTACCGCCTTAGAGGCAGTGTCCTGGAGCTTCAGACTCTGGGTTGGGGGTACAACTGGGAAGGATGACCAGTACCTCGCCCAGGTGGCCTCACCTGCTATGCTGAACAGGAGCCTTGCGGGAGGATGGATTGGAAGGGATAGGCAAGGAAGAGGGAAGGAAGCGGCCGTGGCCTTAAGTTAGGTACCATCCCGGCATGTGCCTGGAGGAGAAGTGGGAAACCACGGAAATCCACTTCCAGGATGGTCGAGGTGGGAATCCAACCCGCCTCTACTCAGTTGAACGCCCGAGGCTGATTAAACTCCGTTCCAGTCCTCATACCACTTTTCAAATTTCGTGGCAGAGCCGGGAATCGAACCCTGGCCTCCGGGGATGGCAGCTAATCACACTAACCACTACACCACAGAGGCGGACGGATACATTTGAAGTTTTAATTTTCATTTCGTTGCACCTCGTACCATTAGGGGCTGATGACCTAGCTGTTAGGCCCCTTTATACAACAAATATCAACATTGGAAACTGTTTTGTCAACATCTCCTGTACCACCAAATACAGTGTCTGCATCTATAGCGTTACGATTAGCGTTATTAGCTGCCGTACTCGGAGTACAGAGTTCCATTCCCGGTACTGCCTGATATTTAAGAATGACAGGAGGGCTAGTATTGGGTTTAAATGGTATAGGCATTTCACCTCCATTGAGTTTGTGTCCGAAACGAGCTGCGTCATCTCGGGACGTGGACATGGATTTACTTTTTCCACATACAGTGTAGAGACCACAGTCAGACAGAGTTTACAGATTTCCTAAAGGATGAGAAATCAAGTGGGAATAAAGAGACATTTACCTAGGTATATATATATTACTTTTTTCAATGGGAACTATCAGCTTATCAAGTTACTTCTTTAGCCATCTCAACTCGTTTTGGCCACTGAGCTTTAAGGCCTGATGCTCTTATTTTGAACTTGTAAATATTTCAGGTTGAAAATTCCACCCCGTGGGTCGTCAGGGAAGAAAGTTTGAAGATAATTCACTGCACTCGCCACGTTTCCTTTACCTGAATTAGAAATCAAACACATGATATGTTTGCTTCAATGGTATAGATTACTGCTCTGTTCGAAAGAGCCTCTAATGAAAGACTGACTTCGACGATAATTAATGTTATTGATTTAAGTTCCATTAACTACTTTTATTGTTTTCAGAGACGCCGAGTGCCGCAGTTTTGTTCACAGGAGTTCTTTTTACGTGCCCGTGTCTACCGACACGAGACTGTCTTATGTGAACTCCTTCAAATACTACCGGACTGTGCCGGAATTAAGCCTGGCATTTTACGCTCAAAAGTCAGCAGTTGGTCGTATGAGCCACTTAGCCAGGCGAAACAGGTATTATTATTATTATTATTATTATTATTATTATTATTATTATTATTATTATTCAAAATATAAGAAAGATCTTGGCTTTCATATTGTGATCACAGCTGTATGACTTCCATTTTTTACATGGAATCCGATCCACAGGGTGAAGTTTCATTTTAAAGTCCTACGTGCATGGACCGGGATCGAAACGACGGTCGCGTTAGTGAGAAGCCAGTGACGTTTTCACTCGGTTCTTATGCCTTCTTCTTGTTCTTGTTCTTCTTCTTCTAGGATTCGGAGATACACTAAGTGCACTGGGCACGTTTTCCTTAGTTTAAATCAGAAGGAAGAAGAAATTATTTCATAGATGGCGGAAATAAAATTCGAACCTAGCTATCACCTGAATCCATGCTGTACTCTTAACTCTAATGCCGGCACAACTTCCTTGAGGAGTCGGAGGATGAGAGATGAGCTAGAGAGATAATACTACACTCCCGTACCATCACTGCAGTGTTTATATATAGCATAGTGCACTGTACTGTGCATGTGGAACACTGCTTCTTTGGAGGTAGCGGCACATGTTGTTTGTTTAGCTTGCTGTATGTGGCAACCAGCGAGTGCGGCGCCAGCGGATGATGAGTTTTATGTTCCTGTTAGTCCTAATGTTTTCGAATGCTGGTAATTGAACGGCTTTCCCAAGCTCCTCAAAAATGCGGCTGGCTCTCTGCATAGTGAATGTATTCTTCGCCTGGTTTGTCATTTTCAAATCTTCACACCCCTTTTTCAGTGCGAGTGTACTCTTGCTCCATCGGTTGCCAGTTGTAAAGGCAACTATTAGGATAATTTGGAGCGCCGTTCTATTGTTGTATTAACAAGTTTTAAGATTTTGGCTAGATTTAAATATTTACGAAATCTGCAGACTTATGTAACAGATACTTCTGAGTGGCATGGAACATTTTTTTCTGAATGACCGGGCGAGTTGGCCGTGCGGTCAGGGGCACGCGGCTGTAAGCTTGCATCCGGGAGATGGTGGGTTCGAATCCTACTGTCGGCAGCCCTGAAGATGGTTTTCCGTGATTTCCCATTTTCACACCAGGCAAGCTGGGGCTGTACCTTAATTAAGGCCTCGGCCGCTTCCTTCCAACTCGTAGGCCTTTCCTATCCCGTTCGCCACAAGACCTATCTGTGTCGGTGCGACGTAAAGCAACTAGCAATTTCTCTGAATGGCTAGGGCTAGGAAATAATTTGAGAATTCTTTTGTATGCTGGGTAATTAAAAACCTTGCAGCTTAGTTCTATATTCAAGAAGTACTCTTTAAACGCTCACTGCATCACAGTTGTTAATACCCCGTCAGAAGATTTCTGTAGTAAGGAAGAACATGTTGGTGTATATGCAAACAATACGATAAGCTTATATAGCACGGCCTGTGAACGGTCTGATAGCCATTCGATTGTACGCAGATCAAATTAAATATTATCAGAGGTAGAGCTAATAGCTAATTTGTGTACTGCTAAGTGGTAAGTGGTCAGGGAAGAACTTATCGCAGGCTTTCAATTGACCTGGTTATGTCGATAGTCAGTGGTATGTCAGCACCTTGAAAGACTTCACGTCCAGAGATTTAGAAGTACGAAGGCAGCATTTCTGTGACTCGTCCATTGACTGGGTATTACATCAAATAACACATTCCTAATTTTGTTGGATTAGCTCAGAAAATTGTTGACGATCTTCCAAAATGGCAACCACTCTTCTGGTACGTACTGACGAACTTCAAATACCTGCGAACAACATATCGTGTTTGAACCTTCTTTAGGTATAAATTAATAAAGGCAAGGCTAAATCCAGCCAACTGTTGTCAAAACTTGTGGTTGTTCCTGTCTTGCAAGAGCAATTCCGTGCATTATCTAGTTATTCCATCAACGCGCCTGTACGCACTGTTCGTTACATGCTGTTATAAAACAAGGCCAAAGCTTCTTTTAAAGCACTTCGGAGTCTGTGGTAGGAGCGTTCGGGGATTTGTTTATTGCTTTTTATGGGTTAAGGCCATTTACTGCCCTTTTATGTTAAAGGAAGCATTTTATGATGAAAGCAAAGAGCATTTTACAGTTTATTTGGAATATTAAGAGTTATGCTCTTGTGCTGGAACCAGTGGCGTGTAAAATTGGTTTATATCTACGCGTACGTATTGCTTCTTCAGTGTGAAGTGTGCAGATAATTTAAACAATGCAGGTAAAGATTAACTTGAATTATCATTTGTTTTAGGAGTCAGTGCAGGAGATATGGAAGGCATTTGGCTACGTTAGAACCAGAAATAGTCACTTCTGGAATTTTATTATTGTTATTATTATTATAATTATTATTGGTTAACTGTAATCAGAGGGGAAAAGTGATAGAGGTGAGTTTCTTCAAAGAATGAAGCTATCGGAAAAGTTGTTGTAGGGCCATGGAAATGAAATACTCCCTTAGCCTCGAAAACTTAATACCGCCGGAGTAGGAAGAGAATGAGAGTTAAGCAAGTTGCGTCAGGCACAGTTGGAAGCAATACCAGTCTTGGCTAAAGTCTGGTAGTCGCCAACCCACGTTCCCAAGTTAAGAATCTCTGTGGGTCCCACTTGTAACCACCTCTTCAAAATAATTTTATTTGCAAATGAGGTGTCTACCTGGATGGCAAGTGGTACACTAAAATACTGTATATTATTATCAAGCACTAAATTTTAAATTAACAAGAGAAGCAGACATTTGTCTAGAATACAGTATTATACATTTTATACTAACAATGATTTCTATTAAACACACAACTCATCCTTAATAAATTTATATTGTTTACAAAATTCTACTTGTAATATCTCCTGTACTTACATACATAATCAACTCATATACAGTATGTGGAATTACTCCAAATAATACTATACAACTGCTATAAAATTAAAATTTGCATTGCATTTATTTATTTATTTATTTATTTATTTATTTATTTATTTATTTATTTATTTATTTATTTATTTATTTATTTATTTATTTATTTATCCATTTTGGAACCTAAGTAGCATAACTACCTGCTGCGTCTTAACGAGAGCCCCTTTAGCCACCGCTTTTCAAAATTCCTTTGGCTTTCACAGCTACCGTAGCGGTCCTCACTGTACTTCACTCCTACAGGCAGTCCCCTACTTCGGCTGTCCAATTTCCATAGACCAGGGGATGGAATTAATTTATTTACAATTTATTGTTTATTTACAATAACCTGCATCCTCTAACATTTCATTATTCTCTGTTGTTGTTTATTCTCTTCTTGAATGGCTGTACAGATTTAGGAAAAGGATCAGACTTCCACTCCTTCACGCTCTTTCCAATGAACGAAAATTTACCCCAATCGCTTCTGCTAAAATCCCTTCTGATGTTATACTTGTAGTCAGCCCTGCCGATATAATTATTTTACAACTGAAGCCTCACGGATTTCTCCCCATGCTTCCTCTCCTGTATATTCTCTATATAATCCTATAAGTCTAGTTTTCTCCCTTCTCTTTCTTAAAGTTTCCCACCCAAGTTTCTCTAACATTTCTGATACACTATTTTTTCCCACTGAAATCCCCTGATACAAATCTTGCTGCTTTCCTCTGCACGCCATCTTTTCTTTTATTAGGTATCATTGGTGAGGATCCCATACAATGTTCGCATATTCCAATAATGGACGAACCAAACTTAAGTAACTTTTCTCTTTTAATTTTTTGTTGCATCCTTTAAGTAGCCTCATTATGGCATGTAACGATCTGAATGCTTTCGCAACAATGTCATCAGCTCTTACGACAGACAGAGAGTATTCCCCTCGCCCCTACCTACAGAACGATTGTTACAAGTCTACATCACATCGTTGGCTTACACTCTGTACTCAGAAGAGAGGATTACTTACTCTTTTTTAATGCAGTGGTGACTGGTGGTTGAACAATGGATATCAGAGGGGGATTTTAACATACTTTAGTACTTCAATGCCGAAGAAAAGGTCTTAATTACTGTGCCCTTGTGTGTGCACGCTTGTGGTTTTGCAAAATATGTGACGGTACACTGCCAGGTGCGGATCTATGAACTGCAAAACCCCGCGTTGCCAGAAGTGGTGATCGGGTTGGGGGTGGGGTGAGAGTGCTCAAACGCTTATAGATTTTATAAGGGGTTAATATCAACAGTCTGGTTACCTCCGATGTTTCAGTTTGATGACTTGTAATGTCTTTTCTCCGGTTGGTTGATGCTACATTGGTCATTCTGGAGTTCATCTAGATTGAATTGTGACAGTTCTTCCCCGGATGATATGCTAAATGTTGCAAAGTTGCGCTTATACTTGTGAGTTTAACTTTTGTGTGTTGTATGGTATCATTCCTCTCCTATGAGTTTTCATGTAGTAATTGTTATAAATAAGAATATATCTATGTTAGATGACTTTAGTGAAGAAGTGTAGCAGCTAAAAGTCCTAACAGTCGATTACAGAATTTCAAAAATCAAACGCTCCAACAGGAAAATAACGAATTTCTTAGGCCCTCTAAGATCGTTGTTTATGTACCCAGAGAAGATGTTAGTGGATTCGGAGAGGTTTTTTATACGAACCAATCGCCAGTCATCAAATCGGTTAAATCTAATTGAATCCTGACAGCAATCTCAGCTGTAACGGTAATTATGGTGGCAGTAGGACCCTTCGCACTGGCGATAATTTCTTGTTTAATTGGTTGTGATAAGGGCTACTTTAATAGTAATTATTAAATGACAAATTAAAATTGTTAAAATTGGATGCTGCAGTCGTTCTGGCCTATTTCCAAAAGATTTGAACATTAATGTCCGGTTTATTGAACTCTGTGTTAAATTTTACTAAACAAATGTTAACGAACATTTAACAGTTCTCTTACAAGTCCCGTATTTCGTGAACACATTTCGCTGGGGCTGTACCTTAATTAAGGCCACGGCCGCTTCCTTCCCACTCCTAGCCCTTTCCTATCCCATCGTCGCCATAAGACCTATCTGTGTCGGTGCGACGTCAAGCAACTAGCAAAAAAAAAAAAAAAAAAAAAAAAGAACACATTTCCAACCTTTGTTAAGAAACAATTGTTTGTTACATATAAATTAACTCATTTCCGTGAGATTTCTGAACACTTACGACAGCGTATTTTGTTCCTTTACACAAAGTGTTCAGAGTAACATTTTTGGAACTGTTTTGTCACACTTCCTTGAGGATACTTTTTGGTTAGAGGAGATAGCGAAGACTCAAACATGAACGGTAAGAGACAACAGACGCGTTATTATAACGAAAACGAGAAAGACATTCCGATAGATTTAATTTGAATGTACGAGCGTGCGCTTGAAAAAACAAAGGAACGGGTAGCTATAGCACAGTATTTAGTATATTCTTATGAGTGCAATCTAGGGCTCCTAAAACGCCGAGAAAATGTGATAATTGATATGTCCTGAATGATCGGGCATTCCCTTACTTCGGAGAAAGCAATGCAATGCCCTGCCAAAGCTGCAGTGGCAGCAGAAACTCTTTGCACAGTTATACACACGCTTCCCTTGCTTACATGAACATAGTAGCCTGCAATTGCCTGGAAAGAGTCTGAAGCACAATATCTAAGAACTGTAAGCAACCGCTGCACTGGAGACACATATAAGTAGTTTCTATCTTGGAAACTCTAACCTATTTTCAATTACCTCTACCACCTTGTTAATTATGGCGTTGCAAAAATCGTTATCGTTGTGGAACACTATTTTTCTGATATCTCTAAAATAAAATTTAGTATGGATCGTCGTTTGCCGTCATCAGTTTATAGATACTCCTCATACAGCAGTAAAACTTCAAACATACGTCTTCATCATGCTGCCATTTTGAAATATTCACAGATGTTAAGAGGTTTAACGTAGAGCTTGTGCCATGTTAACAATTCTTGTCGAGGTGATCATTTTGTTAATTTGTGTGTTAAGTCTACTTAACAGCAGTGTTAAATTCAGTAATTTCTCAGTTTTCTACCTGTCATAGTCAAATTTCAATCACTAATATATAATATTATGAATTGGCATATGGCTTTTAGTTCCAGGAGTGTCCAAGGACACGTTCGGCTCGCCAGGTGCAGGTCTTTTTATTTGACTCACGTAGGTGACCTGCGCGTCATGATGAGGATGAAATGCTGATGCAGACGACACATACACCCAGCCCCCGTGCTAGCGAAATTAACCAATCATGGTTAAAATTCCCGACCCTGCCGGGAATCGAACCCGGAACCCCTGTGGCCAAAGGCCAGCACGCTAACCATTTAGCCATGGAGCCGGACTATAATATTATGACGAAATGTCACACAAAACTTTCAGAATATTGGTATACGTTTTTCATCAATCGTTATTTTATTGTATTTTACCATGTAGCACAGAAACTGCCCCTTGCATCATATTTCAAATATTTTTGAACTGAAATTTGGACAGCTGGTCCATGACACATATAATTAACGATCGATTTGCGTTTTGTTTTCAGGAAAGAAATGCATAAGGTACAAATTTTCAAATTTCTCTAAGTTAGAAACTTTGTAGCAATCGATTTAACTGCACTTTTAGAGCCGAAAGAGGTAGTATTAATCACTTGAAGATGAAAATACGTAGTAATTTTTAGTTTCTATACTTACTGGAAGACTTCCTGAGACTTTCATTGGAATTTGGAAGAAAATGTTACGCAAGCAGCATTTTGTACATAACAAAATGCTGAAAAATATGAAAGTGAGAAAATAGGAATTGAAGTTTCGGATTTGCCCTCTAAACGCACGACTACTTTGTTTTTAAAATAACGCTCTACCGGGTGAGTTGGCCGTGTGAGTAGAGGCGCACGGCTGTGAGCTCGCATCCGGGAGATAGGGGGTTCGAATCCGACTGTCGGCAGCCCTGAAGATGGTTTTCCGTGGTTTCCTATTTTCACACCAGGCAAATGCTGGGGCTGTACCGTAATTAAGGCCACGGACGCTTCCTTCCCACTCCTAGGCCTTTCCTATCCCATCGTCGCCATAAGACCTATCTGTGTCGGTGCGACGTAAAAGCCCCTAACAAGAAAAGTAACGCTAAGAGATTCAAAAGTTGTGGTAGGGTGAAAGTAGTTACACATTTTGAAAGACAAAGAACTGAACATTTTTTCAAGCCGAAAACAGAAAATTCGATATCTTGGATGCAAATTACCCGAAATTTCAGTCATAACTCTCCTTAACACTTAACATTAATTGAAGAAGCCGGGCAAAAGAATGTTGGTGGCTCAAATATTATAGATTCAGCTCTGTTCAGTCACCACTGACCTGCATGTAGGACTGTCACTTGGTGGCAACTTTCGTATCACTTGTTTATCTAATCTTCTCTTAAATAATTTCAAATAATTTGAAAAGATATCAAAACCATCTCTAGGTAAACTATCCCAAACTCTAATTCCTCTTCTTATAAGCGAGTACTTGCCTTAGTGTCTTCTCTTGAATTCCCATTTTATCTTCATATTATGACCCTTCCTACTCAAGAAAAGTACGGCAGCTTGAACAAATACATACTTAAAACAGAAGCTTTCCCAGTATGTATTTCTTCTGAAAGTATGCTGGCACCGTACCTATGCCAGGGGGTGTTATAAACCCTTTTCAATAGAACAAGCCATGCCTCTAACCCTCTTGTGTCCGCACAAGCCGATATCTGCTATGGACTACCTTTTGTGGGTTTGCAGCTGCAAACCTAAAGGCTCCTACACACACAAAAAACAAGATGCGAACTACAGTCATAGATGACGACTGTAACAGTAACAGAATCGAAAATTCAGGAAAATAAGTAGGTGCTGGGAAGGGGGGTACGAACCTGCAGCCCCGTTGAGAAGCCGCACCAGTCTGAAGATGGTGTTGACCACTGCTGCTACTTCCCTTCTCTCAAGTTAGTTCAAACAAGCAAGCTGGGTCTAACCGTTTGTTTCGAACAAGTTAATTACACGAGTATGAGGCTGACATCCAGCGGGAATATGAGCGTCATGTTGACAAACACGGGCTCATTAAAACTCCTGTTGCTGTTTGGGTCAACATATCGTTGACCGTTGATACAACCCTCTTACTGCCGTACAATATGCAAACGTAACGTCTGCAGTCTATTTAATCGGCTGCCTGTTTGTACAGTCGAAACTTTGAGGAAGGGGGTGTGGATAAGGGGACGAGGATTTACAAGGGGCACACAGATAGACAGCTAACATAGAATGAATAAGAAACGTGAAAAGTGACCTCAGGTCTGCCTTAACGAGTTTTACACCGAACATTAAGGAGATCAATAAAGGAAAACAATGTTCCATGTCCCGTTGTTCTCTGTTTTTGAGATTAAAAATGTGGCTGCTGGGAGGGTAAAGAGTTCTTCCTATGCATTTAAATTCTTCACCATAATTAACATTACCGTCCTCAAGCCAAGTATCAAATCATGATACCATATTACGGGCTCAGTCCGTCTATTCATAGGACGTCCAAGAGATCTTTTCCCAGCAGGCACATACTACATGTTTGGTTCCGATATCCTCATCATGTCCCTTCCAGTTTTGTCTCCGCGTGTTCATGTCCATAAAGCACGGGTTCAATTCTTAATGGCAAATTAATTATTTAGTTTGCCGGGCTGAGTGGCTCAGACGGTTGAGGCGCTGGTCTTCTGACCCCAATTTGGCAGGTTCGATCCTGGCTAAGTCCGGTGGTATTTGAAGGTGCTCAAATACGTCAGCCTCGTGTCGGTAGATTTACTGCGACGTAAAAGAACACCCCCGGGACAAAATTCCGGTACATCGACGTCTCCGAAAACCGTCGAAATAATTCGGACCAACACTTTGAATTTATTCTTCTTTCTTTGCTAGTTGCTTATACGTCGCACCGACACAGATAGGTCTTATGGCGACGATGGGACAGGAAAGGGCCTAGGAGTGGAAGGGAAGCGTCCGTGGCCTTAATTAAGGTACATCCCCAGCATTTGCCTGGTGTGAAAATGGGAAACCACGGAAAACCATCTTCAGGGCTGCCGACAGTGGGGTTCGAACCAACTATCTCCCGAATACTGGATACCGGCCGCACTTAAGCGACTACTTTGAATTTGAAGCAGCATATTGATTATTAACACTTTGTTGACGTATGCCTATTTTCATATATTTCAATTTAGTTTCTTGTTTCAGGTACACATCCTAGTTTTTGTTAAAATTAGTTAGTGCACTTTTGTGACGTTTCAAACCTCCAACTCTTTCCACATTATTCTCAAATATGGGTGTTTCTAAGAAGTTTCTTGTATAATGACGGGGCGGTGTGTTGTGTGTGTGTGTGGGGGGGGGGGGGGGGTAGGCAGCTGGAAACTTTAGGGAAACAGTGATTTGCACCTTGGCCTTTTGCTGCCGTTATAGCCTGACCTTCCCAACGGTCAGCTGTCGCTAAAATCAGTCTAAATATTATCACTTTAATATTTCATTTTTCGTTTAGATAGACTGTAGTTTTTTTTCAGTCATTGCCAGGATTTCATTAACAACTTCTACTCTTTTGATACTTCGATGTGAAATTTAAGCCTGTGATGCATATGTCAGGTGATATACAGGATGTTTGGAATCGACCGTGCAAACTTGTCAGGATAGAGGCTAAACGTTATAAACACAGCTAAGCTGTAATTAATATAATAGTTCCTTTATTGGAAACTATAAAATTTCCAGCTAACTCCTCCTTGGTTGCCAACGTTTCACCCCAGTGTGCCAATTTGGCTCATCAGTTGGTTACTAGCACAGCTAGCTGTCCTGAGAATGGTTTTCCGTGGTATTCCATTCTCGTGCACTAGCACCACGCTGTCACTATAGCATAGCGGTGTGCTCGTTACCAGCTGTTTACCTTTCGCCACGGCCAAAGACCCTAGCAACTAACAGTAGAAAACCGTCCTCTCTTAAGTCAGAGGACGAGTGGGGAAAAAAAGGAAGGAAAAACCGAGCGAGTTGGCCATGAGGTTAGGGGCGCGCAGCTGTGATCTTGCATGTGGGAGATAACGGGTTCAAACTCCACTGTCGGCAGCCCTGAAGATGGTTTTCCGTGATTTCTCATTTTCACACTAGGCAAATGCTGGACCAAATTAAGGCCATGGCTGCTTCCTTTCACTTCTAGTTCTTTCCTATCGCATAGTCGCCATAAGAAAAAATCTATGTTAGTTCGACGTAAAGCCAATTGTAAAAAAATAAGAATAAAGACAAGCGAAAAGAGTAAGCGAAATACAGCCATTCCCCGAATAATAAAGGTATCGGCAAGAGAAGGAGGAGATTCACGAGGAGCACGTCAATAAAATTCGTTAGAGCTCGCAAACATTTTTCTATAGCGTTTTTAAGAGAACAAGAGTTGACCACGTGAGGTCTGATGGGAAGAATGAAAGCGAGGAGTAGGTCACAATTAAGTGGAAGCATTGAACGTGTGTTAAAAAGCTTTCTTACAGCGGGTAGGATGTCACTCACGTCTTTATCTATTTTGTATGTGCCTTGGCAGTTCACGTTTGTGCTTTATTCATTTCGTTTTCAGTTTTCGTTAATGAAGTTCATGGCACATTTGCCATTACAAGGCACTACTCACTATGAAATGGCGTATGGCTTTTAGTACCGGGAGTGTCCGAGGGTAGGTTCGGCTCGCCAGGTGCAGGTTTTTGGTGTGATTCCCGTAGGCGACCTGCGCGTCATGATGAGGATGAAAATGATGAGGGAGACAACACACTATGACATACGCATAAATGAGGTAGGCATGATGACGCCCAGAAATGAGGTGCTAAGTACCAAGTTTCTAAGTAATTTACTTTAACTCCTAACATTTGAATGTAATAACCACTCACACCATTCAGATTCTAAGAAAATATCAGTCTATTGTTCTCGGCTTTCATCGCCTTCCTTGTGATGGCGCCTCGCTTCAAGCTGCCTTACACTAATGGTTCAGAGTGAAGGTATTAAATATCCTTCTCCATGGAGCATCTTCCTGGATAGCGAGACCACGTGAAGTGTATTACTTAAATTTCTTGAGTCCTGATATGAGATCTGGGACGTTTTTACTAAAATATCTATTATAAATAATCTGTACAACGAAGCAAACCTACAAATAATTTATTCCCCCATTTGTTAGAGGACCGTTAAAATTTGTGGATTGTCGCGTTGCAGATTAGACGTTTATCACGAAAATAGATAATTTGGTGTTCATCCATGAAACTCAGAACTTCACATGAACCACCGCCTGCAGAATTGCAACAAATCTCTTTTACTATGTCATCCAGATGGCGGTGCATTAGAAGCAATAATGCGAGAAAAATTCGAACATATCAAACTTAACTCTAGGGGATTTGTGATATTCGATTTGATTAGTATTGATTCTATTATGAATCAGGAAACAATCGGTCTATTTGTTTCCCGATTTCAGGGCCAATTAAATATAACAGTTTAATTACAGTGTCAATAGACTACCTAAAATGACATTATATAATCTTCCATTCGGATTTGACCTGTCACGGTCTTGGGAAGTATTTGTAGAAGGTTTAGCGGTGTAGGGGTAGTGAGGTTGCTTTTAATCGAAAGCCTCGTGTTAGATTTCAGGCCAGGCCAGAGATTTTAAAATCTGGATCTGAGGACCGGTTCGAGGTTTACTCAGTCTATTTGGGAACAGTTGATGAGCTATATGACAGAGAGATAGCGGCTCCGGTCTAGAAAACCAAGAATAGCGTCTTAGGTGATTCGTCGCGTTTACCACGCGTCACTTCATAATCTGCAGACCTTCGGCTGAGCAGCCAAGCTCCATCAGGGCAGTAGTTTACTTGTTTGTTTTACATATCGTCACCACTGGAGGATGAAGTAGAGTCTGCAATATAAGAAGACAACTTAGATTAACGGAGAATTCATAAATAATAAATTGACTTGTACAATATACTATTTTACACTAAGTGGCCGAAAGTCATGAGAAGACACTGAATGCATTGTTAACGAGTTGCTCCTCCGCGATCCCTCAAACCGACAGCAGTACGGCGAGACATTCACTCAACAAGGTGTTGGAATCTGGACTCGTGCATCATGTACTGCTGCCCACAATTAATCTTGTGTAGTTGGTGCGGGGTTCATGGAGCGTACACCGGCATCGACAGCATCGCATAAATGCTCGATTTGATTAAGATCAGGAGATCTGGAGGGCCAGTCCATGGTTGTAACTAAACTGGAATGCTCCTTCAACCACCTGCGTGCCACCACAGAGCGGTGACATGGCGCATTGTGCTGTTGAAACATGGCATCTCCATCAGGCTACTCTAGGGCCAGGAAAGGATGCAGATGGTCTGAAAGAATGTCCACATGACGTGCATCTGCCAGCTCTCCCTGAAACCGGACTATGGAGCCTAATTGCGACCAGAACTGAGCCACCTCCCGCCTGGACACAACCTGGTTGACATGCAGGATCCATAGCTTCATGGGGCATACGCTACACTCTCACCCACCCATCAGCTCGATGCAACTGGAACCGGGATTCATCGGACCATATCACACGCCGCTACTGTTCCATGGTCCATTGCCGATGTTCGCGGACCCATGCACGTCGTCGAGCTCTGTGTCGAGGTGTCAGCAAAGGGACAGAGCTGGTCGTCGGCTGGTGAAGGCTATGCGGTGCAGTTGCCTCCTTACAGCCCTAGTAGAAATGGGTTCCTGACTCCCAACATTCAACTGGGCGGTGATCTGACTCCCAGTAGCCCGTCGAGCGCCCAGTATGGTGTGATGGACTCAAGGGGATACCGCACGCTATCTAATTGCAGTTATTGTAGCGTTTATGTATGTTTCTATGTAAAGTCTGAGTCTGGGGTATTGTTAATAAGAAAAAGAGACTAGCTTGTAATAAACACGGTGTAGTTACTCCACATATGGTTCTGCGGAGGCGACGTGATGTCTGTTCGTTGAACACCTGTGGTCTTTCCGTGCGGCGGTTTATGCGGGTGATAACATTCCTGCGATGTTGAAGATTTCGCGTGTAATTTCCGCAATGCTATGACCCATGCGCCGTGCGCCGATGATAACCCCACTCGCGACGTGTTGCCATATTCACGACACTGTTGTCTGACAGACTGCTCAAGTTCGCCGCAGCTAGCCGCAACGCTCAGGGGTCATACACAACAAATTTTCTAATGGGTCACCCCTTCCCGTGACGTTTGGCCGCTCATTGTATATTTTATCGTAGTGGAACCCTAATATTAAGGAAGTTGTAAAATAATAACAACAATCTGATATAGAAGACATTGTCAATAATTTTCAATACAGTTAGGGTCACGTCTCTATCAGCTTACATTTAGGACATAATGGATTCGGAACCCACTCTCGGCAGCCCTGAAGGTAGTTTTCAGTGGTTTCTTATTTTCACACCAGGCAAAGCTGGGACTGTAAACGCTGGGGGCTTTACAAGGTCATGGTTGATTCCTTCTCACTCCTACCCCATTCCTATCGTATCGCCGCCGTAAGACCTATTTGTGTCGACGCGACGTAAAGCAAATTTGAAAAAAAAAAGTTGTACACACTCGTTATTGTATCATTTATATACAAAATGGAAATCTAGCGGAGGGTTAGATATTTATAAGGATGAGATCAGAGGTCTGTGGAGTCTAAACATTAAAGTCATTTCTTGCAACGAGTCTTTTCGAACTTGAAGTACCATTACCTTCTAACGAAAGAATACACACGATAGGATAGGAAAGGGGTAGGAGTGAGAAGGAATCGACCATGGTCCCTTAATTCAAGTACAGCCCCCAGCGTTTACAGTCCCAGCTTTTGACTGGTGTGAAAATAAGAGACCACTGAAAACCATCTTCAGTGCTGCCGACAGTGGGTTCCGAATCCACTGTGTCACAAATGTAAGCTGATAGTGAAGTGCAGTTAGAAAAAGTAAGAAGCTAAAGTGTTCATGTGATGCTTGTTGGATTGTCCTCCTTTTCACTTCATACGAATATTTGTATGGTTTTGGTCCGTTTAACTATGATGTAGATACTTTTGTATCTTGGCCACATTAAGCACGATTCCTCTTACAAAAGAACTGTAAAACCTATGGACTTCCTCCCATATAAATGAAACAAACAACTTTTCAGACAATGAAAATACTTAATTTTATTGAAAACTGATTTTATCAACAGTGTACCGTATGTTATACACTTAGTATAAATGAAGTCAACAATCTTAACCAAAAGTTCTTTGTCATTATCATACAAATATTAATCCATGCAAAATTGAAATAACATTAGAAAGTGAAAAGAGACAAAAAAATTCATACATTCAGGAGCCGATGGCCTAGATGTTGGCTCCCTTCAAACAACAATTATCATCATGATAATCATCGATTCAGCTTTAAAATTCATTTCAATGAGAACGTTGTTGTTGTTTGACATGAATAAAAATATGAAATTGTGGAATGATCTTGTCTTTGACATCCAATCATTGATTGAAACATTTGCTGAAAATCCCGCCTCACAAAGATATGTAAGGGCAAACAAAATCACAACACTTATATCTTGCTTTACCAGTCTTTCAAACCACTCAGAATTCTCCCGGGCTGTTGGAGTAACATATACTATACTTTGTCTTCGTCACTAATACAGTCTGTGTTGGCAGGGAAAGGATTACGAACCCATGCTCGGAATTATTACTGTACATTGCTAAAATCAATATTTATCACGCCAGATATCTTTCCGCTGTTCAAGTTAAAATTATATTGAATATAAATGTTACATTTTTGTTTGGCTTTCACGGATCCCGTGAAGACATCCATCCATGCACCCCCATGGGCCCTGATTTAAAAACCTTAGTGAGATTTGCACTATACTTCAAGCTCCAAAATTAACGCATCCAGTTTATTCAACCTCATTAACATTTAAATGCATGTTAAAATAATTTAACAGTAACTTAACAAACTTAGCATTTAATTAAAATTGGTTAAGACCAACAATCTGTAAAGCACTCTTAACGTAACTGCACAGCTTCAAGCAGTTACATCCTGTTTTATTAGCTCAGAATTATTTTATATGTCAGGGGTATTAGATGCAAGACTTCTATATCTTGAATATGTGGAATATGTTGGGCGTTTTCGAGGAAGAGTTAGAGACGGAAGAAATGGTTTCAATGATTTGACAGAACACCAGTTCATACAATATTACCGGCTATTGAAAAGTGCCGTGATAAAAGTGCTGGAAGAGATTGGGGATAGGTTAACATACCGTTATCAACTTTTCCGTTAATTTAGGTTGGTGTGTTCTTCCTCCTGGGCGGTATTTCTCCACGCTGTCATCGGTACTTTCTTTCTTTCCTTTTTATGATTTCGTATAGTTGTTTTATTTGCTTAATTTTAAGTTGGTTAACTTCGGCATGCACATTAAATTCACTATACATTTTCTGCCAGGCTTCACTTTTGACTTACCCCCTGTGGGTGGGGGACGCAGACGAAGAATACACCCACGGTATCCCCTGCCTGTCGTAAGAGGTGACTAAAAGGTGTGACCAAGGGATGATTGTATTAGAACCATGAAACTACTTGTGATTAGTACCATCACGCGGGGAGCACCCTGGGTCGCCTTTACTTGCGAGGAGTACCACTATGTTAGGTACACAATAGGTTTGTGATTGGAAGCAACAGAAGGTGAGTCTTGATGGGTTTTACAGTACCCGTGATTACTACCATTGTGAGAAACAGCACGGGTCTGGGCGTTGCCTGTAATTAGTACCACTCGAAACCGTGGGTCTGCATTGCCTGTGATTAGTACCCACTATATGAGGAACACCACGGGAATACCGGCTCCCGTGATTAGTATACTTAGGTGAGGAACACCACGGCTTTGCGTTGCCTATATGTGGCGCCATTATGTGAGAAACACCATAGGTCTGCGTTAACTGTACGAAGTACAATACTTGTGAGTAGTGCCATAACGTGTGGAACACCGTGAGTCTGCGCTATTTTTGATTAGGACCGCAACATGACATACCATGGTTCTACTCTACTAGCGATAAGTACCATTATGAGGAGCCGTTGACCTGGATTTTGGACTCCTTTAGACAACACGCATCGTCTATTCAGGATTGTGATTTAGAAGCAGTCCTTTGGTCAGTAATACTACTGTTTATGATAATTTCTGGGTCGGATCCACTGATTGTTTTAAATTCATATCCATCCATTCATTCTTCATCATAACGTTTTTTATTCTGGCCAGTGCATAATTTTGAACTTTTAAATTGTCATTACATTTCGTCTCATTTCGTACCATTAGGGGCCGATGACCTAGCTGTTAGGCGCCTTTAAACAACAATAATCATCATCATCATCATCATCATCATCATCATCATCATCACTTTTGGCTTTCAGCAAGGATCCATTGGCTTGATTATTTTCTGTAATAGATATGTTTGGAAATCGTTTTCAAAAGAAGAATTCTCTCGAAAAAAGATAAATTTGAGCCATACATTCTCTTACTTCCGGCTTTTTAAATGTAGTATTGGTGTATTCAGCAAGACAAATTCACAGTGAAGACAACCTCTTTCTGTTGACTTCACGTCACACGCCTTGATTTATAGCTGTATTAAAACGAAATTACATCGAAGAGCACCGCAAAACCGCACGGCTCTACTACTGATTTCTAGATTCGCAGTGATCGTGAATTTCATGAGAGGTAGCATTTCCTTGGAAATGTATGGACAAACTCAAGAATCTTAACACGTTGTTACTAAACAGCTAGTTAGTGTTATTTTAACTGAGGTTAAATAAACGGGGGTGACTGAGTTCCAATATAAGTCACTTCTGATCATTTGTCAAGAGGTCGTTATTGCGATAGAATGGTCGAGGTTGCGAGCGATAAATTGTAAATTTATTTAGGAGATATAGGCTACTTCTTCTACCGCCTGCCACATAGGGTTGGCGTCAGGAATAACATCTGGCCATAAAACAGGGCCAGGTCCACATGTGACCGAGCTCGATAGCTGCAGTCTCTTAAGTGCGGCCAGTATCCAGTAATCGGGGGATAGCGGGTTCGAATCCCACTCTCGGCAGCACTGAAGGTGATTTTCTGTGGTTTCCCATTTTCACACGAGGCAAATGTTCGGGCTCTACCTTAATTAAGGCCACGGCCGCTTCCTTCCCATTCCTAAGTCTTTCCTATCCCGTCGTTGCCATGAGACATGTATGTGTCGGTGCGACGTAAAGCAAAAAAAAAAAAAAAAAAGTCCACATGTGCGACTCCACCAGGATGTGCAATACAATTTCTTATACTGCGTTATTTTATCATTTATTAATGTTTATGAATCCTTATGTTTGATAACACTGCCAATATACAATGTGATACCACAGGCCGGTATCAACTCAAGAAAATGGCTCTAGAGATGCGTCATGTGTTTGATATGAAGCCACTCTTGACGCTGTGTACTGTGCATGTTCCCTCATACGTTCACATTTCAAAATGTGTCATTTAGTTATAAATTATATGTAGGGTAATTGGAAATAAGATGTAGATAACGAGTGCAAAACGCTAAACAGCCTTCTTTTGAAATTAATGATGTAAAATTTTAGTTAGCTTCTCAGTGTCTTGCCTTTGCTTGCTGAGACATTGTTTATGTCGATTCTGAAATAGGCTGATATAAATTTCTTTCTTTCATTCTTCTCTTTCGGTCTCATCCTTGGCTTTAACACTATGAAAGTGACATGAGGTACGAGTGATGCTGGTAGCACCATTCCTTATGCAGCCTAGTTCTGTAATGAATGGTGTGAATGTTTCGCTCATAGGGTCAGTTGGTAGGCGTATTTCAGTGGGCTTGGCAGACTGATATATAATAGCTACTTCTGGTTCCCTCTTTTCTAACTCCTAGGCCATCTACGACAAGTGATGGTGGATGTGTTGGGGATCCAACCAGCCTTCGAGCTGAGCACCCAGCATACATCTCATTGTTTCACATTGCTGACCGAATAACGATATTGCGCCAATCACTTATGGTTTAAACATAAACTCAAATAGAACGACGACCAAATTGGAATCTCTTAGTGAGGCCTGCTTGAATTCATACCTGTGGTTGGTAATTTTCCCGTAAATGTAGAGATACTACGTGTTTACTAAAGAGACCCAAGTTCTAGCTGTGTTTATATGAGGCTGGCTAAGAGTTGAGGGCAAGGTCTGTAGTGCTAATGAAACTGAGACTAAGTGAGGTTTGTTTGTACCCTTTACACAGTTCTGTCTTCAGTCGTCTCAAAGAGGTTGAAATTAACCGGTGCGCTGCTTTGACTGCTCGTGTGTCCATACAACGTATCTGGTTCCCAAAGGCCGTCCAGTATAAGAGCTATCACGAGTTTCATTTAAAATAAGGGTCTCTGTGAGCGGCACAACAAGCGATGATAGATGTAGTACACGTGCCTCTTCTATTCATTACAGGGAGATGAGACAATTACTCCGAGCTGTGTATTGTTCTCGGGGATGATCTCGCGCTTATGAGGGATTGTATTCCAACAAAACATTGTATAACAGTTACACATTCCCGTACGGAAACTTGACCGTTATGACTTCAAATCTTGACTGAGAGCAGGTATTTGAATTGAATCACTTAGTCCTGTTGAACATTGTTTCGTACGTGCGATTAATAAATATTTCAGTGTGTAATTGTCTGCTATTGATCTTAAGAGCCACCTTAGAAGGCGCGTTTTGGTGTTGGGAAGTCTACTGATGCAGTAGTCGTCAGACGCCAACTGACTGTGATCTGAACCGAGCTCGATAGCTGCAGTCGCTTAAATGCGGCCAGTATCCAGTATTCGGGAGATAGTAGGTTCGAACCACACTGTCGGCAGCCCTGAAAATGGTTTTCAGTGGTTTCCCATTTTCACACCAGGCAAATGCTGGGGCTGTACCTTAATTAAGGCCACGGCCGCTTTCTTCCCACTCCTAGCCCTTTCCTGTCCCATCGTCGCCGTAAGACCTATCTGTGTCGGTGCGACGTAAAACAACTAGCAACAATAACTGTGATCTGATACGCAATCTCTGATTCAGAAAATCAATCGGTCACCGGCAACTTGCAATAACCGGGCGAGTTGGCCGTGAGGTTAGGGCCGCGCAGCTGTGAGCTTGCATCCGGGAGATAATGGGTTCGAATCCCACTGTCGGCAGCCCTGAAGATGGTTTTCCGTGGTTTTCCATTTTCACTCTAGGCAAATGCTGGAGCTGTACGTTAATTAAGGCCACGGCCGCTTCCCTTCTACTCCTAGGCCTTTCCTATCCCATCGTCGCCATAAGACCTATCTGTGTCGGTGCGACGTAGCAAAAAAAAAAAAGAAAAAAGCAACTTGCAATTAGAGCTATCGCTCAGGTGGCAGATTCCCTGATAGTTGTTTACCTCGTCTTTCCTTAAATTCTTCCAAAGAAGTTAACATTTTATCGAACACATCTCCGGGTAAATCATTCTAATCCCTAATTCATCTTCATTTTAATGAATCTTAAGAGCCTTAGAAGGCGTTTTTGTGTTGGCAAGTCTACTGATGCAGTAGTCGTCAGATGCCCTCTTGAATTCCTCTCGAATTTTTTCTATTAAAAAAAAAATCCAGTTTATTTATCTCCGAACGCCCTTCCGCATAATATTTCCACTGACAGCTCGGAACATACCGGTCTCCTTACTCCCAAGTCTTCCCAGGCCAAAAGTTTTAGCAACATTTCCGTGACACTGCTGAGTTCTTCTGAATCTCTTTCAGGTTTCGAATCAAATAATCCTGTTGAGGGTCCTATACACTGGAACCACACTCTAATTGCGCTTTTACAAGTTTGTAACTTTTACTTTCAACATCCTTAATGTTACTACTCCATTGTATCAACCTGTAGGTACTTAGTCCCGTGAGGTAATTGCAATATATAACTGTTGGATTCTTCGGTCTGCCAAAACTAATTTTGAATAAGTAAATTTATAAAGTTTCTGAAAAAGAAACAACTTGATCAAAATAGCACATGATGGTTTGTTCTTGAAAGCTAGTTGCTTTACGTCGCACCGACACAGCTAGGTCTTACAGCGACGATGGGACAGGAAAGGGCTAGGAGTGGGAAGGAAGCGGCCGTGGCCTTAATTAAGGTACATCCTGGTGTGAAAGTGTGAAACCACGGAAAACCATCTTCAGGGCTGCCGATAGTGGGGTTCGAACCTACTATCTCCCGAATACTGGATACTGGCCGCACTTAAGCGACTGCAGCTATCGAGCTCGGTGTTCTTGAAAGAACATCATTATACTGTATAGGCTTTTGGGCACAGTTCTCTGCGAAACGTAAGGAATTCCACCTTATTTTCTTGACACGGCGTAACCTATACAGTATCATCTCTATAAGTACGGGCCGTGAAAGCATCAGTGGCAACAAGAGCAGCATTAGATTCTCCCAAATCACACTCAAATATATTTTGAGTAAACACATTTATGTTTATTTCTATTTAAATCCTTAAAAACTTGAAATTTGGAACTTACCTTCTCTCCACTCTGGTATAGAATTTCATGAATTTCATGTTTTTAAGGATTTAAACATAAATATGTATATACATGTATAAATTTCTAAATATATTTGAATGTTATTTGAGAGGATCTGATGATGTTCTTTTTAGAACGAAACATCCCATTCTATTTTAATTAAGTCGTTTACATTTTAGATGTATTTCTGTTACCATACTGTAGTTGGATCAACATTATTATTATTATTATTATTATTATTATTATTATTATTATATCCATGGTAGTCTCTTAAGCAAATGTGTAGTTTTAAGTGACTGTTGATACCGTGATCAGAGCCCCAGTATCGCCAGCTTTATATACCATGTATATATACCATAGGGAAGTGAATTTTCATTTCAAAGACCCTACTTTCTATACATAGGCTAAGATTCAAACCCTGGTCGGCTTGGTGAGATTCCACTGATGCCACTCGTCTTAGCACGCGTCCTTCCTATTCTTTACTCTAAACGCCAAGTTCGTTGAAGGTCAGAATAAAATCCCGTTCGCAGGACTTAGCTATTGAGAAGAAAGAGCAGCACACTCGATAGCAGTGTGGCCGCCACTTGGGAGCGCGGCAAGTGCAAAATGCCCGCCCGTCCGTCCCGTCAGCAGGAACCTAATTATCGCTCCCACAATCCAACCCGTCTGAACGGATTTCCATCAAGCTCCGTCTTTTAAAGTCAGTTATGTGCTGAGTGGTACATGTACGTACATGGAGCAAACCAGGGACCAAATATCTAAACTGGAGCTCTTTGTACCTGGAACAGTGGCTATTTCTTGCTTAATAATAATAATAATAATAATAATAATAATAATAATAATAATAATAATAATAATAATAATAATAATGGTTAAGTCACTTACGAGGTGTCAGAATTTTGTCCCGCTGGAGTTCATGTACGTGTTGATAACTCTACCTACATGAGAACCGTATTTGAACGGGATCGAACCTGTCACTTGATCTCAACTTCAACCGCCTGAGCCACTCAGCCAGGTGTTACCTCAGAAAGTCCAGAACTTTATATCAGTTTCCTAATTTAAATGGAGCGGATTCCTCTTGTACGCACGGAAGAGTCTGCATCAAATTTTGAGTGCCTCGTTCCGTATACGCGTGTATTGAAGTAAAATATTTGTCTTGCTCTTAAATAGTGTATTAATTTGTCCAATACACAACTCGCTAATGCACTTGCCAAACTAAACCAAACCCCATGACGCTACAGCCTACCAAGCGACTGATGCTCAGCCCTAAGGCCGAGCGGACCTCGTACCAGGCGTCAGATCCAGCAAAAATGTCTACCTGGCCGGGAATAGAACGCGGGGCCTCTGGGTAAGAGGCAGTCTTACTACCCTTAAAGAGCGGGGCCGGTCTAATGTACTTAGTTTTATTATGTTAGGAAATTTACAAGCAGTGTTTAGACAGATTGCAGCGAATATTGTAATTCTAAAGGAATATCATATTAGTGAACCCTTTTGTTTGAAAAGTGTAGATAAACTCCTGTGTATTCACTAGCCAAATGATCTGTTAGAAACAGATTAAGCAGGCAATCGTTTTCATATAACTTGCTAAACTACGTTAAAATTGTCAGCAGTATAATTAGTTCTTTTTTATTAGACGCTCGTGGGAGACGTACGTGTCTGAATGTGGGACGATAATACGTAGGAAGAGAATGAAACCTGATGTTGGCACGTAGCCTATTCCTGTCGAATAAGACCAAGGGGTCTGTTCAAGGCTTAACATCTCCATCCGACGAATGAATCACCGTCAACAGAGTTATATGTCTGCACTCCATATGAACACTGCTGCAAGGTATGGCACGCTATCTAGTTTGTTCATCAAGAGTGATAAAAGTAACAGACTATTATTATATTTTTATGACACTTTGTCAGATATTGCGAAAACTTATTCAATAAACACATAATCAGCATAATTGTGCTGATAACTTTCCAGAACACGTATGGTAGAAATATTTTAAAGTTATTTTTTCTCTTTTCCAGACCTTGTTCCCTTTCTAAACATGTACTTTTAAAGAAAAATCAACAAAGTTTTCAGGTGGGGGAGGAAAGGTAACAGAGATAAATTCGATCAAATCTCAGACGCCGATCGTAAAGCCCGCTCTCCCCCCACCCCCACCCCCACCCCCAATATTTGAACCAATGTTGCAACTTTCATTCGCAGTCTGAATATTCAATGCTGGCAATGTAGTTCCATGTTGCTTTTAAATTCTTCAAGGCTCCTCTGGTGGGTCTATGTCTAGTGTCAGCACAACGTGGCTACCGTAACTGGCGCTTATTATTCTTCTTCTTCCTTCGTTATGCCCATTCATAGAGCGCGTTTGAACTTGATAGTTGGTTTGATGGTTTGTGCCTTCTTATCCTCCCAAAATCTCTTCATGAATGCACTGTGTTGCATCTTGCGTTCTGTCGACCACTTCCTACCAGTTGTCTTTTTTGGTTTCTCCCTAAATTTATGATTAGCTACTTTGGTTCTAAAAGCTCCACGATTTTCCATGATGTCGTCTGTAATATTTATTTCTTGGAGGTCCGCCTTAGTTTCTTCTAGCCATTTTATTTTGACCTTCTTTGAGTTGATTACTTTGAATAATCTTTTAGTTAGTCTGTCGCTGTTCATTCTGTAGATATGGCCATAGAAATTAAGGCGCCTTTTCCGTACAGCATCAGTAAACCTGTCGGTGAAGGAGTAGAGGTCCGCTGTTTTCCTCTTAATCCACATTCCATTTTCTCTCGTAGGACCATAAATTTTCCTGAGAATTTTCCGCTCCTGCTTTTCAATTTCTGTAATTTTAGAGTGACCACCTAAGCATATGGTTTCTGAGGCATATAAAGCTTCGGGCAATACAACTGTCTTGTAGTGTCGTAATTTTGCATTACGCGATATGACTCTTTTGTTGTAGTAATTCCACGTCAGTCTGTATGCCTTATGTAGTTTGGTGTTTCTTTCTACATTGGGACTACTGTCTAATCCTGATGGTAGTATAATTTCTCCAAGGTATTTGAAGGAGGGCACCTGTGAAATTGTGCCGTTTTCCATCTCTAGCGGAGTTCTTTTGCTATTTTGACGTAGATTTTCCATGTACTTGGTTTTCTCGTAGGATATCTGGAGGCCTGCCTTTGATGCTATATTGTGTAGTCTCTGTATGGCATACCTTGTTTCATCCTTGGTCTTAGTAATGATTGCGAGATCATCAGCAAATGCTAAACATTTCACATTGACCTTGCTTCCCAAATTTCCGATGTTCACACCCTTGATATCCTTTTCCCACTCTCTAATAACTTTGTCTAGAACTAAGTTAAACAGAATAGGGGAGATGCTGTCACCTTGACGAACGCCCGTACATATTTCAAAAGGCTCAGAGATTTCTCCAAGGAATTTCACTTTAGAGGTCGTACTCGTGAGGGTCTGCTGGATAAGTGCTCTGGTCTTCTTGTCCACTCTGAGTTCTTCTAGGGTATCAAATACTGTCTGTCTGTCCACAGAGTCATACGCCTTCTTAAAATCCACAAAGGTGACGATCGTGCTGGCACTTCGGCGAATCCTTAATATCGTCTTCAAGTTCCATATTTGTTCTGCACATGATCGACCTTTCCTGAAACCCGCTTGGTACTCGCCAATCAGATGATCTGTCTGTTTTTCTAACCGGTTCAAGAGAGCTTTGGAAAGGATTTTGTATGCGATTGGCAGTAGAGATATGCCTCTATAGTTGTTTGGATCTGTCTTGTCACCTTTCTTGTGCAATGGGTGTATTAATGCACACTTCCAATCCTGTGGAATCATTTCCGTTTCCCATATTTCTACTAGGATTGCATGAATTTTGCTTACAAGATCATCTCCAAGTTTACACATCTCCGCAGTGATGCCGTCCTCTCCAGGAGCTTTATTATTTTTAAGCGATCGTATAATCTCTGCTGTTTCCTGTATTGTCGGTGGCTGTGAATCGGGGTTGGGCATGGGCTTTTCAAAGTTCAGTCTTTCCTTTGGAGGATCACAATTGAGGAGGTCTCGGAAGTAGTCAGCTAGAATAGTGCAGTTCTCTTTGGTGTTCGTTTCTAATGTTCCATTTGCTCGACGGAAACATAAAGATGGTGGTTGATAGCTAGATAAATTCTCACGGAAGGTCTTGTAGAAATTCCTGGAGTTGTTTCTAAGGAAATCTTGTTCGATTTCCATGAGTCTATTTTTGTCATAGGCTCGTTTCTCCCTGCGGATTATTTTTGAGGAGATTTTCTGAACTTTTAGGAAGGTCTCCCATCTCTTAGTTGTTTGATGTCCATTCCACTGATTCCATGCTTTCATCCGTTCATCAATGGCTTTATCACAGGTCGTGTTCCACCACCTATGTTTGCGTTTCCTTGGAGGCTGCCCTAATTTCATGGCTGATGTATTATTATTATTATTATTATTATTATTATTATTATTATTATTATTATTATTATTATTATTATTATTTGCTAGTTGCTTTACGTCGCACCGACACAGATAGGTCTTATGGCAACGATGGGATAGGAAAGGCCTAGGAGTTGGAAGGAAGCGGCCGTGGCCTTAATTAAGGCACAGCCCCAGCATTTGCCTGGTGTGAAAATGGGAAACCACAGAAAACCATCTTCAGGGCTGCCGACAGTGGTATTCGAATCCACTATCTCCCGGATGCAAGCTCACAGCCGCATGCCCCTGACCGCACGGCCAACTCACCCGGTAACTGGCGCTTAGTTCTTGTAACGAAGTTATTTCACTAATTCCGTGAAAATATAATGTGTTACTGTATTCTCCCAGGATGGCAGTATACTGAAAAGGGAACCTTCTGAAAATGCTATTCACAGTGCAAAATGAACCTATTATATTTAGAAAAACTATTACAGATGCGAACATTCTGAAAGTACTAGCTGCCTATGCCAACACATTTAAGAAATATATGACTACAAACAATGTGCAGGGATAATGGCATATTAATGTCCAGGATGTTATCAGGCATGTAAGTGATCGAGGAATGGATTAATACACTCCAAACAAGTCAGAAGGTCCCTATTTGGCGTATGTTCATAGGGACTTACTGTGTATTTTTAGGGATGTACTATATATCCCCCGATTGCCTCCCACATACTCGGGAATACTCTTCATTCTGTTAAAATTCACAGTATTAGGACGCAAATGAGAAATATTTTTATGACACACTTGGCGTTTCATGATGCTTTTTAACATTTTCCAATAGGAGCAATGACAGAAGGGTCCTCGGAATGATGTGCTAAATGCTAAGGATGAGATGATAAAGGCTAAGTTGCGAATAAACTCAGTACACGAATCCGTACTCATGTGAAGATAATGGAGAAAGTTACCTAGGAGAATCCTGAACTCGTCCTTGGAGGGTAAGAGGAGTAGAAGAAGACCAGGGCGAGACGTTTCGTCTGAGAAGTATCGGGTGTAACAGTAGAAACTCAGATGTCAAAAAAAAATCTGAATAAAAAGTCATATCGTTAAAATACGAAGTACATGTTTAATATTTCGTTCGAATGGCCGCTGGGTTCCTAACTACAAGCGTGTAAAGTTGGTGGCGCACTTACTTGTCGCTACATCACGTTTTGCGAACTGCTAGGTTTCATACGCTGCGTTAGCTTTAGACTGACACTTATCTCTGGAGCATAAACTCCGTGTTCCGAAATCACAGGACGTCTTCAGCGTTCTTTACTTGCCACCTTTCTTTTTATATTATTTATTTATGTTATATTACTTTGTCATATTTTCTGCAGCAGAAGTCAATGTTTTCGTCGCTTATTCACTGTGCCTGTTAGGGAATGAATGAACGCAGTGTTTAGGGTGGTACATGCCATAAAAGCAAACAATACATAAGATATTTTTACCCCAGGAACATTTTATAAGAGAAGTTTTCTGTCGGGCTGAGTGGCTCAGACGGTTGAGGCTCCGGCTTTCTGACCCCAACTTGGCAGGTTCGATCCTGGCCCAGTCCGGTGGTGTTTGAAGGTGCTCAAATACATCAGCCTCGTGTCGGTAGATTTACTGGCACATAAAAGAACTCCTGAGGGACTAAATTTTGGCACCTCCGCGTCTCCGAAAACCGTAAAAGTAGTTAGTGGGACGTAAAGAAAATAACATTATTATTATTATTATTATTATTATTATTATTATTATTATTATTATTATTATTATTATTATTATTATTATTATTATTATTATTATTGACATTTTCTGCACTTGCTTTTGTTCGATCGAAAGTCTGTAGGAAAACGCGCTTCATCTACGGCTATGTTTATGAAGTAAGTTCAGAGCGGACCCTGCGTACTTTATGCTGTTTGAAACACTGAAAATAATTGGTTGTGAAGAAGTACATTTTTACTTCGTTGCCCCTTTCACTAGTCCGTCGTCCTTCCCTTAATAAATATGTGATATTTTATAGCTTGCTGAGGAGCTTTATTTGTTTAAAAACCACACACTTGGCATACTTGGCAGAAGGGAGTGGGCCTGTGTGAGATTATTTCTACTTGACTTGCAAATTCGTCTTTCACGTTAATGAATTTCTCAGTTTAAAAGTAGGATTTATTTGTCTTTCCTAACAATCAACAAGAAAAAAGAACTCATTTTCCGCAACATACGGATTCAATTCTTTTTCTAAAAACGTGCAAAAATGTTGGTATTTAATTTGCCCGATTTTTTTAGCCGTCATACTCACATTACCATATTAGCCTGATTATTGGGTCCTTCCTATTTTAACGTGTGCCTGGCTTAGTGGCTCGGACGGTTGAGGCGCTGGCTTTCTGACCCCAACGTGGTAGGTTCGATCCTGGCTCAGTCCGGTGGTATTTGGAGGTGCTCAAATATGACAGTCTCGTGTCGGTAGATTTCTTTTTTTGTTTTCTTTGCTTTTTGCAAATTGCTTTACGTCGCACCGACACAGACAGGTCTTACGGCTACAATGGAGCAGGAAAGGAATGGGAATGAAGGTACAGCCCTAGCATTTGCCTAGTGTGAAAATGGGAAACAACGGAAAACCATCTTCAGGGCGGCCAACAGTGGGGTTCAAACCAACTGTTTCCCGAATACTGGATACTGGCCGCACTTGAGCGACTGCAGCTATCGAGCTCGGTGGTAGATTTACTGGCACGTTAAAGAATTCCTGCGGTATTCCGACACCTCGGCGTCTCCGAAAACCGTAGAAGTAGTTCGTGGCGTAAGGCTTAACGTACCTTAAGTTCCTTAACGCATTTTCATTTTAACATGTGGTCCCAAACTGCCTGCTGTCATTTCTTGATAAATACAGTATTTTTGCATTCATCCATGGCTATGACAGTATGGAAGCTGCTGGGTTATGTGTGATTCTTATGATATAGATGTTGATTCCCATAGGGAATCTGAAATATTTGTTCCGAATGAACAAATTTATAATACCAATGTCCAATGACGGACCGTTTATATTGGTGTAATTCTTAGTAATGACATTAGAGCACAACCAGTGTGTCTGAGTGTTGCGAAAGGTGTTGCTCATAGGGTTAGTTGTGCTGAAATAGCACTTTCTGGCCCAGTGAGGCAAGCAATGGTAAACTACCTCATTCCTCATCTTGCCTAGTTAGTACGTATCATGTTGGTGCTGCAATTGGTTTTTGTGGTTTGTCTATGACAGCATAGCCTTCGGTGGTGCTATTTGAGGATCCAACCAGGCTCTGTGCTGATGACCTAACAGGCACAGACGTGGTCCAGAAGATCCTTTCGGTTCTTGCAAACATGAAAACACCAATGGTAATACTTTACCCCGCGCTGTAATACTGTACTAGGCGGTGAAATAATGTGTAATTTTATTGACGTCAACCAATATTGGCTTGAACAATATTAGCTCCTGTTTGTCGGAGCACGTTTCACATTTGTTCCATATTCACAGCCAGTCTGATCCGAATTAATGTAAGTTATATTCTGAGATTCGTGAAGAGTTCTGAAACCTTTCGGCAGAATTTAAGGTCTCTTAAAGAGAGGTGAAATCTGTTGATTGTACTACTATTAAATTCATTAGCCTCATACTTGGATTCTAATTGTAACAGACGAGGGCTGTAAATAAAGTAGTCCAGACACTCGCAGGAGATCGGGCATGCGCAAATAGGACATGGGAGGAGTCAGGTGGCGCTGTTGTCGATGTGTAGTGTGCATTTGACGGGTATATAGTTGCGAGTGTTGTTGCTGTGTGGCATTGAAGTGAAGAGTGTCGTTTTCACCGCTCTCAAACTTGTTTTCAAAAGGTGATCAGCACTCGTGGATTCAGATAAAGGTTGTCCTTGGTAAACAATTAATCAGAATGTTACCGAGCATTACGTAAGGCAGTGGCGAGAATGCGTTACCGTATTGGACGGTTGCACGATGGGTCAAGGCGTTTCGTGCCGGTCGGAATGAGACTACGGATTTGCACCACACAGGTCGACCGTCCATTCCTCAAGATCAGATTGACATCGCGAGTGGTCTCGTTTCCGTACATGATCGATGGACTGTCCGGGAATTATCCGTTAGAGGTTGGTCTTAGTCATCGAACGGTGTGGCATATAATAACGAAATGTCTTAACATGAGGAAAATTGTTCGCCATTGGGTTCCACGTCAACTCACTGACGTACATAAATGGCCCTGGTATGCACTGGCTGGCATCCACCTGGACAGATACCGCAACGAAGGAGACGCATTTCTGCAGCGTGTTGAGAGACGTGGACACGAGCCTACGAGCCTGAATTAAAGTGTCAATCGAATGAATGGCATCATTCAGGTCCGCCACGTCCACAGAAATTTCGACAGGAACCCAGTATGTCGCAATCAATGTCAAGCTGTTATTGCAACGGTGGCATTGGGAGGTCATGGAACACCTTCCGTACTTAGCAGACATGAGTCCTTGTGACTTCGACCTGTTTCCGAAGTTGAAGGAATACCTCAGAGGCCGCCGATTTCCTGCCGTGGCATCCTTACTTTGCGCAGTACGGTGCTCTGTTGCTGTCATCAACAATTAACGCCCTGCCAATGGTTCCCGACATTTGGCATAAGGTGATAGTCTTTGTGGATGACAGCATTGAAGGAATTTAATGCAATTGTACTTGCTAGTTCATTAAATATTGCCACTACTTTATTCACAACACTCGTATAATATAGTACTAATAAATAATTCAAAATTATTAACCGAAATATCCGTAATTTGGGCGCTAGAGTTCACCAAAATGGGTCCCTCGAATTTAAATCGAGAATGATATTGTTCTCTCCCAGGGCGTGTACCTGTGCTACGTACTGGTACTGTGTAGAGATGAGAAGAATGCAAGAATGTGGAATGTGGCCTATAAGCACGAGCTTCCTGCTCTGCCCAGACAGATCGGCTCTTATCTGCTTTTATCTGCTACACGAAAACATTGACTCACACTTTGCAGTTTGGTGGATTACAATTGACAAGAGCGAAGAGCTGCCAGTATAATATAAAGTCGCCTGGGCAGTAGCGGAGTTGCTATGGTAACCATTGCGTCACTAGCTCTGCTGGTGAAAACCCCTTCGCCCCGTGCCTCACCGGGCATGTGCATTCTTCTGATCTCCTAACAATACATCCATTACTGGACTTACCTAACCCTCTGAAAATGATTAAACAAATACGAACAGCACTTAGGTTCTCTAATCACTTTACCACCGATTTTAAAATAACTAACTATATTCTGATTTGCATCAGTGCATGAGGATTTCATCAATACACAAAATGTATATAATACACTCAAATCACTAACAACTGCTGGAAGACTTCCCTTGAACATAAATGGTCCTATAAAAAAGCAGTGGGAAACGATAGCGAGGACTGAACTACTATATGCAGTGAGCCCGATGACCAATGATTAGAATACGGATATATAATGTCCTGTGCACCTCGGGCTGTACAGCGCTGTCTTCCCGAGCTCAGGTTGGAGAGTTCGTTCCCAGCACAGTCCAGTGGTATTTAATGATACTTAAATACGTCTGCCTCGTATCGGTAAATACATTAAATAACTTCTGCGAGACAATGTTCTGGCACCTCGGCGTCTCCGAATAATCGTAAATTGATTTGGAGGGACGTAAAACCAATAACGTGCATTATTATCTTCACTACGTTTGTGTATAAACACAAATAAGTTTTTTTGTAATTCCAGTTTTTTAATAATTTAATGTATATATAAAAACATAAGATCCAACAGTACTACTTTTCTCAACCCCCGCCCCAACCTCCCTTTTAATACAGGATCAGATAATGTTTTATTCAGTGTAATTCTCTGAGTTCTGTTTTCTAGAACTGTAGCGCCACCTATTGCATCCCTCTTTTGTCTAGTCCAATATTCCTCATTTTCATCATTAGTCCACTATGATCTATTTTATCAGAAGTCTTGGATGAGTCGGTAGTGATACAGATAATTTGACCAGAATATAAAATATCTGGTGCATATTGCAAGATGATAGGGCGTGGACAGAATGTCCATTTTCTTCATACTGTCCATTTGGAATTATGTCCACAAAAATACCAATCTATAGTACACATATGCCCATTGTAATTATGCACTCTTCCAAAATGTCCATGTCACACGATGCCCGCGCCTTTTCAATATATATTTTATGTAATATAATTTTAATTGAGTCTATTAACGCTGTGCTGTACGTGTCGGTTGCTTTATATTCTGTTTAAAAAGGTAGGTTTATACTTCAAAGTTCAGACTAGTTCAGCAAATGGTTCGAAATTGACGAGCCTGAGAGGCTTGTCTTACCGGCTGAAGCTTTATCCTGAACGAAGTTGTCGACAGAAACGAAAATTGTAATAATTTATTTCTATTACTTGGAAGTGATTCAGAATTTCACTTCATTTTTTTTTTACTTAATCCAAAACAGAGTGTCCGAAAAGTATTGAGTCTTTATTGACTTTATCGTACTTTCAAAGGCATTGAATTAATGTATTCCAGTAGTTATAGGTCTCTGGACGTAGATTAACTTGAGCTGCATAATCGCGGACGTTATAAATGTATAAACACACAGTCATGCTTGTAGACATACAGGATGAATCACCTAAAACTTGCTGAAATGGAAGGTGCTAATGATGTGCTGTTTTCACAGAAATGAAGTGTAACCAAGGACTCATAATTATAGCCCATACACAGATTTCAATAATTATTAGAATGTGTAAGCCTATTTATTTTAGAGAGTTACATTTTAAAAATTGAACAATACCGATTGGCATTAACAAAATAAAACTGTAGTAAATTAGAATATCAATGATGTTTTCTTCATGATTCTAGTACAAGTAGTTTACGAGCTATTTTAGTTTCTGTACGACGCTGTACAAGTGATTACTGTCAATGGAACAAAGTATACGGAGATACCGATTGGCAAGCTGTAAGTACCAAAAGCAAGCTGGTGGTTATAGACAACGTTGAAGACCTGGAGTGCCGGGCTGAGTGGCTCAGACGGTTAAGGCGCTGGCCTTCTAACCCCAACTTGGCAGGTTCGATCCGGGCTCTGTCCGGTGGTATTTGAAGGTGCTCAAATACGACAGCCTCGTGTCGGTAGATTTACTGGCACGTAAAAGAACTCCTGTTGGACTAAATTCCGGCACCCCGGCGTCTCCGAAGACCGTAAAAGTAATTAGTGGGACGTAATGCAAATAGCAATATTATTATTATTAGACCTGGAGTATGCGGGGAAAGCATCATCCCGTGTCAACATTTGTATTTTGCCACAGATTACTTATAATAACATGTCACCGGGCGAGTTGGCCGTGCGTTTAGGGGCGCGCTGCTGTGAGCTAGCATCCGGGAGATAATGGCTTCGAATCCCACCGTCGGCAGCCCTGAAGATTAAATAAATTAATAAATAAATAAATTGCTTTAATGTCCCGGTAACTACATTTACGGTTTTTGGGGACGCCGAGTGGCCGGAATTTTGTCCCACAGGAATTTTTAACGCGCCAGTAAATCTACCGACGCGACGCTGACGTATTTGAGCAGCTTCAATAACTACCGGACTGAGCCGTGATCGAATCCGGCGACTTGAGCTCAGAAGACCAGCGCTCTGCTGTCTGAGCTCCTTAGCCCGACTATTCTTCTTACATCTTCCTTGATATGGTCCTAGGCACGATTGTGGCTAGGGACAGAATTGCATTGCTGATGTATGAGGATTGAGTGCAGGACCTAACTAGCAGAAAGGAATAAACACCTAGTTAAACCGACTTAAATCGACTTGGAGAAGTGGCAGACAGGCTTAATATAGGGTCTACATTTTCAGTGATACAGGCGTAATCGATAGGATTGTGTTGAGTTGATGTATCCTTGTATTGATACCTGTACAGTTTGTTGAGCTGGGCGAAATTGTAGGGTCGTCTACAGTATGTACAGTTGCTTAAAAAAAAAAAAAAAAAAAAAAAAAAGGAATGAGTGCATGGTGTTCTTTGCTTCTAGCATTTACTGTATATTGTCAGGCTTAATTTTAATTATCAAAATATAATTCAACTCCCATAACGATACAGACCCTCTGGATATCCACAAAACCGATAGTAGGTTCGAACGAACCCCACTGTCTGCAGCCCGGAAAATGGTTTTCCGTGGTTTCCCATTTCACACCAGTAAAATGCCGAGGCAGTGCCTCAGTTAAAGCCACGGCCGCTTCCTTCCCATTCCTAGGCCTTTACTCTCCCATCGTCGCCATAGCAAAAAATATTTCTTAGAAATCGGTCAACTATTTTCAAGGATTTCGAAATATTTTGTGGGATGGAATTCGATAATGATCAACGTTTTGATAGTTTATTTTGAATTCCCTCTTACGGCTGACTTTATAGCTATAAACATTGAGAAAGAATTTAGAAAATCAGCGACAATGCCGATGTTACAGTAGATCTGCGAGTAGAGTACCATTGTAAGACTCATTATAATTTTGTAATCTACACATTCTTCCTCTCATAGTTCAGATATACTTTAAGTTACACAGTAAATGCGCACTTTATTGAAATATGTTGTCTTAGGAATTCGTTCATTTTATAATCTTGATAATGGTGAGAGATGTAAGTTATTCTTTCAGGATGGTAAGCTCTATCTTGTACAATCAGCTCAATTATATACATGTATACATTTTCGTTAAAGTTGATGATGATGATGATGATGATGATGATGCTTATGGTGATAGCTGCTTTCAGGTACCAAATATCTAGGTCATCAGCCCTTGATTAAATGAAATAATTTGAAATTCACCCTCTAAGATTGTATATGAATTTAAAATAATTACGGCTTCTCAATCACTATGCCTTATTTTCTAATTATTAATAAAATATAATAACATTCAATATGGCATTGATTTAAACAGAAATTTATAAATATGAAGTAAAGTTAAACGATAAAATTAAGTTGAAAACGTAGAACTGGTGGATGAAAAACACGAGGGTAACACAAATTATGCAATTGCATTAAAAACACGTTCATAATTGCTAGAATAAAATATGTCATTTAGAAACGATAAAATAGAACTCTGTCCTTCGTAGAACTGACGACAAGGTTTACAGACTGAATATTATTATTATTATTATTATTATTATTATTATTATTATTATTATTATTATTATTATATTTTATTGTAAATGTACAAATAGTTTTAACTCGTATACATAGATCACTTTTTATGGCCATACTTATATTTCCATTACTTTATTACGTATTGTGTCCGACTCGTTGGCTGAATGGTCAGCGTACTGGCCTTCGGTTCAGAGGGTCCCGGGTTCGATTCCCGGCCGGGTCGGGAATTTTAACCTTAATTGGTTAATTCCAATGGCCCGGGGGCTGGGTGTTTGTGATGTCTCCAACATCCCTGCAACTCACACACCACACATAACACTATCCTCCACCACACTAACACGCAGTTACCTATACATGGCAGATGCCGCCCACCCTCATCGGAGGGTCTGCCTTACAAGGGCTGCAATCGGCTAGTAATAGCCACACGAAATTATTATTATTATTATTATTATTATTATTATTATTATTATTATTATTATTATTATTATTATTATTATGTATTGCGTTCTATTTATGCCTTGCTTATATTTTTCAGTTTGTATCTTATTTTTTCGTTAAGACTTTGTCTCTTTCTCTTTACCTTTATACTCCGGATTTCTTCTGTTTCATTTTATTCTATTTTATGTTATTTGTTGAGCTTTGCTTTCTTTCTTCATTATGTGCTCTCCAAATCTGTAATTTTCAGCTTATTTATATTTGAGTTTTTAATAGAATAGTAAAAGCAAAGCAATCTCCGTACAGGCCATGAAGGCCTTTGGAGGGGTGGAAGGTAAAGACTTCCACTATCCGTAACCTCGGCACTTGATGGGGTAGAGTGGTTAGCTCTACGCCCGGCCACCTTTGCCCCCAGGAATTATCCTGGTACTCATTTTTGGTGTAGGCTGAGTGAACCTCAGGGCCATGTGCACCTCCGGAAGTGGAAATCTCGTTTCTTAAATTTTACGACTCCCCGACGGGGATTCAAACCCACGTCCTTCCGGGCGAACCGAGCACGCCTTTACCGCCTCGGCCAGGCAGCCCCTTTTAATAGAATATTGAATTTCTTTTATATATGTATTATCTGTAATTTACGTGGTTCAGTGTAAGAGAGGGACACGAGCCGTAACTTCGCCACTGCTAAAGTCAAATATATGAATGAGTAAATCCTGTCCTAAAATGAGGAATATGAGTACAGTTGAATCACTGGTTTTGATGATACGAGCATAATATTGGAGCAGGAGTGATCTGTATGTAGGTCAGATAGACACGTTGATGGACTTGGAGAATGCAATCATAAGAATTCATTGCAGGTGCTGGGCGATTCCTGCCAGTGATTGTCCATGATGGATGAAGCCCTCAAGCCCCTTAATAATGCTTCATTCTGAAGAGGTGTGTGCTATATAAACTCTTTCACGTTTATCTATGATTTGCAAGGGATTGTTTACCAAGTTCTCTCTGTTATGTTATTAAGCGAGAAAGATGAACAACTCGCGGCTACTTGATTAATTACCTTTCGCATTGGATTAGTTTATCTTTTGTATTTGGGCTCAGCCACAGAGAATGTACGACATCGAAACCGATTGCATGTTTCCGCTCAGCTTTCAAATATAGTTAATGGGTGTGTTTCCTTGCACGTCCCACTTTCAGTTTGATTTACTACAGTTTATTTTTCTCTCAGTACGTACTAATAATGCTGTGAATTACCCCAAGAAATAACAATTTTCTTCTCAAATATGTTCTAAGGTCCTGGTGAGAAGAAGCTGAAGATATTCAGCCATTCAGTGTATTTTCTATACTGGTTATAAAGCAAATGATCTGGAAAATAATTTGCAACACGATATCTGCTTAATAAAATATACGGCTATGAAAGAATAGTTTGATCATGGTGTGGCTCCGGCTATGAAACTTGTTGTTATACCATACTATACTATCCACACTGCATTGTACAATTAGAGTCTTACTATTCTTAATTCTATTCATGTTTTTTTTCACAAACTTTTCCTTTTTAGATTTGTAATAACATATGTGGGGTCTACGGAAAGTTAATACAAAGAGTAAAAGCTACCCAATTTTAAATTTTAATGATTGATGAATCATTAACATGGAATAATCATGCCAAGTGTATTTATGGTACTACAAGTACAGTAGAGAGGCCCGTTGCCAACTTAATACAACGGGCTCTAATTAGGTTGAAACCTGAAGTGCGCGGCTGTGAGCTTGCATCCGGGAGATAGTAGGTTCGAATCCCACTATCGGCAGCCCTGAAAATGGTTTTCCGTGGTTTCCCATTTTCACACCAGGCAAATGCTGGGGCTGTATCTTAAGGCCACGGCCGCTTCCTTCCAACTCCTAGGCCTTTCCTATCCCATCGTCGCCATAAGACCTATCTGTGTCGGTGCGACATAAAGCCCCTAGCAAAAAAAAAAAAAACCTGAAGTGAGTTACTGAATACGAAAGCGTCTGCAGGAATTTGAACATTAATCTCAGGGCAAGGGACATGGACACACCTCTCCATCCTGGTATTGCTCCACATTTTCATTATTGATTTTTTTACCTTCCTGTATTTTTTAAAAATTTTGTTCCTATTTTTTTCTGTGTGTTTCTTCTTTATTACGTACAACTGTCCGTGACTTAACACAGGTTGCAAATGCTGTTTATGTCGAAGTACCTCTTCTTAAACAACATTTTTAGTGAATATTTCGCCACAATTCTCAATCAGTTTTTCCTGGTCAGTCCCTTGTACAGTGTTAACTTCGACATCGTCAAAGCGGCGTATCCTCTAAAATACCGCATACAACTGTCCGTGGTTGGACAGAGATTCTTTGAACACAATACCCACTTTCTCTAATGTCCGACAGTACAAGTTGTTAATGGTCATGACAACTGCAAGTTTAATTTGGAATTATCTTTTTATAGTAAAGGGTAGGACAGTGCCGAAAGTTGTAAGGTCAATTCGCGGAATGAAGACCATGTTGCCGATGATGAACCCGTCATTACCTTTGGTCAGAGGTATTTTATTATAAGCCTTCTCCCAGTACACAACTCCCTTTAGGTATTCAGGTTTCTAAGGAGCATAACAGTAGCTCCTACTTTCAATTTGAACTTTTAAAGCAGGGCCTCTCAAACGTCCAAAATCTCACGCGTGCAGATCGAGGCGCAAGAGCTCCGTGCACTGTGCATCGCTGCCGCTCGGTATGGCTCGGATCAACGCTTCGTCTCTGGGCTACTCGGCTAAGCTCGGCTCAACTCGCCTATACTCGGCTCAAGTCAGCCCGGATTTGGAGCGCTACGGCGCAAGTGGGGCAGAGGGAGATAAGCGGAGTGAGCGAGAGAGGCGTGGGGAAAGAGAGAGTAAGCGCTATTGCTCCAAATCGAGGAGTGGGGGGTCTGCACTCTGGTCAACCAAGCCAAGTCGTCTTTTGCACCGTGCACAGTGCATGCACCACGCGCATGCACCCTGAGAGGCCCTGTTTTAAGGTATCATTACGAATGGGCAAAGATCGTTTAGGAACTCAACTGGATAGTACATTTCTGAAGTATCTCTGTCAGAATCAATAGAATCCGAGTTTAACATATGCTTAATGTTCCTTCTAAGCGACTATGAACACTGTTAAGAGTATCAACATCATTATTGATACTGTATAAATATGTCTTAATGGCTGCTGTCATCTGTAAATTAGAGTCACAAAATATGTAACGAAAGGGTAACCTAGCAACCGTTCAGGCTGTGTTATGGCTGGCGATCATCTGAAATTAGCTCTAAATAAAGTGTGGTTTTATATTTATCTCGGAAAGGGTTGGTTCTAAGGCCTTAAAATGTGGTTTTCGGGGTCCCAGAGACATGCCGAGTATTATTTCTTGCATCGTGAGGTGTAAATTGGGTTTTGTCCGAACATTCGGGATCAAATTCTATATTTTGCCGGCATTAGCCTACGCCTGAGTCCCGATGGACGAATTTCAGACCTTCGATCATACAGCATCGGAATGAAATTACTTTCTGTATTAGGTTATGCCAAATTTCAGCACTCTGGCGTCGTGGGAATTGTCAGTATGAGTGATGAAGGCAATAAAAATAGAGTTGTCGGGGCATACGTTAGCCTTTGTTGTTCAAATGTTTTCATTCCCCACCCTGAAGGGGTGGGGCGGACCACCTAAAGGGTAACGCCCTGTCTCTGGCCAAGAGATTAGACGGGGTTTGGGAAGATGTGAAAAAATGAAGGAGACGGGTAAAGGCGATTTAATTGACACAGGATATGTGTAAGCGGGGTGTAGTTATAGTGCTTTATTGACAGAATTACATATGCAGGTGCTTTATAACTGGGATGAAAAGAAGGGAAGGTTTACGCTAGGTTGTAAAGGATAAGATGAAGGGCAAAGGAGGAAAAGTTGACAAGTGAAGTGAGGAGAAGGCGAAGGATGTCAAAGGTAGATGGTGGTGGTGGAAAGTAACTGGGTTGGGGTGGGGGTGGGTAAGGTCGGAGATGTGGACTAGGTGGGTGGGGAGGTGGGGTAGGCCGGGGACGGCGACGAGGTGTTGCAGTGTTAGTCGAAGGTTGAGTAGGCGATCGTGACTGTTCAACCCGGTGGTCGTTAGCCTTATAGGTGTACTGAGCAGTGTTAAGCAGCAAGTATCAAGTGAATTGAAAGGTATTTTCCTTGCCGTTATACAGATGGGCAAAATAAAACTAACCCCGAAAAATATTTACAATAGGACTGACGCAGGAATGAACCTTGTTAATGAACATAACCGAAGAAGCTGGAAATAGCCACCGCTCTTGACGTCGATGCAGCGCTGTGCTCGATTTATGAAACTGTGAGACACCCGTAGCAGCTCTGCCTGAGAGATAGCAGCAGTAGCGTTTTCTTTTCTGCTGTAACTCTTCCAGTGTGTAAGGATTATTGGAATACACCTGACCTTCAATTTGTCCCACGGGAAAAATCGCAGGGAGAGAGATCAGGCGATCGGGGTTGCTATTCGATTGCACTGTCTCTGCTGATTGCCCTCTCCTCACCGAACATCATGTACACTCGTGACAAGGTTGTCAAGGCGGTATGTGCTGTTGCTCCGTCTTGCTGAAAATACCCATACAGTCGTTCATCTTCTGTGAGTTGATCCACATATGGATTAAACAGTGCCTGGACATATCTGTTAACATTAACAGTTCGGTGAAACAATCGTGTTGCGATACGGATTCCAGACACTGCGCACCACACACGAATCTTGTGACTATCAAACGTCTTTTCGACGTACTGATGGAGATTTTATGATACATACTGGCGTGTGTTTGGTGAGTTCACAAACCCTGACAGGCTGAACCAGGCTTCATCTGAAGAAATGAAAAACTCAGGATATGAATGACTACTTCCTTCAGAAACTACCGGCAGAACTGAACACGCGAAGGTACATCTGGACGCTTAACACATGCACAACAATAAATTTGTAAGGATACACATGCAGGTCCTTTTTGGATAATGTTTTGGTCTCTTAATTCCCACTTGCACAGATAAACGGCGTTCAGAGTTGGACTTCTTTCCAGGCTTTTCTTCACTCGAGCAATGTTTCCTGGTGTTCGAATTCTTTCCTTATAGTTACGAATTTTATTCGCTACACAGACCTTTTCGCGTCATTTTGCCACGAAGTTTTGCGTTGCAGACGTTGGTGGAGGTTTTTCCAAAACGCTTCCAGTCTTAAGCTCTTGCACCAACAGTTCCGCGCAAGTTTTCCCACGAATCGTGCTTCGCATAACACTCGAGAATAAATACGCGCTGTTTTATCGCGAGCACCATTTTGTGTTACATTCAACTAGTTACTAAACACGTCTGTTCGGATACGTTTATGCTGCAGCCTGGCTGCTGGCACATCGCCAATCTTTGCTGATCGATGTTAGGCGATGATGAAACAAACGAATGGATCTCAATCAGTGCATTTGCCCTGGAGCCCGGCTCGTAGCTGTGCTGCTGGCTGCTATCCTCGCCACATCCATGGTCTCAAACACGTTTGATTTTCGAGCCTGGCCCATCGCCGGCTATCCCGTAACTTAGACTGTAATTGGTTCTTTCAAGGTCACCCGCTCTCCCACTCTTCCTCTCTTCGCACTCTATACACACGTTCAGTGATCACTTGCTCACTTGCTATCTGAACCTGTCTTCGAACGCAATGCGATTTGTAGCCAGCGGCATGCGGATCATCACAAGAGTTTCATATGATATAAAAGGAGTGACGAGATGACGAGCGGCCAGTAGACCTATTCATACGTTTTATGAGGGCGAGTGGCTTGTTTTATCGTGTTTAAAAGTAAAGTTTCTATTTGTGTTTTAATTGGTTTATTGTTAACTACTATTTTACTTTACCGGGCGAGTTGGCCATGCGATTAGGGGCGTGCAGCTGTGAGCTTGCATCCTGGAGACAGTGGGTTCGGACCCCACTGTCGGCGGCCCTGAATATGGTTTTCCGTGGTTTCCCATTTTCACACTAGAAAAATGCTGGGGCTGTACCTTAAGGCCACGACTGCTTTCTTCCAATTCAGAGGCCTCTTCAATCTCGTCGTCGCCATAGGACCTATCTGTGTCGGCGCGACGTAAAACAAATAGCAAAAAAATATTTTTCTATTGACTATGTGTTTATCTTTGTGTATTTTTAATTGGAATTAAATATATTACTTGACTTCTGTCAGTGCCTCATTCAATTTTATTACGTTTTACTCTTTTTTAACTTTAGAAGAAAATAAGGCATTGCGAATTAGATCCACTGCTTATCTTAAATTCATGCCCTCTATATCTATAATCAAATCATGCAAAATACAAACCGCCTTAACTATCAGTTCCTCTGTTTTGAATTTTCGACTACAGCTGAGAGCTGCCAGCAGCGTTCGCGCGGGGCTGCTGCAGGGTAAAAGCTCCATGGCGAGCAGCCAAGCTATAGCCAGCATCCATGAGCCAGCAGCGAAGCTGCAGCATAAACGTACCCTTCCTCTCACTCACTCACTCACACGTAATGACAGACTGACGTACTCGGGATATGCGCACGCCCAGACATATGACAGCAATCGATTGGTGATTCGAAATAACGGTTTCCAGCATTTGTTGTTCATTAACAAGGGTTAACTCTGTGTTAGTCTTATAAATATTTCCCGGGTCAGTTTTATTTTGACCATCCTGTAAAAAGTCATACTACATCTATGATCCATGTTCGGGCTTGCTGTACTAAAAACCTACTTTGTAATGTGATATCACGTAAGGGTGGGGGTGGGGGGTTGTATTCTGCCCAAAGGCAGGTCCGAACCTTCGCAGAGGTGTGCCTGAGCCGGAGTTTACGTACGGTGGGGTGGCCATTTCCTTTCCGCTCCTCCATTCCCTTACCTCCCCCCCCCCCCCACTAACAGCGCGTGGCAACCCCTCCAAATCTTGACCACGCCCAATGTTGCCTAACTTCGGAGATCTCACGAGATCCGGTGTTTCAACACGGCTGCGCTCGTTGGCTGATATCACGTATAAGAGCATTAAAATAGTCATCTTGTGTTGTTTTTTTCTATTGGTTTTACGTTGCACAGACACAGCTTGGTCTCATGGCGACAGTGTGATAGGAAAGGGTTAGGAGTCGGAAGGAAGTGGCCGTGGCCTTAACTAAGGTACACCCTAGGTACCATTTGCCTGGTGTGAAAATGGGAAACCACGGAAAACCATTTTCAGGGCTGCGGACGGTGGGGCTCGAACAAATTATCTCTCGGATGCAAGCTCACAGCTGCGCGCCCCTAACTACACGGCTAACTCGCCCGGTCATCTTATGTTAACACCAACTGTGGAGTTATACATTCACTGCAGTTTTATCACTAGACCCCCTGAGACAAAACTTCGGCAATTATGGTGTACAAAATTAACAATAACTCGACACATTTTAATATAGATTGCGGAACAAATTCAGATTACCATCCCAGTACTACGAGATATGCTAGTAATATTCATATTGGATCTATCAGTTTCTACGAAATATGGCCATAAATCTTTGAGGCATTATTCAATAAATATACTTAATAGCCTTACAGTTAATGCGCGGCAATCTTCTTAATAAACGATTTTCAAAAGCAGACTGTTAAAAAAATATATGATTAAAAAGTGAAATTCAATGATGTAAATACATTTTATTATTTAACAATTATACACCTTTGTTATGTAGGTTTCTTTACAACGAATCATTTTCTGCAACAACCCAATACTTGATTGCAGATTTTATACACATTAATGTTTATTACTTTACGCACTTTGGGCAATATTTTGCAAATTTACTAAAACTATTTTGCTAATTTAGACATTTGTATTGTATCATAATGAGCCTCGGCGCATGCGTGTTAGAAACGAGTAAAGTGTTGTCTTACATTGTTCTCATTATGACGTACGTTTCAATATTAATGGTCTGGTAGGGATGTACCTTACAAAATTAAAAATAGCCTTTTTATTTGTAATTTTTTAAAAGGGACGGTACGGGAGACCGCACTAGTCTCATTTCTGAACCCATTGAACTGACAGTAATAATATACTTTAAAACTGTTTTTGTCTTAATCTAAGTTCGATTTTAGAATGTTAGCGATCGGACGAGTTGGCCGTGCGGTTAGGGGCGCCCAGCTGTGAGCTTGCATCCGGGAGATAGTGGGTTCGAACCCCACTGTCGGCAGCCCTGAAGATGGTTTTCCATGGTTTCCCATTTTATCACCAGGCAATGCTGGGGCTGTACCTTAATCAAGGCCACAGCCGCTTCCTTCCCATTCCTAAGCCTTTCCTATCCCACCGTCGCCATAAAACCTATCTGTGTCTGTGCGACGTAAAGCAAATATAATTTTTAGCGCTATTATTATTATTATTATTAACGACGTTCGTTGTAACTGCTGGTGATGATATAGATACCGGGGGTGGGAGGTTTCAGAATTTGGTCCTTTGGAATGTACGATCCTGGCACGTTAAAAATCTTGTGTTGAACACAGTTCCAACAGCCGGACTTGTCAGTAGTTAGAATGGACGTTAATAATGAATTGCCATAACGTATGTACAGTATTTTACAGTGGACTATGCTTTGTTAATATGACCTGTTATCGAGTAAAGGGAAGTTTCCCTTGAATAAGTGTGAAACATGTAAAAAGTAATAAAGCCAAGGTAATTTGTGTCAATATTGTGAACTGTTTTGTTCACTGGTAAACCTGAAAGAAAGAACTAATTAAAACTTCATAATAATCAACCTATGAAGTTACTTTAACGTAAATTTGCTTCTATACAATATCGCATGAACGAAGTATACGGAGGAAATAGTGTACTGTACTCTCTCTCTCTGAATATGTTCTACTAAAAATGCATATGAGTGCTTGAGTGCTATAACTCAGAATAGCTACCTGTGTCGTGTACGACTTGTGCTTATTATTGATATGAAAGGACGAAGTATTAAACTAATTTTGTTGGATTGAACCCTGATGAAGGCTTTTATATTTTTTTTTCATTTTGTTTTTTGTCGCACTGACACACACAGGTCTTAGGGCAAAGACGGGATGGGCCAAAGTTAAGACTGGCAAGTAAGCGACTTCGCCATTAATTAAGGTACAGTCACAGCATTCGGGAAACCACGCAAAACTATCTTCAGGGCTGCAGGTAGTCGGGTTCAAATCTATATTCTGAATGCATGTTCACAGCTGCGTAGCCAATTCGCTCGGTAGGTATGTAGAGCATAGGAACGGAAAGGTTGCTCAAAACCTCATAAAGTACATTCATTTTTCGAAAAGGTTCTAATTTGGACCTTTGAATTCCCTTTGAATTATTCCCACTCCCCGTATCGAATCTTGACATATCGACTGAGAGCGTGCATCTCTTTGTGGTTCTTTATCCCTATAGTGTTTGCAAAGGAACAAGTCACTCCTTACCAGTAGATAGGTAACAATTTCAGTCTTTTAAAAGATCTGAAAATACTCCATGAAAACCCAATGCTCCGCTGGGCGATAAGCATGTCCCATATCAACCATGTCAGGAACAGCATAATTTTTCAAGAAATGCGTATTGCGTCAAACGTGGAGAACATGAGAGAGAAGCGCCTCCGATTGTACGCCATGACTACAGTCCATTGTCGGATACTTGTCAATGTCCTCCATTATTTTCAGCGTTTAAGGCCAATATCCCAGGCGGCGACCAAAGTAGCACTGGTAAGATGCAATACAGTAAATTCAAATGTCGGTCTGAAGTTCAGTGACGTATAAGACCATGTAGAACTGCGTTCATTGACTTGCAACGCGGGTTCCGCGAATACGCAGAGTTACACACACACACACATACACATATGTATGTACAATTTCTATAAAAATCTGAGAAAAATTTTTAAACTGTGTACCAAAGATTCAGATTGTGTTGTATTCGAAATTAGCGTCGTCGAGTGCATTCCTTATTGCCTCAAGCAGCTCTTTCTCCGTTAATGTGGCAGGACAGAGATGACGTACTGGCAGATGAGGTAGCAATATACAGTATGTATACGATTATTTTGCGGACTGATCGATTAACCCACTGTAGATCTTGGAAATGTGGGTGTATTGCAGAATGTTAAAGGTCCCATGGGTAGATCACGTCACGAACGAGGAGGTATTCCGTCGTGCGGGGATATCATGCAGCATGCAAAACATGCATCACAGATGACAGTTTATAATAGAAAGCAGGATAAAAAAGAACATGTGGAGGTGAACGGAGAAGATAATTCTGGACGAGTAACCTATGAAGTGAACTTCGACGTGGTTGAGTATCCACGGTAGGTAGCTCATATTGGAGGGGGACAATACTCCGTGATGCTCGACAACCGTCTGCGAGGAGGTGGCGCAAGAATAACAACCTAATTATGTCCGCCTCTGTGGTGTAGTGGTTAGTGTGATTAGCTGCCACCTCCAGAGGCCCGGGTTTGATTCCTGGCTCTACAACGAAATTTGAAAAGTGTTAAGAGGACTGGAACAGCGTTTAGTCAATCTCGGAATTGAACTGAGTAGAAGGGGGGGGGTTCGATTCCAACCTCAGCCATCCTCGAAGAAGTGTTCTGTGGTTTCCCACTTCTCTTCCTGGCAAATGCCGGGTTGGTAATTAAGGCCACGGCCGCTTTCTTCAGACTCATTTCTCTTTCCTGTCCCATCGTCGCCCTAAGACCTATCTGTGTTGGTGCGACATCGAGCAAATTGTAAAATATATGTAATTATTATTATTATTATTATTCTTGTTTCGTATAGGCCAGCTAAGGACCACGACATTCAACTATTGAATTTTGGAATGGGCTTTGATGTTTGCCCAGTAGTTGCGCATCCTCAGGCTGTGTTGCTCCTTCCTCTCCTTTGTCCAAAGGGCGCCAGTCTTCTTTGTTGATAATCTGTCCTGGAACTTCTTATGTTTAAGCATCTTCCTGAGTGCTGTACGATCCTTTAAGATTCCTTCTGTTATTCCCAGTTCCTGTAGATCTTTATTCACTTCCATCAACCATGGTGACTTGGTCTTCCTATTTTGCCAGTAGCTGAGAATCCGGTTGGTCAACCTGGTAGGATGCATCCTGTAGACGTGCCCATAGAATGCTAGGCGTCTCTTCCTTGCTACATTCGTTATTCTTTCACAGTACTTGTAGAGCTCTTGGTTAGGCCGTCTTTTATAACTGTCCCCTTCCTTGACTGGCCCCAGTATCTTCCTCATTATCTTTCTTTCCTGGATTTCAAGTTTTTCCATGAGTCCCTTCCTGTTGAATGTTAGACATTCTGAAGCATATAAGGCTTCAGGGCGGATGACTGTCTGGTAGTGCTTCATCTTAGTATTACGAGAGAGACACTTTTTATTATACGTATTCTTGGTCAGTTGGTAGGCCATTTCAAGCCTGTTAACTCGAGTTGACAAAGCTGTTCCTTCAGAGAGATTGGATTCCAACCATTCTCCCAAGTACTTAAACCTATTGGTTTTCCTGATCTCTCCCTGTTCCAGATGCAACGTACAAGGAGATTCACCGATGTTCGTGAAGAATTGTGTTTTTTCGAGAGACACATGTAGCCCAACCTTTGCTGCTTGTTGTCTGAGAACATTTAGTTGTTTCACTGAAGTTTCTATTGAATTAGATACCAGGGCCAGATCATCGGCATACGCCAGACAGTCAACATTGAGCTCATTGCGCTTATGTCCCAAATAAATGCCACTTGGAATCTCCATTCTAGCTAACTCCTTTCGCCACTCTCTTATTACTTTCTCCAAGGCACAGTTAAAGAGGAGAGGGGACAGACCATCTCCCTGTCTCACTCCTGATTTAATTTCAAAACTTTCTGATATGACTCCTCTGAACTTTACTCGTGACCTGGTGTTGCTTAAAGTCTGTTTGATTAGGTTATGGGTCTTCTCATCAAGTCCTAATTCCTGCAAAATCTTCATAAGAGTAGGTCTGTCTACCGAGTCATACGCCTTTGTAAAGTCGACGAAAATGACAACGTATTTCTTACCAGCCATTTTTGCTTGATGTAATACTGATTGCAGATTGAGTATCTGTTCTGTACAAGAGCGTCCTTTTCTAAATCCTGCCTGGTACTCTCCTAATTGTGGGTCTAGTTGAGGTTCGGCTCTATTTAATAAGGCTTTAGAGAAAATTTTGTATGTGACTGGTACCAATGAGATTCCTCGATAATTATTGATGTCAGTCAAGTCTCCTTTCTTGTGCAAGGGATGAATCAGTGCAGTGGTCCAGTCACTAGGTAATGTTTCGGTCTCCCAGATGTTTTGTAGAATTTCTGTCAGCTTGCTTACAGTCTTGTCTCCAGCCTGCTTCCATAGTTCGGCTACTATCGAATCTTCTCCGGATGCTTTGTTGTTTTTATTATTATTATTATTATTCCGCTGTATTAGACATTGTTTTAGGTGATTTGTTCCTCATCTCAAATCCTTCAGAATAGCAAGCAAGTATCTAACATACTGGCCACAATCCCTTTCTTCACAAATCCTGACCTCGAATATACACATTACACCACTGTCGCCACAATCGCGCAAGTTATCGGACAGCTAAGTACAGAGGGCATTTAACGATGATTCCTTAAGCCCGTTACAGTACAGATACTCTCTTCAAACATGAAACTATGTTAGGTTATCTCAATGTTTACAGTACATTTTCTATGAAGCCATGGTAATTTTATAGCAACGCTCTTATGCAGAAACAATTAACTCTTGCTAGAAAGTTTCAGATTTCATCCGCCCTCATTAGTGAGCATTGTTGAGCGCGGCTGGTCTTCTCTCTCGAGGGGTGAGCTTGAAAGGGCTGCCTCAAGTACACTTGGATCATGAACGGAGCGAGAAGGGCGTAGTTTCAAGCATTCAGTTGGTCGCTTTCAGGCCGCGGGGAGATTTACGGGACGACGATGCTAAATTTCATTCCCTGCATACATACTATATTACTGAGTCCAAAATTAGTTTTCAACAACGGACGCTCATATGTTGGAAACGAAGGGTGGGGTTGAAAATTCCAAGTTGTTGGTGTGTAGTGTGATACATCATAAGAGATGCAGGATTGTGCTCTGCCGAGACCGTGCAATGAAACATTGAGAATTACAATTCTGATTTTACGACGTGACAGTTTAAAGCAGCATGCATTCTCTGATATCGCAACAAAAAGTTAACAAGTACTGAATTCCCTTATTCAAAACACGTGGACAATATAACAAATAAGATAACAAGGACTCATACTGTGTAAAATGCACAGAAAATACATAATAGAGGCGTGGTGGATATTAATCGAGTTAAGAACGGCAAGCTCACGAACGTGACACTTGCAGATCTATAAAAGGGATTTGATGACGTTGATTGGACCTAGCTCCTTAATTCTTTAGATGATCCGGAACAAATACCGAAAAAGAATAGGTATACAAAGTAGACTTACTGTCTGTAATAAAGTAGATCTGATGTTAAAAGATTCGAGAGATATTATATGGACATAGCCCTGTGAGAGAGTAATTGATGACAATAATTAAATAAAAAAGTAAATCTTAATAATAATAATAATAATAATAATAATAATAATAATAATAATAATAAATCTAAAAAATGCAGTCGAAGAGTAATCTTTATCTATCTTTACATCGGTCTGTTTTCAGACCAACTTTGCTTTACGGGAGCGAAAGCTGGGTGGACTCAGGATATCTTATTCATAAGTTAGAAGTAACAGACATGAAAGTAGCAAGAATGATTGCTGGTACAAACAGGTGGGAACAATGGCAGGAGGGTACTCGGAATGAGGAGATAAAGGCTAATTTAGGAATGAACTCGATGGATGAAGCTGTACGCATAAACCGGCTTCGGTGGTGGGGTCGTGTGAGGCGAATGGAGGAGGATAGGTTACCTAGGAGAATAATGGACTCTGCTATGGAGGGTAAGAGAAGTAGAGGGAGACCAAGACGACGATGGTTAGACTCGGTTTCTAATGATTTAAAGATAAGAGGTATAGAACTAAATGAGGCCACAACACTAGTTGCAAATCGAGGATTGTGGCGACGTTTAGTAAATTCACAGAGGCTTGCAGACTGAACGATGAAAGGCATAACAGTCTATAATGATAATGTATGTATGTATGTATGTATGTATGTATGTATGTATGTATGTATGTATGTATGAAGAGTAATATGATGCGGGAAAATATCGGTTAGGAAGAGGCCGAAAGGAACTAGATGAACATTTATTTTTGTTAAGAATGAAACCATTATTTCTCACTGTCGACTCAGTTAATATCATTGTTCATTTTTACAGGCAATTCACAGTGTTATAAATGTTATATTCGTATTCGGCTTTCCGGAAAGCGTGTAAGTTATACAGATGAACATTTTTTTTTTGCTAGTGGCTTTACGTCGCCCCGACACACATAGGTCTTATGGCGACGATGGGATAGTAAGGCCTAGGAGTTGGAAGGAAGCAGCCATGTACAGCCCCAGCATTTGCCTGGTGTGAAAATAGGAAACCACGGAAAACTCATATTCAGGGCTGCCGACAGTGGGATTCGAACCCACTATCTCCCGGATGCAAGCTCACATCCGCGCGCGCCCCTAACCGCACGACCAACTCGCCCGGTAATCAACATTTTTACTTGGGCAGTAGAATAACTAATTATGGTAGAAGTAAGGCTGACATAAAATTCAGACTAACACTAGGAAGTAAGCAAGGAAGGCTTTACAGAAATATTTTCACTTCGAACATTGCTACTAAGCATATTAGAATGTTCTTCGAGACTGTCGCAAGGAGCATGCAATTGTATGGAAGTGAAACTTGGACAAACAGCTGGAAACAATGGCGGGAGGGAAATCACAATGATACACATGCTAAATTGGGAATGTGCTCGATGGACGAAGCTTTGCATATGGACAGGTTTCGGTGACGGGGTCGTGTGAGGCGAATGGTGGAGGTTAGGTTGCCAAGAATAATAATAATAATAATGGATTTGCTCACAGAAAAATAAGGGCAGACGAGGGAGATCAAGACAACGATGGCTAACCATAAGGTTGAGTAGTTTCAAGGTCAGATGTATAGAATTAAGCCTAAGAGCTGCTACAAAGTAAGACGACCTACATCTGAAAGTCTTTCTCCTGCAAGACGACACTTTTGTATAAAGCAAGCATATAAGAATAGATAAATTCCCAAGTTCTGTGAAAACATTGTTGTGAACACCGACTCTAGAGACGGGATTCACATCTCTGCGTTCTCGCTAATTACGGCGAACACCACCACTAGCCTTCACTCTGTGTCGAGCGGGTAGTATTCATAATACGTTCCTGGGGTGTGTGTTGCGACTACTGCTATAAATGAGACATGCGCCTCCGTAACACCGTACAGTATATGCAACTAGCACTGTGCCCCTTCTAGTTCTGCTAACATAACATCTCTCAGAAAAATAAAACCTCTTATCGACCTGCTTCCTGGATGAATACAACAAAAGGCATTAATTAATGGAAAATTCCTTTGCATATAATTTCAATTGTTTATTTTTAAGTAATTAGTCTAACTCCTTGATAATTATCAGCATAGCTCCGTATTGCAATAAAGTTAACCAATGTAGAAGTAAACCAATGTTATTTTCATTTAGTTCGTTATGTTTTAATTTTATTTAGAGATGTGTAACATAATTGAATATATGTTCTTGTACCAGTAAAAGTACTAGATTTTAGTGTAGTTCCTTTTTCTGTAATAATAATTCTGAACATTGTATTCAATGTAGATGCTACATAAATGGGCTTATTAGCCTTAGTTGCTAACTGTGATCAATAAAATCAAATTTATTTTAGAGCACAGTAAATCCTTCCCGTTATCGTGAATAAAATCTTCCCATTCCCCCTAAATAAATTTTTTTCATTAACTTTTATTTTGTGTGTTTTGGAAGCCGACATTTCAGAAGATTGTGTTCACCATGTAGAGAATACACCATCTTCGAACACCACTGAATAACAGAGTCTGAAGCTAATACCTGTTCTAAGCTAACAAGAGGAAGTCACCGATTTCTTTCGAACTTGTCAAAATGAACCATATATTTGTCGCAGGGTTTGTGCCATTGGACCGTATTTAACGAGAAAATGGTCATTTAAATCGAACAGCCTTCATTATCGCTGGTTTAGTGATCAGAGTCCGTGATTTGCACGCGGGTGTCTTGGGTTCGAGGCGCGCCAGTCCCATATTCTCTTCTCACTCTTTATTTTTATATCTTTTATATGTTTTTCTTCCTGTGTTCTAGGAAATGTACAGGAAACTGGAAGGAGAATTCATTTCAGTCGGCAGATTTAAAACGCCGAGCACGAGATTGGTAGGTTCGAGTGGCAAACCGACGCTATCTGTGCTGACTGCACACGAGTCAGCGACTCACAAGCTGCAAACAGAAGGAACAGGCGAGTGGAGTACGGAATGTATAAAGTTAATACGGTTATGTTCTTTCATTCTTGCCGAAAAAACTCGTACTGAAAGGAAAGGAGAAAAATTGGGAATTAACCTATAATCTAGAACGATCGTAAACATGTTATGATACAGCTTGGATTTAATGTGGGCATTTCCTAAAAACAAGTCCGCGCGACAAAGACAGAAACAGATAAGAGGAAAGAGAAAAAACAGGAAAAGAAAAGGTGCCCGTGTGGAAATCAGGGAAGCAGACCATTAGACCAGCGATGCAAAGTGGTTGAGCAAGGAGGGTAATGTTGCGACGTCTTACTTTCGCGTGAGTTCGTTTTCAGTTTGTCTCACAAGACCGCATTCTGCGATCAATGTCTTATAATCTTATATACTGAACTCGAAGGAGTGTATAATGGAGACGTAATTATAATTAATTAATTATAACGTTATTGTTTTACGTCCCTCCAACAAGATTTTTGAGGTTTTTGGAGACGCAGAGGTGACTAAATTTTGTCGCACATTTGGTCTCATTCGTGCGAGTAAATCTACCGACACGAGGCTGGTGTATATGAGCACCTTCAAATACCACCGGGATGAGCTGGGATCGAATCCACCAGTTTCAGTTCCGAATCCCAATTTTCTACCGTCTGAGTTACTCAACCGATAGTGGAGATGTAGGGCTATGTATGTATGTAATGTATGTATGTACGTATGTATGTATTGCAATTAATACACATGTTACTGATGCACTGTAATAATGTTTTTCAAACAGTTTCATTTTGAATGTGCGCCCATTGTACAATCTGCTTGCTCTTTATTATATTACTTCGAACTCGGTATGTAAATGTTCCCATTAGTACGCGAACGACATGGCGTGTTATGGATTTTCTGGTCTTCAAAAATCCAGCGACCTCGCTTGAGATCAAACCTGCTATTTTTGTTTCAAGACCCAATCATGCCAACCACTCGACTCCCAGTCAACCAGTCAACTGATATGATGATGATGATGATGACAATTATTGTGAGAAAGTACATGAATATCTGGAACATTCCTCCATAAGTCTCGCTGGTTGCTTTCATTCTTCTCCCGTCAACATATTATCATCAAATTCTCATGTAAAATATTGGACTCGTTTTTAGAAAATAAACAGATGCCAAATGAGGTGACATTTGGGGACGAATAATCGCGGATATTACAACAGAGACGCTTCTTCCGTGAATGTTGCGTCCCAGTTTAAACTCCAGATAGGAGCATTAGCAACTTTGTAAAGCGGCTTTAAGGGAAAGTTTTTATGACAAGTTTGGCTTCTCGGTTTAAGATTCTCAATCATAGAACGATGTTAGGATTAACACCATGAATATTCTCGAAAGAGTACTTTTAGTGAGAGTTAAGCTTGTTCACAAGTACCACTAATGGCCTTCCATTCTGCTATGCATTAATGGTTAGAATTTAATGTTAGCTTATACAAATTTCAGAGTCAACAATTTGGCAATTGGTATTTTAGATTACGCCGGCCCCGTGGTGTAGGAGTAGCGTGCCTGCCTCTTACCCGGAGGTCCCGGTTTCGATTCCCAGCCACGTCAGTGATTTTTACCTGGACCTGAGCGCTGGTTCGAGGTCCACTCAGCCTACGTGATTAGAATTGAGGATCTACCTGACGGTGAGATAGCGGCCCCGGTCTAAAAAGCTAAGAATAACGGCCGAGAGGATTCGTCGTGCTGACCACACAACACCCCGTAATCTGCAGGCCTTCGGGCTGAGCAGCGGTCGCTTGGTAGGCCAAGGCCTTTTAAGGGCTGTAGTGCCATGGGGAGGGGGTTATTTTAGATTACAAAATGAATCTTCTTGAGAAACCCATCAAATAAATAAATAAATAAATAAATAAATAAATAAATAAATAAATAAATAAATAAATAAATGGCCTTGTTAATCCCGTAGGGGATATGGCCTCCTGCATTGCAGGCACAATGCTCAGTTTAACTCATAAGGTGAGCAGGTACTAGAAACCTATCATCACTAAATATTACATACTGTAGGTGGCTCAGGACGTAAGGTAACTAGATCTCTCTCATGGTTAATACTGTTTGCGTATAAAATCTAATTGAAAACTGAAATGTATCAAAAGAAAGCAGGGTTGACGTGAATATGCGTCGAGTCGCTGCACGACAACGCGAGGCCGTACTCAACCGGCCGAGGTATTGGATCATTCCTGTCGCCTTGGCCTCACACAAAGTTCTATAACGTTGAAGTAAAATTTGCATCACACGATGAAGTTCATCACTTCCTATCGGTAATTCTGTCTGTAGCTATAAGATCATACTACAGACATCCATTAAATGCCGAGAATAGAAATATGTTTCTCTTCTATGTGAATCGACCTGATCGATCCAGTATCAGTTCCGAAGGACCGTCACAGTTTTTTCAACTTAATCGTATAAAAATGTTGTTCTGAGGGAAATTATCCTGTGACCCATTTCCAAGTAGGCCCCTATCCATTTTTTTATTTCTAATCTTCTTAGTCTTACTGCTACTTTGAGCACTAGTTTGTAACTTACTCTTTCTGTTCGTTCGTGACAATTTCACAGTTCTCTTATTTTCATTATACGCTGTTATTCAACTCAAGTGTCCTAGTTTTAAGACACCATCTTAGTCCTGTTTTATATCAAGGATTCAATAATTATTAAAATTAGTATTAATCGTCGCCATAAGACCTACCTGTATCGGTGCTTCGTAAAGCAAAATAGCAAAAAAAAAAGATTATTACTAAATCTTATCAAGTAAGATACGTGTAGTGCTAGATTAGTTAATATAAATCATAATTTTGACTGCGCACTTAAAATGTTTGCCACCGAGTGAGAGGCTGCACGATTTGTGCCCTGTAGCTGTCAGCCTGCATTCGGGAGATAGTGGGTTCGAAACCCTACTGTCAGAAGTTCTGAAGATGGTTTTCCGTGCTTTTCCAGTTTCACACCTGGCAAATGCTGGGGCTGTACCTTAACTAGGGTCACGGTCGTTTCCTTCCTGCTCGTATCCTCTCCCTGTCCCGTCTTCGCCATAAGACCTATCTGTGTCGGTGCGACGTAAGGCAAATTGTAACAAGTAAATAAAATCAATACAAAAATGCCCCAGTCAGAATCCTTGGCTGAGCATCTTCAAATACCAAGGGACTGTGCCTGGATCAAACCTGGCTGAGAAATTCTGAGCTTTACCGTCTGTGTCACGCGGCTCCGACAGTTGTTATTAGTGAAGCGAGTAGTTAAGGCAGGATTATTCCGACGGTACAGCTTTTTACTTGAGGTTAGTGAGTGGAACATTCTATCAGTTGAATGAGGATAGAATCTGAAATATTAAAATTATCATTGTAAGAAATATAAATTAAGGCAGTTGAAGCTATCGTATGTGTTATAGATTCGATAAATTGGAATAAAAAGAAGGAAAGAATATTTAGTGACTTATTTGGTAGTCAGAGGTAGTAGCTGATAACTTTGTGACGAGCCACAGAAAGGGCTGAGGTATTGGTTTCTCTCGAACTTCGCAGTGAAATGACGGAGAAAATACTATTGCTTAGATGGGATGGAATGAGAAATGTTGGGAGGACGTCTCTAACAAATTAATTGTTTACGGAGAGGAAACAGGCTGGTGCAGACCGAGGACATTGCCCAATTAGATTTCGAAAGTGTTAAAAATTTGGTGTCCAGAGAAGCTATTGCGTAGTGAAAGTAGGCACTGTTTCAGAACTTCTGAAAACACAGCACGCACACATGCAACAATGCGTTACGTTATAAATTCATTAAACACCATCATCTGAAACACCTTAACATTATAACACTTCAAAAGTCACAAAACGAGATAGCTCATTTCCGTCCCATTTTCACACCAGGCAAATTCTGGGGCTGTATCTTAAGGCCACGGTTGCTTCCTGCTTACTCCTAGCCCTTTCCTATCCCATCGTCGGCATAAGACCTATATGTGTCGGTGTGACGCAAATCAAATTGTAAAAATTTAAAATAAACTTTTTGAAGACTCAGAATGACTCAATATAGGTAACCAAAACAGAGCAGTAGAAGTAACGGTGCCTCTGACGATGCGCACGGTTGGTTTGGTTCAAAACTATGGCAATCGTCTAACCGTGTGGGCTCTTTAGCCTCGCTGAAGAAGAGTACTCCGCTGTTAGGTATACTTACGCCATCGCTGACGTTCGCAGAATGGTCCCCATGTAGTTTGTGGAGGATGTGGTCAGCACTTAGACGGGTGGACCACTGAAGGAGAGTGATCACTTAACCGCGATTAATCTCCGGCTCATGCTTCCTAGTTAGTGGTCCCATGGCTCAAGGCACTAAGTCGCCAACGTCTAGGTTTGGATAGAAGCTCTATACTTTCTGTACACTAAGTATGATTTTGGTTTTATGTGACGATATAGCCATGGCGCTTCCCGTTTTACTTTGCAATCCCAACTACGGGGGCATGATTTTCTATTCCAAAAATCCCGCTTGCATTGGTTGTTTCGAGTAGTGTTCCGCTTCCTGCATCTTTCTCAATTACTTCTTATATTTTAGGTATCAGCTGCTTTGGCATTGTACACATTCATGTACATTGATGTCTGGCTCGTTAAACGAATGGTCAACGTAGTCTCCTTCAGTTCAGAGAGCCCCGGCTTCGATTCCCAGCCGGATCGGAGATTTTAACATTAAATGGTTATTCCCCCTGGCTCGGAGACTGGGCGTCTGTACTCTCACCAACATCTCTGCTACTCACACACTACTCACAATACTATCCTCCGCTACAATAACACGCCTTTTCCCATACACGGCAGATGCTGCCCACCCAAGGCGGACGGTCTACCTGAAAGGGCTGCACCAAGCTAGCAATAGACACATGGGACACTTCTTCTTCTTCTTCTTCTTCTACTACTACTATACCTGTTTGATGAATCCATAGTTCCTTTAAAAGTCTTAAAACAGTCGGGCACCAGTAATATTGAAGATCTGAATACACTGACTTTACTACCCCATAGGAATTCGACTCTTACATACTACCCTGTAATGAAATACTTGCTAATGGATTTCGTCTCCTCTGTGTTGACAACCGAACAATTCTTCCGATAAATACACAAATTCGAATGTTAGTAAACGCTGCAGGACGTTTTACACTCGTAAAACGACTTAATTAGCTCGAATCACCTCAAAAATAAAGAATTCTAAGTAGTAACCATGGAAATGCATGTCATTACAGCAAATTAAAAAAAACTGGACCGGGGTTATACATGCTCATTGCCCAGAAATTTGTGGTGCTAATCACAGATTCATACCTATCATGACCGAAAAAAATCAACATGAACTCGTTTATTAAACGAATTAATAACACTATGAACTAATCAGATGACTAAAAGTAAGAACTGGTCTCTACTGGTCGCTGTAGGACCCAGGCGGTTAAGATCAAAACCGCCACCAGTTTAGACGGCACAGTTGCTCGTTATCAGAACATTTAATACTGTAGCTCTTAGTGTGATTTTTGTCTCAAAACAGGCGTTAAAAGGAAATTCTCCAAAAACACACCATTTTTTTCGAAAAACTTTATTCACTTTCCTAACATAAATGAACTGCATACTAATATAATATAAATGGGATAATAATCAGAACTAAACAGAAAAAGTTTTCAGGAATCATTCTCTTACGTATTCTCTTTTTCCTTCGTTTAGCTTATCGGCTTTGTTTTTGCGTTTGTTATGGTCATATGTAGATTCGAAATTTGAATGGCCTTTAAAGCTAGAGCCAAACCAGATTAGTCCAAACATGTGAGCCATACAGCCCACGAAGAGCCTTAGTCCTGCCTAGACAATTATTGCTATCCTGCCATCCAGCTCTTACTAAAGTATCACGTAACATACTCGGCCATAATACTTCGCTATTTTGGCTGGGTTCACTGTCATTCATATCTGCCGCCATCTACTCAAGGGACTTCACTGCTTCCACCTATCCTTCCCTTCCCTGCGAACCATGTGACCTTGCCGCGGTGAGGAGGCTTGCGCGTCCCAATGAAGCAGATAGCCGAGCCGCAGGTACAACTATAACGGATGGGTATCTGTTGAGGGACCAGACTAACAAATGATTCATCGAAAGGGGTGGGAGGTGGGGGGTAGGAAACTTTCGGACATTACAAGGGCGGCAGTCTAGATGATTGTCTGTTATGGCCTTGTAATAATTCTCAACATGGCTTAGGTGTGTTGATACTGCTGCACGGCTGAAAGCAACGGGAAACTACAGCCGTAACTAACTCCCGAGGACATGCAGGTCTCCCTGTATGAATGATGTACTGATGATCGCTTCCTCCCGGTTAAATATTCCGGATTTAAAATAGTCCCCCATTCGGATCTCCGGGTGGAGACTACATGAGGGGGAGCGATCATCGGGAAGATGGATACTAACATTTTGCGAGTCGGGGCGTGGATTGTTAGAAGTTAGAATCGTTGTAGTAGGTTAGGGAATCTGAAAAGGGGGATGGATAGACTAAATTTAGATGTAGTTGGTATAAGTGAAGTAGCGTACGTTGGCAGGAAGAACAGGATATTCGGTCAGGCGACTACAGAATTATCAACACAAAATCAAATGGGGGGGGGGGGAAAGGCAGAAGTTGGTTTAATAATAAATAAGAAAATAGGGCAGCGGGTAAGCTACTACGACCAGCATAATGAAAGGATTATTGTTGTCAAGATAGACACCAAACCAATGCCCACTACAGTAGTGCAGGTCTATATGCCTACTAGTTCAGCGGATGATGAGGAAATCGAAAGAATATATGAAGAGAGAGAAGATTCAATACAACATGTGAAAGTGACGAGAATCTAATTGTGATGGGAAAGTGGAATGCATTGGTGGGCCAAGGAACATCAGAACATCGCAGTAATGGTAATACAGTAGTAGAATTCGGATTGGGACAAAGGAACGAAAGAGGAAGTCGGCTAGTTGAATTCTGCACCAATCGCAATTTAGTCCTTGCTAATACTTGGTTCAAACACCACAAACGCCAACTGTACACATAGACGAGACCTGGAGACACAGGAAGGTATCAATTAGACTTCATTATGATTAGGCAGAGATTCAGAAACCAGGTGATGGATTGCAAAACTTTTCCAAGAGGAGATGTGGACTCTAATCAGAACGTGTTGGCCATGAAATGCCGTCTGAAGTTGAAATTGAAGAAGGGATGGAATCCAGTGAGATGGGACCTATTCAAGTTGAAAGAAAAAAGTGTGAAGGATTGTTTTAAAGAACACTTTGCACAAGCACTAAATGGCAAGGCCGAAGGAAACATAGTAGAAGAAGAATGGACAGGCATGAAGAATGAGGTCAGTTGGGCTGCTGACGAGATGTTAGGAAGAAGGGAAAGATCAACTAAGAATCAATGGATAACACGAGATACTAGACCTGATCGATGAACGACGAAAATACAAGAATGCAAAATATGAAGAAGGCAGAAAAGAATACAGGCGATTAAAGAATGAAGTGGATAGGAAGTGCAGGGCAGCTAAGGAAGAATGGCTGAAGGAGAAGTGTAAGGATGTTGAAAGTAGTATGGTCCTAGGAAATATATATGTTGCATACAGGAGATTCAAGGAAACCTTCTGAGAAAGGAAAACTGGGTGTAAGAATATTGGGAGCTCAGATGGAAAACCACTTCTGGGGAAAGAAGACAAGGAGATGGTTGGAACATGTCCAACAGTTGTATCAAGGTAAGAACGTAGGTGATCTGTTTCTGCAACAAGAAGAGACCATTGATGCTGATGAAATGGGTGACCCAATTTTGAGGTCTAAATTCGACATAGCTTTGAGAGACCTAACTAGGAACAACGCAATGTTTTTATAGAAAAGGCAGTAAAGGAAATCAAAGAAGAATTTTGAAAGGGAATCACAATCCAAGGAGAGAAAATCAAAACCCTGAGATTTGCCGATGATATTGTTATTTTATCTGAGACTCCAGAAGATCTGGAGAAGTTGCTGAATGGGATGGACGCAGTCTTGGGTGAGGAGTGCAAGATGAAAATAAATAAGTCTAAAACAAAAGTAATGGAGTGCAGTCGTACGAAGTCAGGTGATGCAGGAAATATTAAAGTAAGAAATGGAGTCTTATGAGAAGTGGATGAATATTGTTACTTGGGTCACTGTGAAGTTTAATATAGGAATTTTAAAAAGTATTGAAGACTTTTGTTTGGAGCGTGGCATTGTATGTAAGCGAAACATGGTCGATAACTCGTTCAGAAAGAAAGAGAATAGAAGCTTTTGAAATGTGGTGTTACAGAAGAATGCTGAAGGCTGAAGGTGAGATGGATGGATCGAATTACGAATGAAGAGACACTGAATCGAATTGGTGAGAGGAGATCGGTGTGGCTAAATTTGACGAGAAGAAGAGATAGGACACATCTTAAGACATCCAGGACTTGTGCAGTTGGTTTTTGAGGGAAGTGTAGGGGGTAAGAACAGTAGGGGTAGACCAAGGTATGAATATGACAAGCAATAGAGCAGATGTAGGATTCAGTATTTATGTAGAAATGAAAAAAAGAGAGCACAGGATAGGGTGACATGGAGGGCTGCATCGAACCAGTCTATGGACTGATGATCCAAACAACAACGGCAACCTACCCTTCATTTATACACTAATTTTCCGTGAAGGGTGTGTTAAATTTCTTGTAACAGTTGTCGGAGAAATACAACTATTATTATTATTATTATTATTATTATTATTATTATTACTATTATTATTATTATTATTATTATTATTATTATTATTATTATTATTATTATTATTATTTATACTGTACAATAGGTTCTAGTATCATATTTTTCTCAAAACAGATTTTAGAAACAAATAATTCTCCATTAAGTATAGTGACAAAAGCACTTTGCGTATTTCTTAGTTTTCTTTTCTCACTAATGAGGCAGAAACTTCATCACCTGCTCGTACGGCTCCTTAGCTCAATCGTCAAAGTAGTTGTCTTTGGTTCAGAGGGCCTCGGGTTCGATTCCAGGCAGGGATGTGGTTTTTAACCACGTTTTGATTAATTTCTATATTTTCGAGACTGAATGCTTGTGCTCATCTTAAAGAACACAATCAATTACACACAACTTATGTTACCAGGGGCTGCCTGGCCGAGGCGGTAAAGGCATGCTCGGTTCGCCCGGAAGGACGTGGGTTCAAATCCCCGTCAGGAAGTCGCAAAATTTAAGAAACGAGATTTCCACTTCCGGAGGTGCATATGGCCCTGAGGTTCACTCAGCCTACACCAAAAATGAGTACCAGGTTAATTCCTGGGGGCAAAGGCGGCCGGGCGTAGAGCTAACCACTCTACCCCATCACGGGCCGAGGTTAACAATGGTGGAAGCCTTTACCTTCCACTCCTCCAAGGGCCTTCATGGCCTGTACGGAGATGACTTTGCTTTTGCTTTTTTATCAAATTACCAATGACCACAGAAACACGTGGTAGTGAATACGTCTTCGTCATTAGCTCTTCATCAAGACAAAGTATATGAAAGTATATGAAATTGTCGAGATAAAGCCATCCCTCTTCTGATTGCACGAAAATAACTTTTACCACAAATGGCAATAGTTATTCATGTGCGATCGCCATCGTGTGCCGCCTTGACTGGGCAACTTTCGTACGGTAACTAAGTTGTAGGAAGGCCGGTAACTTTTACTCGTTCTTTGCCGTGATAAGGAACTTCTAGGAAGTTTGAGTTAACTGAGGAGTGGTCGATAACACGTTTTAAGAAGTAAAGATTGAACTCCTTAACTCTGCCTCTTGAAAATAAGGAATGATTTGCAGAATTCTTCAGTGGTTCAGACTTAACGTGAAAGGTTAGTTTTATTACTATTTATTTACCATAATTCTGACACCATGCCCATTTACATACAAAGCTGTTTCCTAGTCCAATTTTCTAAAGATCCTCTAATGCTTAATTATAATAATCAACAATAAATTTAATCTCGATGTGCCGTACGTTGTGTAGCGATACCTTCTTAGGCTTCGATTCCAAGCACCATTTCTTCCCTCCTCTAGTCGGACAGTGATTTTCGATCCCTGCTCAGTCCAGTGGTGTTTGTAGGTGTTCATATAATTCAAACTCGCGTCGGTAAAATTTCCGGTACCTCAATTGTCTCGAAAACGGCAAAAAGTATTTGGGGGACGCAAAAGTTTATTATTATTATTATTATTATTATTATTATTATTATTATTATTATTATTATTATTATTATTATTATTATTTTCCTTACACAGTAAGCAATGGCTGAGACGCTAAAACAAATGAGCTCAAATGTCCAGGTTCGATCCCGGCTCATCCGGTGGTATTTGACGGTGCTCAAATACGGCAGCCTCATGTCGGCAGATTTACCTGTATGCAAAGAAACTTTTGTGGGACATAATGTCGGCACCTCAGCATCTTCAGAAACTGTTAAATTTGATAGTAGGACGTAAAATCTAATACCATATTTTATTATTATAGCCGGATTCGTGGTTGAGTGGTCTATGTCTTGCCCTTCGGTCATCGGAGCATGGAGTTCGATTCCCAGCTGGGTCGAGGGATTTTAATAGTAAACGGTTAATTCTCTTCAATCAGGGACTAGATGTTTGAGCTGCCCAACACAAGTCCTGCAACTAGAACGCAGCGTCCATCGTCGTCAGTCATCGGAGGATCTATCGGAGAGTGTATCTGTGTTACCCGCATAAAATAATAATACAAATTTAACCGCAGAAGTCCAGCTTAATTTACCACAGGTAACTGTCATCGGTGCAACGCAATCCCTCACGTTCCTTTACATTTCGTATCTTAGCTGTACAGCACCGTTGTATTTCGAAAGCTATCCTAACTTAGACTGTTCAGGGAAAGAAATACTAGTTCCCTCTAAAGATCTCGGAAATAATGTGTGAAGTCTTAACCCTCGTAAAAACAAGGCTATTTCAATCACTTCTTCCGAAATACTTGAATCAAGTGATTCAAGGGAAATTAGGGCGGTAGAGTGGTTCGACATCCATGATACGGCAGCCCTGAGATGGTAAACACAAAAAAAGGAAACTTAGTAACTTACTCCGCGATGGTCTCCAACCTTCTGTGTAGACTCCATAAAAAGAAGAAAGATATTCCCATTAACTACCCTCTCATAGACCAGAACCAGTTGCGAACAACGAGTTGTCAGATACTAAGTGGTGTATGAACGTACAGCGAACATATTCTCATGGAAATTGTTCTTGGAGAATTGTTTCTAAAAATATTCCTACTTTGTCTGACAGAACATTTTACGAACCTCTTCTTAATATCCGTTCCGTAGTCTTCCTAGTGCGTTACACATATATGTTCGCTACGGATATTGTTCAGAATTACCAGGCAAACTCCGTTCAGTTCACATTGAATGCAGAAATGCACCAACATGGGTAATGAAATAATATACAATATGTCGCAAATTCTTAATAAATCACTGAAATTGATAAATGTTCAATTCAGCCTGGAAACTAAACTTCCTCAAGTAAGATTATTACATGATATTTCTTCATTTAACTCTGAATAGAATACATAATACATAAAGGCATACGGGACCGTATGTTCATATACCTACTTGGCTAGAATTGCCAAACGTCTCGAAAAACCAGGACTGTCCCGATTTTGAAGACCATTTTTGCTGTTGCTATAGGATGATCGAATAATTCTGGATTTTCGTTTGTACAGGGTGTATCCCTGATGATGTTACAAATTTAAAGGGTTGATGAAGGGCGACAAATGGTTCAATACACGGATCTCAGATTCAGTCTCCGATATTTGTGGCAATAGATCCCAGATACTTCATAATCAACGGTTCTTGTTATGGCAGGTCTGTTGTTATTAAAACGACCTACAATCATCACTTTGGTCTTTTTATTGTTGATTTTAGGAGCATAGTCTCTGCTTCGCTCGTCTAACTCCGCACGATTGTTTCTAGTTCATGATGATCTTTGGCAAATTATCACAGTGTCATCCGCATATCTGATGTTGTTAATTTTCCTGCCACCAACTGTGATGCCGTCACTCCAATCCTCCAGACTCTACCTCAGAATGCACTCACTGTATACATTAAATAGGAGGGGGAAGAGAATGCAACCTTGTCGTGCTACAGCAGTAGTAGAAAAGATGTCCGAGAAGTTGCTATTAACTCCCACTGTCGCAGTGTTCAGTTGTTGAATCACTAAATGCCTCGGCGTTCCCATCTCAGTGAGTATAGCCCAGAGCTTTGATCATTTCACCATGTCGAGGGCTTTCTTGTAGTCCACGAAGCACAGGAACATCTTGATATTGTACTCCCTTGTATTCACTATGAGCTGCCGGATGTTAAGGATCTGCTCACGAGTTCCTTTGTCTGGAACAAACCCGGTTTGTTCCTCTGATATTTGTGGAAATAGGAAGGTCTTCAGCCTCTCGTTCAGCACCGTGAGTATGATTTTACTGACATGCGAGATGAGGGCTATGGTTCGATAGTTTGCACAATCAAGTGGAGAACCTTTCTTGAACATTGGTAAGAAGATGGAGTGGCACCACTGGTCCGGCCAATTTCCAGATGTCCATATCTTCTGACATAACTTGTGGAGGATGTCGACACCTAGGACACTCATGTTCTTTAGGATTTTAGCAGTGATTCCATCTTGGCCTGATGCTTTCCGGTTCCGAAGCTTTTTTATTGCACGTTCCACTTCTTCTCTAAGGATCGCTGTTTCAATGTTTGGGTTCTGGTGACCTGGCATTGGTTGTGGGTCATCAGTAAACAGCTTGATGCAGTATTATCTCCATACTTTGGCGATGCCAGCTGCATTTGTGATGATATTCCCTTGGTCGCCTTTAATAATCTGAGTCTTAGGCATAAACTCTCGTGCTAAGTATTTCACGTTGTCGTACAGTTCGGCGCTGTGGTTTTTGGTTGCATGTGCCCCTAGTTCTGCACACAGTTTCTTAATATGTTCATTCTTGTCTCTTCTACAAGCATGTTGGATATCATTGTTCATTTTTTCCATTAGTCGTTCTGGATCTGTAATTGTGAGTCGGATGTTAAGTCTCATTTCAACAAGTGCCAAAGTTTCGTCAGTTATCCAACGTTGTCGCATCACTATGGTGTTCATTTTTGGGACACCCAATCTCTGTTGTCATGGCCGGTACGGTAAAACTGTATTAGCCATAAATGATAGAACATTGCATTTTCTATAACTTTTATTATGTAGTGCTTTTGGATTTGATAACTAATAACATAGATTTTTGAGAATTAAATTTTAGGCCTTCCTCTAAACTAGCACTTCAACCAGCTTAAATTACATTATTTACAGCCCATATTGTAGTTTATTATTCCCCGACTTTACATACCCTCTTTCAATACGTTCTGTTCAGCCGTTTTGTTGTTATACGCGTACATACATAGGCTACATTCATGACGAACAATTAAAAAAATCTTCTACTGTGGACACGGCCTATGCAGAAATACCATTCTTGTTTTACTTCTGAGAAATGTACAGACAAAACTCTAAATTTATTATTATTATTATTCTTATTTTGCTATTTGCTTTACGTCGCACCGACACAGATATGTCTTATGGCGACGATGGAACAGGAAAGGTCTAGGAATGGGAAGGAATCGGCCGTACAGTCCCAGCATTTGCCTGGTATGAAAATGGGAAACAATGGAAAACCATCTTCAGGGCTGCCGGCAGTGGGGTTCGAACCCACTGTCCCCCACTATCTCCCGGGAGCTCACAGCCAACTCACCCGGTAAAACTCTTATTGTATATGTAGATAAAATAACACAAAGGAAGCGAAAAATCAACATCGAGAAAGTGTTTGTAGCTCATAAGTAGAATAATTTTATATTATTCTTTTTTTTTTTTCGGTCAGATTCCGTCTGCAGTGTCATTCACTGCACTGCCTGAGGCGGTTCCGACCTCACTCTTCTCTCGATTGTGGAGGTGTGAGGATTACATTTCATTGTTTTCGCAATCTGTGGCCTACGCCTATTGTTATGATCGAGTGCTTTTACTTCTAAAGTTCCTAAACTTTCGAACCACGTGTTTATTTCCCCCAGTGGGTTACAAACCGTGAAAGTTTTCAATGCGATACTCTCTTATCAGTTCGCGGCTTTCCCTTGTCTTGTAAAGGAGCTATATCGCTATTGTTTTCAATTAAATGTTCCCTCTACCTGCGAACAGTAAGAATCTCACGTTTAAGAGCAGCTGAGGAGAAACTTTTATGGATGTACATCCATTTAATTTGGTTTAAGAAACTTTCGAAAGAGCCTCTTCTGAAGGTTAACTTGCGATTGGAGTTACAGAAGCTTTCGCCTGTGAAATAAGATGAAGAGCAAACCGCGCGCACAAGGTTTCCATCTGAATAGCGAGGAAATGAAGCCTTGCTATAAAGAGTCCTTACTGAGACCAGAGTACCGTGGACGGTAAAAGAAATTATATATTACTGCGAATGTGATTGATGGTCTCTTACATCAGCGACCGATTCTGGGTGAAATCACTCGAGGAAATGTTTAGTGTTTTAGGGAAGTGAGTAGAAGAGAGTTACCTTTTTATCGGGCAGAATAATAGCATTTTGTTTAAATAATATAAAGTTACTTTGGTTGATTGATAATATATACAGAATATGAATATTTCCTCTCGTACATAGGGGAATGGTAACGTGATGCACCATGGGTTTTAATGAACGGTGCCCTCCGGATTGCCATGATCGCTAAGGCGTAAAGTCTTCATGGCCCGACACCATAGTTAGCTGGTCCTGAGTCAGTCAGTCAGTCAGTCACCATTGATCTGCATTTAGGGATGTCGCCAAGGTGGCACCACTGCAGCTACTGAAACGTTTCCGTTCCATCCCTGAAGGGGATGGCGGGCCTCCTGGAAGGTAACGCCGTCTCTCAGGCCAGGGGGATGTGATACGGTGAAGGTGACGGGGTTGGTGGCCGTGGCCCATGCTAGGAAATGTTCCGTCATTCGCTTTACTGCAGGAGAATAGAAAACCACGGAAAACCATTCTCAGGACAGCCGATAGTGGCAGATTATTTACCTAGTATTTTCTTACATAGTTTCAAAGAGGCCTTAATAAATTATTCCCAACCCTAACTCCTCGTACCCGAATGTGTCTTCTTGAATTCCAACTGTATCTTTATATTATGATATTTTCTACTTTTAAAACACCACTCAGCTTTATTCCTTACTAATGTCATTCCACGCCATCTCTCCACTGACAGTTTGGGCGCACCGCGTAGTCGAGCAGCTTGTCAAGTCTTTCCAGCCCAATGTCGTCGGCCCCTTGGTGAAAACAAAACATACAAAACATTAACCATTAGAATTTTGGGCGACAGGATACGGGAGGTGGTATTCAATTTGTAATCTCTAGATCGCCTGCCAAAAACCTGGATCCAATTCCAACCTCTTCGCGGTGTTCATATGGAGTGGGCATGGAAGGCTGCTCACGACGATTAGACTGTCGGATGGGAACATTAAGCCTTGAGCAGACCCAGCGGTGTTATTAGACAGGAGTAGGCTATATGCCATCACTAAGTATCCAGACGCGCAGGTCACCCATGGGTATCAACCAGAAAGGCCTCACTGGTGGTCACACACATCACATCACAGTGCTTGTACGATCACTAGCAAAATAATTTACCTTGAGTCTGAAAAATTAGTCTTGAGTAGGCGGTTGATGTTGATGACCTAGTATGACCAATCCTTAAATACTGTAAAGTAAGTTTTAAAATACTTCAACGTATTTAACTAAACTGAATTCTGGTGACTGTGTAGGAATGGTTTTTCAAGAAATTTATCTCTGTTCTATTCACTGCACACTTCTTGTTGTAAAAAAATGAAAATGAAAACCTACAACCTGTTTTCCAGTCAATGACCGGGTCAGGGGTGTAATGAATGAAGCAGATATAGGCTGTTAGTACGATGGGGTCGCCACTCCCAAAGTGATATATTAATGAATGATAGATGCTATGAAATGAGAATGGAGAGTGTTGCTGGAATGAAAGATGACAGGGAAAACCGGAGTACCCGGAGAAAAACCTGTCCCGCCTCCGCTTTGTCCAGCACAAATCTCACCTGGAGTGACCGGGATTTGAACCATGGTATCCAGCGGTGAGAGGCCGACGCGCTGCCGTCTGAACCACGGAGGCTCTCACTTCTTGTTGTATAGAATAGTAAATGAGTTGCAAGATTGTGTGCGACTACAGGGGAGTTTATAGAATGTTGTGAGATGGACAGCAGACAAAGGTATGAATGCAGCCTAAATGGTATGAAAAGTCAAGTTGTAAGTTTCACCAAGAGGAAAAAAATACTCTTAGTTTTAAGTATTGTGTTGATGGGGTGAAAATATATCATGGGGAGCAATGTAAGTACCTAGGTGTTAATATAAGGAATGATCTTCATTAGGGTAATCATATTAACGAGGTAGTTACGAAAGGTTACAGATCTCTTCACATGGTTATTTAGGGATTGTAGTACGGATATAAAGGAGAGGGCATATAAGTCTCTGGTAAGACCGCAGTTAGAGTACCTCGGCTCCGGTGTATGGGACCCTCGCCAGGACTACTTGATACGAGAACTGGAAGAATTGACAGGAAAGCAGCGCGATTTGTTCTGTGATTTCCGACAAGGGAGTAGTGTTACGAAAATGTTGCGAACTTTGCGCTGGGAAGACTTGGGAGTAAGGAGACGAGATGCTCGACTATGTGGTATGTTTCGACGTGTCAGTGGTGAGTTGGCGTGGAATGACATGAGTAGGAGAATAAGCTTGAGTGGAGCTTTTAAACGTATAAACGATCATAATATGAAAATAAAGTTGGAATTCAAGAGGGCAGATTGGGGCAAATATTCATTTATAGGACGAAGAGTAAGAGACTGGAATAAATTATAAAGGGAAATGTTCGATGAATTTCCAAGTTCGTTGAAAATATTTAAGAACTTTAAGAAATGTTTAAGAAATATTATAAATAAATGTAAATACGAGGGGAAAAAAGATACAGAATCTGCCACCTGGGCGACCGCCCTAAATGCAGATCATTGATTGATGATGATTGATTGTTATTACAGACATAATTATTGCACAATTTACAAAATAAAACACGTCCACCCGTCGTAAACACGTATTTTCTAAATTCATTCTTTGCTGATTTAAAATACACTTTGTGGTGATTTCAATTTCGGCATTTTTTCTTGCCCAGAACTACAGTACACACTTGGGAGGATAGTTCTGTCCTGACGCGGGAAGTTAACTGTTGTTACCAAACCCTTCTCCTTTCCATTTGTTCGTGGCCTTGATGTACGCGGGGGTGAATGGCAGGCTGTAGGGGCGGATGCGAAAGCTGGTGCATTGCTTGCGTTTGAGACACGTTAGGAAATACTTTCTTCTAATTATCTGACTTCTGTAATGAGTTCCTGCACGTATCTCGGGAATAAGACTCATATTATATAAATACAGTATCGGTACTTTACCCTTTCGTAGTCACCAACTATTGCTGGCCAGTTTGCTTAGCCGTGAAAGATATTTAGCAACTTCAGCCAGATGTAACAGAAATTTTTAATTTTTTAGATTGTTACGTATGGATTGTTATCAGTATAACAATCATGATTACATGCATAAATTTAAGAAAAACATTTTAAACTCATCAAAAAATGTTGCAAAATGCTATATATGGAGGCGCTGGGTTCGGTTCACGGCCAGGTCAGGGATTTTTACCTGGACCTGAGCGCTGGTTCGAGGTCCACTCAGCCTACGTGATTAGAATTGAAGAGCTATCTGACAGTGAGATAGAGGCCCCAGTCTAGAAAGCCAAACATAAAGGCCGAGAGGATTCGTCGTGCTGACCACACGACACCTTGTAATCTGCTGGCCTTCGAGCTGAGCAGCCGTCGGTTTGCATCCGACGAGGAGTTTCTGGGAGCATGTGATCAAGAGTGTGAAAATGTAACCGAAGAAAAGTGGCAGAGTTGGTTCAGTGACTGGTTTCGACGTATGGGGAAGTGTATTGAGTATGGTGGAAATTATTTTGAAGAAGTCTAAAGCGTTCACTCCCATTGCAAGACTTTCCTAGTGCCCTTTGTATTGTCTTGCCTGCCTTTTTCATTACTTTTATGAACATTTAATACCGGTATATAATAACCGATTTATTCGTAATTTAGTTTTTATCACTCCTTTCCATACAGTATTCTCTGAGCTTCGACCATTCGGACGTATCTTAATATTTTCGAACGATCTTGCCCGAGATTGGCCGTGACTGAACACTGGTGCGGGTAAGTGGACACCCACTTTTTCAAGAGTTTGTCCCTGCGCTTTATTATTGGTCATACAGAAGGCTAGTCGGCTTGATACCTTACCGTCTGTACGTACGAGACTGCTTTCTCTTAGCAGCATGTAAGTTATTAGGAATGCTCTGCCATCTGTTGAGTATGTGCAAAAGCTGGGAAAGGTCAGAGAATCAAAGAGTATCTAGCAGAGAATTGCTTCTCCCATCATCAGAGGAAGTATATAGGACTACTTTCTGGCTTGACAAGTAGTAGTCATTAACGAAAGTGTTAGTCGCTTAGCAACCTGCTAAGTACAGAATGTATTGCAGATTACGGTAAACCTTAACCTGTAATTATTGAAGTGATCATTTAATAAGTTGATTTTGAAAATAAGTATATTTCCGTTGACTTTTCAAGAAATGCAAGATTTGAGATGATCTGGAAGATCTTGGTACAAACCAGACCTTTTAACTCCCTGTGGTATTAGAGCTTGAGTTTTTTGGAACCTACACGTTAGCCTTTTAGATTTTGAATTTATTTAATTTTTCCATCCAGAGGCAGCTCTCAACTTTGTACAAAATAAATGTCACATTTTGATGGGGATACATAAAGAATTACAATAGCAAATAACATACATTTTAAGGTTTTCAAATAGAAATATTCTCCAGCGGCAGCCCGCCGGCCTCTCACCGCTGGGTTCCGTGGTTCAAATCCCGGTCACTCCATGTGAGATTTGTGCTGGATAATGCTGAGGCGGGACATGTTTAATTCCGGGTACTCCGGTTTTCCCTTTCATAATTCATTCCAGCAACACTCTCCAATATAATTTCATTTCATCTGTCATTTATTAATCATTGCCCCAGAAGAGTGCGACAGGCTTCGGCAGCCGGCACAATTCCTATCCTTGCCGCTAGATGGGGTCTTCATTAATTCCATTCCTGACCCGGTCGAATGACTGGAAACAGGCTGTGGATTTTAATTTTTTCTATTTTGACGCAACATTGACTTGTAACTGGACAAAGACCGCTCAACATCACGGGATGTTATTGGGGCATATTTGAAATAATTCAGATCATTAGAGTTCAGTTGAGGTTTGCTTTCCTGGAATGTTGCCGGCTTGCCACTGATAAAGATTGGAGTACCCTTCATTCCGACCCAGCATACACTTGCACTTAAACATGCACCAACTTCACCACTTAACTCATTTTCAACACTTTTCACCAGTTGAAAGGCATCACGGAGTTAAGCACCATTTTCTTCTAATTGTATGATTGTTGTTATTATGCTGAAATTTGACTTGATATAAGTGAGATCTCTAGTCAGTGTGGTAGATGAAAATAGCGTCTTGTTGTCGCTTGTTGATAATAGAGTTTAAAATAACTGCTAGTACATGGGGTGTCCAGAACTCTTCTTCTATTGCTTCTTCCCCACACCTGTGGGGTCGCAGGTGCAAACTGTGCCGCACATGCAGATTTGGCCTTGTTTTACTTCCTGACGCCAACCCTATGGACGGATGTAATCACTTTTGAGTGTTTTTTTGGTGGTTGGTAGTGTAGTGTTAAACATGGAGAGGGAAGTACTGGGACAAACACGAACATCCAGTCCGCGAGCCAGAAGAATTAATCAGCCGCGATTAAAATCCCCGATCCGGCCGAGAATGGAACCCATGACCCTCTGAACTGAAGGCCATAACGCTGACCATTCAGCGAAGGAGTCGGACAAGCGGGGTCCGTTATTAAAGGTACCTAATATTCGACGTATTAGGGAAATATGGCGCTAACCACGTAGTGTAGGTGGCTGCCTCTTACCCGTAGGTCCCGTCTTCGATTCCGGGCCAGGTCAGGGATTTTTACGTAGATCTGTTGGATGGTTTGAAGTTCACATGATATCATTTGAGGAACTATCTAACTCTGAACTGGCGGCTTTTGTCAAGAAAGCTAAGAATAAAGGCTGGGAGGATTCGTCCCGCTGACCACGCGCATTTCATAATCTATAGGCCGTCGGGCTGGGCAGCGGTCGCCTGGTACGTCAAAGGCCCTTCGCGGTCCATAACGTGAGCGAACTGTGGAAGTATAGTATCCGTGAACGACTGCAAGTTGGACGTAAGTAGCTTCATAATCACTCTACCGGCTGATATTTCACCCACAAAGAATTTATAAAGCCATTCATTATAAAATTTAACTCTAAACAATAGCTTTGTAGAATCGCCACGGCAATTGCTTTACAGGAACACAGATCTTTAAAAACAAATTGTTTTACGTCGCACCGACACAGATAGGTATTATGGTGACGATGGTATAGGCAAGGGCTAGGAGTAGGAAGTAAGCGGGCGTGGCCGTAATTAAGGTACAGCCCCAACATTTGCCTGGAGTGAAAATGGAAATCCACGGAAAACCATATTCAGGGCTGGAGTAGGAACCCACTATCTCCTGAATGCAAGCTCACAGCTGCGCGCCTCTAACCGCACGGCCAACTCGCTCGGTACATAACGTTTTAACAGTATCAACAAATGCAACAAGAGTAACCCTACATAGTTTAAGGATAATGTAAATATAAAGGTTATTATATATGCAACTCCCTGTTCATTATGTAAAGAGAAAAGTGCACAGAACTTGACTTCGCCCCCTTCATAAACTCATGTTATACGAACAATACACCTAAAGAATACCGATTAGTAAAATAATGGTTGACGCAGGAAGTTACTGGTAATGAGTACACGCTAATATTACCGAGCCGCTGTTGTTTCACTAACTGGATATCTTCTGTAATCGTTACAAGCGCGAACTGGTTAAAAATACTTGTTGCGTTATTTACCAGCCTACACTTACCTTCTACTCCTCCAAGGACTCTCCTGGCCTGTACGGAGATGTAGACCTACCGACCTTTAGAGACTACGGTTTTGTTACACATACTCCCTGCGGTATACAGAATTAGTATGCTTTATTGGAACTTGTCGGTCTGCGTATTGATTCTGTGCTGTGTGCAGGTTTGTTAGGAATGTGGCGTGACCGATATAATCGCTGCGAATAATGAGGAGCGCTTTATGCGGCCTTCTAAAGGTCACACCAGTCGCCTCCGAGGGGCGGAACGGAAGGTGGAGACAATACTGCCTTCTTCGCGCGACGCTTGGCAACGCTTTTACAAAATGTCACGTGTTGCGCTCGCTCAGAATGTGAAAACGATTTTCTGTTTGGTGACGAAGCTTTAATGCCTCCCCGAGGCCACGTGAAGGTGGGGTAAATGTAAAGGGGTGACCTACTGGTCTATAACTTCTCCTCTGTCGTACAGAAATCATTATTTCACATTTTATGAAATCCCAGTTGTAGTTGTTGCTGTTCGTGGTGGAGGTGGGCAATAGCGGCGGTTGCAAATTAGAAGTTGTGAGGGGGGGAGGCACAAAAAGGAATAGACAGCACAAAGTATTCGTGTCAATGGAATAGCGACGGGGAGGGGGTAGACATTAAAATTGCTATAAATGGTAATTTTTTTTTTTTTTTGTTGCGATTTTCGATGGAGGGTTCACAGTTTACCAAGTTACATGTGGTAATCTTTTCTCCTCCTCCTCCTTCTTGTGGGGTTACCGTTGCGAACTGTGTCAAACATGTAATTTGGTCCTGTTTTACGGTCGGATGCCCTTCTTGACATCAACCTGGAGGGATATAATCACTTGCGTGTTTCTGTGGTGGATGGTAGTGTAGTGTGGTGTGTTGTGTGAGTATGAACAGGAGAGTGTTGGGACAAACACAAACAACCTGTCGCCGAGCCAGAAGAATTAATCACACCCGATTAAAATTCCCGTCCCGGCCAAGAATCGAACCCGGGACCCTCTAAACCGAAGGCCTCAACGCTGACCATTCAGCCAAGGAGTCGGA